>NC_081193.1:9716691-10316691 GCF_902713425.1 Acipenser ruthenus
TTTGACCCTTTAATGAAAGAGCATGTATGCCGGATCAGAAATAAAGAACTGCACTACCTTGGAAAGAACATTCAGAATGAGTTGATACAGCTGAAGAGTACCAAGGTGGTTGAGGACATTGTAAATAAGATCAAGATGGCTAAATACTAGGCCATCATTTTACACTGTACACTTGACGTAAACCATGTTGAGATGATGACCGCTGTTTTCCGCATTGTGTATATTAAGGATGGCAATGTGAGCATCAAAGAGCATTTTCTCGGTTTTCTGAATGCAGAAGTGACAACTGCTGCAGGTCTAACTGAGAAAAGCTAAAGATGCAATCACCTGTTCAGAAGCAGAATCCCTTGCAAAGGAGCTGGAATCCTTCCACTTCCTTGTGTGCTTAGTTGTGTGGCACCATGTGTTATCTGAGGCAAGCACCTTGATGATGCTGTTGCACTACTTAGTACTGTGCAAACTGTGCTAATGAATTACCGACAGAGTGGTTTTGAACAGGCAATATCAGATGCTAGTGAATTAGCAGACAACCTCAAAGTAAGTAAGGACCTTCCCCAGCCACGAGCCAAGAGAGTCAATCTCAGATCCCCCCCAGAAAGTAGAGTTTTTAAATCCATTATTAGATGTTGCACTATCCCGACTTGGTGAATGATTCTGTCAGCTAAAAGACCACAGCAATACATTTGGGTTTCTGTACAACCTAATATCACTGTAAAACAAAGATGAAAAAGACATCCAGAAGAGTTGCATGGACTTGCAGCTGGCCTTAAAAGACAGCGACACCAACAGTAAATCAGATGTGGATGGAACTGACTTGGCAAACAAGCTACACAACCTTCCTTACCTCTTACCAAAGGAATGCACTGCTCTAGGAGCTGTGGAGTTCATTGTCAAGCATGGATTGTCAGAAGTATTTGCAAATACCTGCATCGTGTTACGTGTCTTATTGACTCTGTCTGTAAGTGTAGCCACTGCTGAGCGCAGCTTCTCAAAACTAAAGCTCATAAAGCCTAGCTTCGTTCTACCATGACCCTAGAACGACTAAATGGTCTGGCTTAAATATCAATTGAGTGTGAAATTTGCCAATCCCTGGACTACTCAGTGATGATTGATGAATTTACATCACGTAAGCAAGAAAAGCCTAGTTTTAAAAAGTGAGTAGCCTAACAATGCATATATAAAGGGGCCCCCATTTTTTTGTTCACAAAATTGCTTGAGCTGGCCCTGCTGTCAGCTTTATAAAGGTCTTCAAGTATATTAACCGAATTATAGAAACGAGATACAGCATATGCAAACTTTGCATATAACAAATTCTGTCATGGGCAATTCTAGTACCATTACAGTTTTCAAAAAACTATTTTTTTGAAGACAATGTGCTTAGAATGACTGTCAAAGAAGATGCAGATTTATGTTTTCTATTACCCTGGTAGATAATCGTGCAATTGTAGTGTGCTTTGAGATGCACCACAATGTTTTCTAGTAGACTTTAGCAAACCTTTTGATTGAGGAAGTCATGACTGGTGAGTGACATTTGACTGTTCAATGTCAGCTTCCCTATAACTACAGTATGTTCCTGCAGTGCTGTGAATTTAGAGTGGGTGTCAGCTCTGCAGAGGGGCATTTTTGAGGGGGTTCAGGAGCATGAAAAGGTTCATAACCCCTGAGGGATAAAAAGTACAACTCAATTAAAAGCGGTGACATAATCCCCATTAATGTCAAGCTCTAAATACAGTATTCAGCCAATGCTAATAAAAATGACAACTGCATAAGTATGGTAAATCAATAAGACACATTTCCTCTGCACTGGGTTTGAGATCATAGTTATTTAGCAATACATTTTAAGTTGACTGTTAAGAACTATGGTTCCTTGTGTGCTATTCTGTACATAAATGCTGGACAGAAACAGGTCTGATAAAGCCCTTGACTCCCAACTCCCATTTTGAGCGTTTTGACGTTATAGATGATCTTTTAGTCACCAGTAATTACTGAACCAAAACCCCCTATGACAAGCAGATGGCGCTGTTGGGTAGAGGTGCTTGAAGTAAATGCATCAAATGGAAGTCCTTTATTTCAGAAAAAATATTTTCTGTTTGTTTTTATATCTGCTGCACTAAAGGTCTATAAGTAGCCGCACTTAGTCAAATACATTTTTTGCCTAATGTTGTTTCTACTGCAGCGGGTTATCATTGGTTGTCAAAAGTCATTTAACTGACAAATCAAAAGTAGAAGACGAGGTTCAAACTGTATCTCTCAACATGCCCTGCCATTGCAAAGGCACAGAGCATGCTCACAAATTGTCACAAAGGTCTCTCTGGATATATGTGAATCTGCAAGCTTTCCTGTTGGCTGTGATTTCATCTCCAGACCCGATACATTAACGAATGTGTGGATAGCAGCTTGGATTGTGTGCTGTAGAACATGCAGCCCCATTAGTGTCTTTCAGTTGTCACATTTAGCCTGTCAAAATATGCCTTGCCCTGTTTGGTACCTGGCTCGTTTTCTTTTCAGTTATTTTGCAGAGCTGGAGTTGACACCAAATGCAATCATGTCATTAATTCTCCAGCTGGTTGCGCAGGTGCCATTGTGAAGATGCTGTGAGCTGTAAATCAAGAGTTATTATTTCAGTCTTTCTAGCTCAGATCATTGTCCTGGGAAAGTTAAGTGCTGAATCATTTTAAAGTCACACAGAAGTACAGTTTGATTTGTGGGACAGATGGGCAAAACTGCGTTTGGAAAATGTGTTAACAACCTTTAAGTAAAATAAGGTTCAGGGTTTAAAATAATATATATGGAACATATAATACATACTCCAAAATGAATTCAATAGGGCAATAACAGTAGAAACCTGATCGATTCCTTGGCTTCAATAATTGGTAATTATAGGACAGCCACTGCTCTAGCTTGATTTTCTCCTTTGGCATTGAATAATTAAACATTAAAAACAAAATCTTCACTCTTTTTGCAACTCATTTTATTTTTGTTCACACTTTCAAATTACTTTATAACAAATATTAAAAAACAGTTTTTTTCCAATGACGCAATCATGTCTAGATCAGAAACAGCATGATGACATTCCAACATTTGTAATCGTTGGGTCAATACCCTTAATGTCACTGTAGTTTTTTTTTTTTTTCTCTAACCTAATTTTATACTGACTGAAGATACTACCATGACTCTAGATTGTAGTATAATACAGTATTTGTAGCTCTGCAAATAAGATACCTAAATGCATACAGTCCCAGTCAACCAGGAGCCAACTTCAATTTAAACAACAACTTTAAAAAATGTCCAAACATGTTTTCACTGATGAGAAACAATTGCGCTGACTGAGGGAAGGTGATGGAAGGAGAACAAATAAAGCATGCAAGGGCATGTGCGGCCAGCTCAGTCAATTTGAAATCTGCTTTCACTCAAGACTTCTAAAAATAAAACGTCGCCAGAAATATGACATTGGGGAGATCCTCTGGGTTTTTGGAGAACTGTAGATGCATACCGATATTAAAACAGTGGCACAACCTACAAAGAAATCAATGATATAACCTTGTAACCTGAAAGAAGAAGATTTTACAGAATTATTAATACAAAGAGGGCTCGGAGTAGAATTGTAATCCCACTGGATAGACCAAAGTGTTTTTTTTTCTGTGTTTCCTTTGGTTTGATTGATTATCTATTTGTTGCGTATTCCTAGAATCATAAGGCATTTGAGAGCAGGATTCGTAGTTCAGCTTTGATTTCTGTGGACCAGGACTGACAAGTATAAACCTTACCATGCAACACATTTTACTCTGCACTGCATGGTCGCCTCATTTTTTTTTTTTTTTTTTTGTATTTAAGATTTTTTTTTTTGCAAAGTTCATAAATGTTTTAATTCATCCTCAACATTTAATGTTAGGAATACTGAATTGGCATGTTCATTACTCTTTGTGACAGAAAATCTGAAATCCTTCCTTTCTGTATTTTTTTGGTAGCATCTTATATTACAGGGCTTGAATAGCCATTACATTGTAATAACTGAGTAATTGCTAATGTCTCCCTGCTTGTACAATGTAACTACTGTGCAATTACATGGACATGGTCTTGTGAACAAATATTTTGTAATTGCACACTTATTCCACTAGCAACTATCATGTGACATTGAGAGCTATTGGTAGCTACAGTACACCCTGCAAGCTGTTTTTTCCCCTACCCAAATCAAGAGAATTTTATTTGAAACAAAAGAAAGGTGATGCTTCTTCAGTCACTATTACACAAATAAGATAAACCATGTGTCTTGTAAACTGTGGCATAGTCCAGAGCAGCTATCTGCTGAAAAGTTGGTTGTATAATAGGTAAACGCAACAGCTACAGTGCTTAGCAATAAAGGATCACTGTGTGACATGTCTCCATGTTTCCATCAATTTATTTTATGCGCTAAAAGTCATGCGACAACTGTAATGGAAACAAGCATATGTCATATGTCAATCAAAGCTACAGCTTTGGCCAAAAGTTTTGCATCACCTAAAATTTTAGGATTGAGACATAATTAAAAAAAAAAAAACTGCATTAACATAATTTCAATATTTTATTTAACACCATTTAATCTAAGAAAGTACAAAATTATATAGCAAAGTCTACCGTAAATCATAATAGTAGTACAGTATCTCATGTTAGAAGTGTTTAAAGTGGTTTGAAAAAGGTGCTGGTATGCACTAAAGAAAATTCTGGTGGTTGGGGGAGTGTTTGGATGATTTTACCACATTCAGCCAGTTCTATGAATTTTGTATCATTTCTAAAATATGTTATTATGAAGCTTTTTTTTTAAATTACTTGTTAGTTTTAATATATATACAGTGGAGTAGTGGTTAGGGCTCTGGACTCTTGACCAGAGGGTCGTGGGTTCAATCCCAGGTGGGGGACACTGCTGCTGTACCCTTGAGCAAGGTACTTTACCTAGATTGCTCCAGTAAAAATCCAACTGTATAAATGGGTAATTGTATGTAAAAATAATGTGATATCTTGTAACAATTGTAAGTTGTCCTGGATAAGGGCGCCTGCTAAGAAATAAATAATAAAAGTATTTTAAAATCTTTTTTTTTCTTTGTTGCAACTGCTGTTGAAGTTTTGGGGTGCTTCCAAATGGGATTATACTACATGCTACCCACTGGGGGGTTCATGTGACACCTTGAATACACAGTATTTTATTTATACTACATGCTACCCACTGAGGGGCTCATGTGGCACCTTGAATAGACAGTATTTCATTTATACTACATGCTACTCAGTGAGGGGCTCATGTGACACCTTGAATAGACAGTATTTCATTTATTTGCATCATGACAGAACCTTTCGAAAACAGCTATTTATGTTTCTCTTTGTATTCCAGATATTGTTGTTTACTCCAACAATCAGGGTAATCAACAGAATTAATACTTGCGTTGGGAGTTTCTTTTCCCTTGTCCAGATATTGAAGATCCTGGCTGATGAGAAGTTTGCTGATTTAGTTCAGGCTTGGTGCCAAATTCTTTTTGTAGGTCTGATTTTTTTGTTTTGTCCAATCATTATTCGATGATTGCTTAGTCTTAAGGTCCTTTCATACCAAGCGTGTTACGTCAAAGTGTCAGCATCCAGCATAACATTTTTTTTTTTTATTTCCATTACATGAGAGTAGATGTTAAAACTTCATGCTGATTTGAATTCGGCTCTCGCCAAGATAAGCACCAACTAAGACGTAGCTTTACAGTAAACTAATGTGATCCATCTGCATCTCCATCCATATGCATTCCATCTGATGATGTAGATATCCTTCTGCCTGGTGTTGATGGCTGAAGTGTAATTCTGGCTCCAGGGATCAGCTTATTTTGCCTCCCCAGCGCATCAGCACACACAATGGCTGCGATGCTGGCTCCGGGGATCAACCACAGAGCGGTCTCCCCAGCGCATCAGCATGACAACCGTCTGGATTGAGGTAAGTAGGGTACATCTCTGGGGTCTTCAAGCGGGAACCTTCCGTCCTCGGTGTTTCGTCGACTAGCCCACAACACCTCAAGAGGGCTCAACAGGGATTCTGGCGTCCCAGCATCACCCCCCTCCATCCCCCACTCAACTCAGCCCAGCTTACTTACCCGTACATCAGCGTTGCTTTCTTTCTATTGTGTTTGAGATCCCCAGCCAGAATCTTTCTGTCTCAACCACAGCCAGTTGCTGCTCATTTCTGCTGCTTCAGATAAGTGATGGCAATAATAAAAATAAGCCGTTGACCAACATCTGCCAGCATTTTCCAGCCTCTAGCAGCTCCCAGTTGTCCTGGGCGAGGCTTGGTTTTAACACCTTTTCTTGGTAGTTGCTCTCCTGGATGGAGGAATATTGTCTTTTGTGTGTAATGCTTTGATGGAACTGGTGGCAACTTATTGGTCATGTTACGCTTGTCTTCCTTGCATTGTTCCACACTCTCCCATCTCATTGGGAAACGGCCTTTACACACCTCATCCTATCATCCTGCATTTGCACCTCGTTGACTACCAGCTTCCTCCGTTGAGCTTGTGCCATGTAGGAGGAGCTGAACTGAGACCAAGACCCCCTCTTCCATGTTGAACTTGCCCCATAATATCACCGATTCGAAGGGCAGCCTTCGCATGTTCCACGGCTTTCTTTGTCGCCCACTTTCTTCTAGTTTTCAACACAGGTGCTGCCTCCTTTACGCATTTATCACATGACTCTACTAATGTCATTTCCAGTCGGACCTTGGCGCACTTAAACTCCTCGGTTAGAGTAGAGACTGGTAGCTGCAGTATTCCTTTACCATAAAGTCCCACTCTGCTGATCTCCCAAGACTTTTCACTGGCTTCTCAGACACTGTTGGTATTGCCTCACCATTAATGTAGAACCTTTTATCTACTACTTTACCTTTAATTATAGAGATGCTCCTTGATTTAGTGGGCTTGAATTGCATTCGTGCCTATTCAATGTTATTGGTTAATTTGCCCAATAACTGTTATTTGTTAATAACAGATTAGTGCAGGCTACTGTTGTAGTCATGGTTGTCATGTCATCCATGTATGCTCAAATTGGTGGTAGTCGCATTCCAGAAGCCAAGCGCTCTCCTCCCACTACTTCCATTGCCATGGTAAAAGCCAGAGGAGAAATGGTGCATCCTGCCATTATTCCAGCTTCTAGGCATTGCCATGTAGTGCTGAATTCTGAAGTTGAAAAACAAAAAGTATGCTTTCACTAAATTTGTTATTGTTATCGGTACACTGAAAAAAATAAAATGCTGCCCAAAGAAGTTCATGTGGCACTGAACCATATGCATTAGCCAAATCCAGGAATGTCACATGGAGCTCCTTCCTCTCCATTTTAGCTGATTGAATTTGTTGCCAGATCACATTGATGTGTTCTAAGCATCCTGAGAAACCTGGAATGCCCGCTTTTTGTACTGAAGTGTCAATGAAGCAGTTCTTTAATAGGTAACTTGACAATCTCTGAGCAATAATGCTGAAGAAAATCTTGCCTTCTATGTTTAATAGGGAAATAGGGCGAAACTGACTGATGCTTGTAGAATCTTTTTCTTTTGGTATAAAGACTCCACCTGCTCGGCGCCATGCTCTTGGTACAACCTGTTTTTCCCATGCCACTTTCCTCAATTTCCACAGGATTCATAGAACTCCAGAAGCACACTTGTATACTCTGTACGGAACTCCATTAGGCCCTGGAGGTGATGAAGCCCTTGCTTTTTTCACAGCTTGCTCTACTTCTTTCTGCTTAGATGCACAGTCCTCCATTTGGTATTCTGGTGGATTGATAGGTGGGATATCTGAAGGAATTGACATAGGCTCCTGCCTTTTTGAATCTGTATGTGTTTCCTCCAAATAAATCTCCAGCTCAAACTTAGATGATTTAGTGTGCCATTTTTCTCACTGAATAAATTCTTTACAAATTTGAATGGGTCTTTATAAAAGTTAGTTCTCGCATGCTCCTTCTTTTTGTAGCGTTTCCGTAGGCGCTCAGCTCTGCGCAATGTTGCAAGCTTATCTTTTATGACCCTTTGTAAGAGATTGAGTCCCTCCTTCTGACTTTGTTCTGCTCTTCTCCATTGCTTCCTCCGCTGCATCCTGCCGAAGTAAGGCTAGATGGATAAGGAGAGACGGACCGCAAAATGGGAGGGAGCGTTGTTGAGACAAGGCTGGGGTCTGGTGGGAGAGTGCTGCAATGGTAACAAACGCCAGTCGAAGGGAGTGGGAACGCAGTGTGACCGAGAGAGCGAGGTTACTGGACCGACTAGAGCAGATGTTATTCCAGCCCCTCTCAATGTACCGGACCCGTGGTACTCAAGCGCGGACCTAGTGTGGGGCCAACAAAACGACCCGTCACTGGTGCACGCTTGGGGACAGGTCCGGTCCATTGAAGGTAAGGATGTTGACGGCGCTGGGGCGCTAGTATATCCACACTTCAGTATCAAGGGGCAATTACTGTATAGGGTAAACCTAGCCGCGGGCACAGGACAGCCTGTAACACAATTATTGGTTCCCCCGTCTTGTCGGCTGGAGGTCATGAGGCTGGCGCATGATATCCCTTTTGCGGGGCACCTCGGAGCCGAGAAGACGAGGGAGCGGATATTGGCTCGATTCTATTGGGTAGGTCTTCATACTGATGTGTCGAAATATGTAGCCACATGGCCAGACTGCCAGCGAGTAGCGCCGGGTCGAGTGCGCCCCGCCCCTTTGGTCCCACTGCCGATTATTTCCACTCCTTTCGAGCGCATTGCAATGGACATAGTCAGCCCTTTGCTACCTTCTGACTCCGGGTATACGCATATATTAGTGGTGGTGGATTATGCAACGCGATACCCGGAGGCAGTTCCATTGAGGTCCACTAGTGCCGCTGCAATAGCCACCGAGTTAGCACAGATTATGGCCAGAGTAGGGATCCCCAAGGAGATTTTGACCGATCACGGAACTAATTTTTTGTCCAATACGTTACAGCAGGTGTACAAAATATTAAAAATACGTCCCATCAGGATGTCCGTTTATCATCCACAATCGGACGGTCTGGTGGAACGTTTTAATCAGACCTTAAAGTCGATGCTGAGGCGATTTGTAACACAAGAGCAGAAACATTGGGCATCACTTCTCCCCTACCTCCTTTTTGCAGTGAGAGAAGTGCCACAGAGTTCAACAGGGTTCTCCCCCTTTGAGCTCCTGTACGGCCGGCAGCCTCGCGGCATTCTCGACCTGCTGAGAGAGGGGTGGGAGGAGCACAAAGGCTCGTCTAAAAATGTAGTGAAGTATGTGCTCCTACTCAGAGATCGCCTGGATTTGGTCGGTCGTTTGGCCCAAGACAACCTCAGATCGGCTCAGCACCGACAAGAGCAGCATTATAACAAAAATGCACGGATTCGAACCTTTCGACCAGGGGACAAGGTAATGCTGCTACTTCCCTCATCAGAGTCAAAACTGTGTGCTAAATGGCAGGGGCTGTATGAGGTGATTCGGGCTATAGGGAAAGTAAATTATGAAATTAGACAGCCCGATCGCCGGAATGAACGTGAAATTTACCACATTAATTTGTTGAAGCCCTGGCAGGCAAGAGAGGTCTTATTTATAGCCCCAGGCGATATGGAGGATGATTTAGGTCCCTGTCCAGAGACCCCGAGCACAAGAGTGATTTCAATGGGGGAACAATTAGTTCCGGATCAGCAAAGAGAGCTGCGTAAGCTTATTGAGGAGTTCAGCGATGTTTTTTCTGATGTGCCCGGCAGGACGAACTTAGTTGAATATGACATTATCTCTCCTCCAGGTGTCACAGTGCGAGAGAGACCGTACCGGATCCCGGAAAGTCGACGAAGCGGCGTTCGCAAAGAGGTACGGGATATGCTCGAGCTTGGAGTGATTGAACCTTCCAGGAGCGAGTGGTGCAGTCCTATTGTAATAGTGGCTAAGAAGGACGGCACCAACCGCTTCTGCGTAGATTTCAGAAAGGTGAATGCTATTGCCAAGTTCGATGCGTATCCCATGCCTCGGGTCGACAAACTTTTAGACAGACTGGGAAAAGCGAGGTTTATTTCCACTCTGGACCTGACGAAGGGATACTGGCAAATCCCTCTAACCCGCAGCTCCAGAGAGAAAACCGCATTTTCAACACCAGAGGGGCTGTTCCACTTTAAAACCATGCCATTTGGAAGCAGGAAGCCTACGAAAGGATAAAACAGCACAACAGACACCCTGAAAAACATGCCAGCCACAGCCCTATATATTCCATTAAGGCTGGCTTTTCTATATAAAAACGTCTTCCCCCGGGATAATGCCATATTGTATGGACTTATATCTCTTAGGAAAAATAGTTCAGATTCGCAAACTACACAAAAGGACATCGCATTTGCGGTTCATTAGTGCAGGTAGCCTAAATGTTGACATGTTACATTTTTATTGTTTTATTTTCTATTTATAAAAAAAGTAAACAAACAGGTAATCTAACCGAAAACCTTGATTCACTCCAGTTTATTTTTCAATCTGGACAAAACTGCTCGGACTGGTCACGATAACAATGTGAAACGTCTTTAAAACTAAACATCACAATTGCTCCCTATAAAAATTAAAAAGAATGATCATTTTCATTTATTTTAATAAATCAAAATGCTCAAAGACAAAGACAATCCTGCCCCACGAGGATACTAAATCAGTGAGCAACGTCTTACAAACTATACCACACAATTAAAATATGAAAACTCATAATAATTATTATTTTTATTTTGTAGACTATAGAGATTTTTCAAGATGTTTTGCATTGCTGTAGTGCACCGTCCGTGCAGTTTTGTCTTGGTGTGACTTTAAGCCTCCCCTTCTAGATATGTGTGCTTCATGTAGCTGTTCTTTCACCCTCCCCTTCTAGATCTGTGTGCTCCATTTAGCTGCTCTTTCACCCTCCCCTTCTAGATCTGTGTGCTTCATTTAGCTGTTCTTTCACCCTCCCCTTCTAGATATGTGTGCTTCATTTAGCTGTTCTTTCACCCTCCCCTTCTAGATATGTGTGCTTCATGTAGCTGTTCTTTCACCCTCCCCTTCTAGATCTGTGTGCTTCAGTAGCTGCTCTTTCATGCCATGTTACTGAAAAAACGTCACCAACTTGGGCATCTGTCATTCAAATTAGGTTGCTTTTAAGGTGGTCCACATGTAAAGGCGCCCTTAATTTATGTATAAACAGGTGGAAAATTCAACATAAAAGGCTGTCGTGACAGTTTTCCGAAATAAAACTTTGATGAATCACTCATTTAAGAAAAAATGTAAGTGTTGCTTCTTGGTCCATTTTCTACGGAAGCGTCCTAGTACCAATTAAATAAAAAAAGTATCTCCTATGTAGGACTTTATATTTCCTAAGTAGGACTTTTTAACTCCTACGTAGGACTTTATAACTTTTTTTTAAAAAAAGTCCTACGTAGGAGATATAAAGTCCTAAGTAGGAGATACTTTTTTTTTTTTTTTTTTTTTTAATTGGCACTAGGACACTTCCGTACAGTACCTTTGATGCCTTGCTTATTGCAAATACATATGTACTGGAGGTAATAAATACTTCACTACAGCAGTTAATACACATTGACACCAAATAACGAAGGTTAACCTAATCTAATGTTAACATATCATAAACTGCTCAAAACAATAATATCTGTTTCTACCTGTAACTAAGCTGTTCTGTGCTATGTGAAATATATTGTGGCAATTCTCTGTACTTTTTCATTCTAGAATCTAAATTGACATAAGTTTCAAAATAAAGTCCTCTGCATTTAAATTGTGAAAAGTATGTTGACTCAACGCTTCTGCATGTTGACAGGCTCAATCCATGTTAATTAACACAATATCTCATTATTATTGCTTCCCAGGGGACTAGTCTGCTTAAACACAATACTGGCTGATGAATTGTTTTTTTAAATGCGTAATAAATGAATGCACAGAAGTAAAATAAGATCACTTTTCATCTTTAAATAAAATATATATTACAGTGTTATTACGTTCAAATTAGTATGTTATTTGAATACATCAGCCTTTGAATAATATAGTCCAGCAAACCAAAAACATCAAAATAAAGAATTAACAGATCTGTACATTGGGAGAAAAGGAATTATGTTTGGCTTTTGCAATGTTATTAAGAAGAGCCATTATTGTAATTACTGTCTGCTGGGTGGGGGGAAGCAGGGGAGTTACAGAGAAACTGACTTCTGTTCCTGATTAAAATGATATACACTGCATTTTTTTTTACATTCTCATAAAAACCCTTTGTGGGCGACTCCATAATACTACTGATGGTTCCCTGGGTCGCAGGTCCTTCTGTTGCCAGAAAGGCTTTCCAAAAACACAGACGACAGAAATACTTTTCCACTGAAACTCAAATGTGTAAATTAAACATCCATTTAAAATTATAGGATACTACTATTAGAGTACCGAACAGTTTAGGGGCTGAAAAGAAAAGAGGAAATGTAGTGTTCTAAGTATGTTTCTTGCTAGCTGAATACTATTAAAATTATTTGATTCCCTTCTGAAAATGTGCCTTGGCTTGGCTTAAAACTAGGATACATATATATATATATATATATATATATATATATATATATATATATATATATATATATATATATATATGGGTGTACATACTACTGTTTAAAAAGAATAATAACAATAATACAATAATAATAAAAACATCAGAATCAGAAATATGAAGGGAACAATAAATAAATCCTTGTTCATAGCAGACCACTACTTTACACTAATCAAAGTCCTCTGCTGTTAACGCAAGTGCATTTGGAACGGGATCCAGAGAGAGACAACTAGTTCTGTTTATGCACAAAGCTGTCATTTCAGTTGGAATGGCACTTCTAATCTAGGAAGGTTAGCTGGTATAGAAAAGCTTTCATAATTATATGCACAGGAATATCTCTTATTTGCGTTCTCGGCCTTCTTCAATTACAACTATTGCTCTCTGGGACTTGAATAATTAAAAGCATTTACATGGCTGTGAAAAAGTAATGATAATCCCATTTGTGAGCAGAAGAGTCACTTTCCATTCCACACACCCGCAATGAAAGGAGGTTGGCTTGTTGTATGTGCCTCTGTTTGAGAGTTAATGATTGATCGGAGCACATTAGGTGCATGGAAAGCAAGTGAGACAGGTCAGAGTCGGTTCTCTGGTAACTAACCCAGCTTCACGAAAGCATAGCTTGTGGGAGTTTATACAGTCTATGAAAAATGCATTCTTCTGACATCTACAGTACATCCCCTCTGTTAGAATAATGTGCTATAATTATTATTTTGTAAGTGCAAAAATGATATATTAAGAAAAACATGAAAAACATGTATTGCTTTATTCTGCTTTTATTGGGTTGAATTGTGAAACATACAGTAATAGGTATTCCTCATTTATTTTTTGTTAGCTACAATTACTTTAATTATACATAGAGACAATTAAGTATAGTATATATCATAAAATTCTAAAACTGTACATACAATTTTTTTTCTTCCTATTGAAATTTCTCATTACTCCAATTCTTAAACTGTAAATAAAATTTATATAGTGCAAATTGGGGGCTGGAGCAAAGGGCTCTTTTTAAATGCAAAACAATAAAAAAAAATAGAAACATTGGCTATGTTTACCACAAGAATAGAGGTAGCATGCTATGATAGCAGTGCTATTATTCAAGGGATTACAACAAACTGCCACACCAGTGGGATTGCATGGTAATTATGGAGGGGCAATGCTAATACTTCATATGTCACAGAACCTAATTAAACACTCATCACATTAAAAAACTGTGTTAACAATGACTTTGTAAGATTTCAGAATGATATTACAGAAACGTTCCAGTTTTACTTACAGTAACTAATCATGGCCATCCAGGTTTACAGCAGATGTAACTGGAGGCTTCTACTTGTCATCTCTGCTTTTTTTTTTTTTTATCTCCGATGATGGTTAAATTGAATTATTTGTTAAGTGTTTCTATTAAGATTCCCTCATAGCTTTGTTAAAGTTCTGTGCTAAAATTATGCCAATAGACTACAATTCCAGTTCCAGCGTTTTGGTTTATTTTTGGTTTATTTTTTATTTTTTATCTGTTTTGAAGTTGTACGATAAGCATTTCTTACCACTAGAGTGGTTTATTTTTTATTTTTTATTTTTTATTTGTTTTGAAGTTGTACGATAAGCATTTCTTACCACTAGATTTGCAACAGGATTGCAGGAGATAAGTCGATTTCTGTCTCAGTAATTCCATGAATTTGATACATTTTGACCCATGGAATGATATTAACCATATCAAACTGTCTCTGGCCTACCACCCCTGGAACGAGCATCTCCAAAATCTAGAAAAGTGTAGTATGATGGCTGTATGATGACATCAAATTCTAGAAAAAAGAATGTTCAGTTTCAGACTATTGCATGCAAATGTTGGTAGCCTTTGTCTGAAAATGACCCTGTTTTATGCTAATTTGCTTTTACATTTTTTTTGTATCATGGCTTTACCATGGTAATACCATAGCTAAATGTAGTAAAGCATGGTTAAGCACAGGGTGTGCGTGATAAAACACAGGGATATGCAGTTGAGCTTAGGAACAGCAATGATTGTGCACATTTGCCATGGTAAGTTTATTTAAGGGATGCTTGAAGCAAAGACCCTAAGACTCCAACAGACTCTCTTCACTTCTGTCTGTCTTGGGTTAGGCTTGCTGCTGTTCCCCTGGTGTCAGTTTGTGAAGGGATGAAGGTTCTCTGCCTATATTTTATTTGCATTGCTCCTCAGTCTGTAGTCTTGAAGGAGGAAGCAGGTTGATTTTGGCTATATGTTTTTGGGCTACTATCTACCATGGTATCTGACAGGGCATTTTCCTCCTTCACCTGCCTTGTAATCTTCTACACTTTGCTCTGTTCACATCTCACTGCTGCAGTTTCTGCAGACCCAGCCATGTCGTACATTAATTGCCTTGCATCTGCTCTGATTGATCCTTTCGTGATGTTAGTTTTCAGCCTCCACAAAGTGGAGCTCACTGCCTTCATTCACGCCTCTTCTCCCCTTGATCTCTTCAAGGGATCTTCTCCGTTATCTATTTATAATGAAGTGGTCAATTTTTAAAAAAATTTATTTCAAAGGTATTTCAAAGAACAATGTAAAAGTTACAAAGGCCACTATCTTCCTTCAAGTCTGGCACAATACCAGCCAGTTCCATATTACTTCAGCACATGCTGTGATACCAGCCAGTTCCATATTGCTTCAGCACATGCGATGCTTTCACTCCACGCAGCTTCTGGTCTGCTCAGTCTGTTCTCCGATGAGTGGGTAAGGAAACTGCACATTCCTAAAGCAAAAGAATCTGTTGGATTTCCAGTAAGACTGTTAAGTAAGCCTTTTTGTGTGCAAATGTATGAACATATATTCATTCACATTCATTTTGGAGAGAATGAGACCAACTGAGAAGATTCTAGAAGAGGCCTGGACTATTTTTAGATTGAAAACACTTGATAAATTACGTTGTTTTATTTATTTATTTATTTGTTTATCATTTTTGCACAACTCCAGTACCCATGATTCTGTGAGAAAGTGGGGGATGTTTGGTATACTGTCAGCGTTCTTGTTGATGGTATTAGAAACTTTAATAATGTATCGCTCTTGTTCCAGAGGAACGAGGTCACATTGCTTTAGCCAGAAATGCAACCTTGAACACATTTTTTAAAAATAACTTTTGCTCAGGTCTCACTTCAAACCTCTTCACAAAACGTGTTGGGAAATATAATTTCACATGTGAGTTTTATCTTGGGCCACCGAGAATTTCAGGAGATAAAACATCAGTAACTGCGAAAGGTGGGAGGTCTCAGGAACCTGAAGCCGTGCACTTACAATAGTGCTGCTGGAGCTAAATGATCTTTCAGCCAATCAGGACATAAACCTATTTATTCTTACCAGGCATCCCCCCCCTCCCATTGTCTCGTCCGTCTCGTTTGCTCATTAGCATAACAAGCTAGTGCAGGAGAAGAGTAAAGCAAGTTTGTTGGGCTCACCCCCTTGTAAAGTGTCATGCTAAGACCATAGCATATTTAGTTATCCCAAGAAAATCTATTGTCTATTGTCACATCTGAGTGATTGCATTTTCTTGCACCATGTCCATGATGGGGTATTGGCTTCTATCCCAGAGGCTAACATTTGATGTTCCCTGGAAATCTATCATTACAGTAATGGTCTGTCCTGTGCATGCTAGCTTTGGGGTTGATTTGAACTTTTACCCCACCAGTATAAGCCACTGCTGGAATGTTTCAGAGCATTTTATGACACTGGAAAATCACCCTGGATTGCATCAACCTATACATGGTTATCCTGGGATTAGCCATGACTTATCCCGGTAGGTAATAGAATTCCCTCTAGAATCAAAGCTGGTATGGCTTCACATACTGCCGACTTGTAAAAGCTGCTGTCAGAAGGTTTCCTACCTGATAAGTGCAGCTGGACAAGGTAACATATATGTCTCTTACTTCCAGCTCTTTCTCATGTGTTTTCCAAGCAATGTCCTGTTTCCCCAGTTATTTGTTTTAGACATTATTATTATTATTATTATTATTATTATTATTATTATTATTATTATTATTATTATTATTAATAATAATAATAATAATTTCTTAGCAGACACCCTTATCCAGGGCGATTTACGATTGTTACAAGATATCACATCATTTTTACATACAATTACATTATTTTTAACACATTATTTAGTGTAGAGTAATGGCTTAATAATGAAACACAACTGCAACATTTTTCAGTCTCCTTCTGTTATTGTTTCCGCTCTTCATAAGTTCTTGTGAATTATGAACGCATTCCAGTGAAGTGACGCTAACCTCACAGCAGTAGAAACAGTATTAGAGTTTAAATGAATGGATTAGGTTTTTAGATACACTTGGGGAGAGGCTGTAAATCATTCTAGCATGTCGTATAAACTCCCGATTCAATGAAGTCTTTTAATCCTATACATTGTCATATAATAGTGTACGCAATTTTAACTTTAGGCAGGATGTTACCACAGCTCAACCTCTGGCTTAGATGCCATTGGGACACTTTCACAGCACTCTGTGTAGTCCCTGATCCAGTCACAGTATTACTGTTTATTTATTTTTAATTCATTAATTAATTAATTTTTTTACAATTCATGTCAGCAAAGGAAATTAATGAGATCATTATATCTTAAATGATTTATTGTGTTGGCCTTGTATTGTACTCTGCTTTTATTTTAATACAACAATTACAAACATTGTATTCAGCTATTGTTGACCCACGCTCCTATTTCAGAATCAACTTTAAATTTCCTTCGAAAGAATTAACAAAAGAAAGTGTTTTTTTTTTCTGTCTCAACATACTGTTGCTGTGGCAACACAGTGCCGGCAAGGGGTACAAAATGCATCTGCTGCAACATCACATCATAGCCATTCTTTTATGTGCCTGATGCAAATGTAAAGACAACTGAAAGAGTGGTGTTAGTACACTTCTACTGCGTGTACAGTATAAAGAGTGGTGATATTGGCTCTTTAACTTTAACCAGCACATCAAAATGGTTCCCTTTCAAGTACGAAATGTAACCCTTACCTAATGGGTGTTTACCTCCTAAAGACCTGAAACCTGAATATTCTATACCAAGGCTGCTCAGCCGAGCCAGTGATGCAGTCATGGCCCGCCCCCAAGGGCATAAAATGAGCGCTCACCGACCTCAGTACCATTTTTCCTTTGTTTTGCCAGTAGCTTGCACGGGTGGGCATCCCTGTACAGTGCTACCCGTGGTAACTGTGAACGGGTGGACCTGCACCGTACCGGGACCAAGGTTACCACACCGGTACCGTACTGTACCGACCCAGTGCTAACGTCACCAAACCGTACCAAATCGACTCAGTACCGTCCCGGTTCCAACAGAGCTGTTAGTTTATTCTAAAGCCCGCTGCACACAGCCCGACTCAAGTTGTCCCGACTCATCTCATCTCAACTGGCCGTACAGAGTCTGGATGAATCGTAGCAGTGTGCGTGCCCTTAAAACCAAGATTATGCAGATTTCAGTCGGGATGTCTTTAGATTTGAAGATTGAACATGTTGAATCTTTTTCAGACGCAGTTTCATTCAGATGTGATCAGTCTGTCTGTGTGTGACGGTTGCCGACCAAGATTGACTGAGGCCGATTAGTCATAAGGGTGTCAACCAATGGTGAAGCAGGTTTAAGTGACGTAGCTTGTCATGGAACTTGTCATACAAGATGACAGAATATTGACAGCTTTAGTTCCACAGGTAAAAATACATTAGTCTTGAATTGCTCTGAGTGTCCCGAATTCATAAATACCACATATGTGCACATTTGAATAGTTTTTTTAGGCGTTTACTAATCAAAGGTAAATTATCAATTTACCTTTTTATTATCAATCTACTGGCAGTCTATATTTTCTTACTGCGCTAAAACAGAAGTAACTGGTGCGTCGATCTCCAATAGGTCACAAATCACAAGCCCCTAGATCCACACGCTGAGAAAAAAAACTGCCAAAGTCAAATAAAAATCAACAGGTTGGATTTTATTTACCACAGGCTAAAGTGTAGTAAACAAACTATACAAAAAGTCAAACACTGCCTGAAACGTTTGCACAGTGTAAATGGTCAATAGCTAAATTAATAGGTTAAGAGCTTCTTTTGGTTGCCTTGCAGCGCTGTCTCCGCCGTCTAATCAGCATACGATGCCATGCATAATATGAGGGTAGTTATGTTGGGCTAAGTTAATACAAAAATGTATGCAGGGCAGTATTAATTAAATTTGCATACATAATAATCACCAGTCTAGTTGTGATCAGTAATTCAGTCTTAGCAGTGTGCGACACCCAGTCAGGAAAAACTCAACTGTGACGTCAAACCAAAACTGAGCACAACTGATTGCAGAATCTGTGCAAACTCAGATGAGATGAGTCGGGACAGTTTGAGTCGGGCTGTGTGCGGCGGGCTTGACAAGCAGGCTTCCCTAGTCTTGTGTGTGTACTTACTTGAGTGGCTTTGTTAGCTTGCACAGATGGGCATCCCTGTACAGTAATACTCATGGTAACTGTGAACGGGTTGACCAGAGGTCACCAACCCGCTCTGTTCCCGGTACAGTACCGTACCGAACCAGTGCCAAGGTTACCGCACTGGTACCGCACTGGTACCGCCCTGGTACCGCCCTGGTACCGTACTGTACCCATCTGGTGCTAAAGTCATCGAAACGGTACCAAAACAACCTGGTACCATCCCGGTTCTGACCTGCTACCGACCAAGGCTTACATCCCCGGTCCGGTACCAAGCTGGTCTTCAGTCTTAAACAGCCCCGTTGCTGTCTTTAAACAGACTGAGGCAGCAGCTGTACATTGTTACTGTAGACTGCATTGCATAATGTATGGGTTTTATCCCTGTGAGACATGCAAGGCCAGTCTGCCTGTTGAGGACAAGCAGGGCAGATGCTCTTCCTGCCTGGGGCCAGAGCACGCAAAGAAGGCACTGGTGAACCACAGCTTCTGTGAGTTTTGTGCACATTTCTCCAAGCGCACGCTGGAGAAACGTCTCTCCCGCAGCTCTACAGAGTGCTCTGCATCTCTTCCTCCTGAACAGTGCTCTTCCCCATCACCCTCTGTTAGAGAGGTGACTGCGTCCTCCCCCATGGCTCTTCACGATCTTCCTCATTACAGTCTTCCACATCCTCCTCTGCCTCTCCTTCTCTTCCTCCGAGGAAAAACAAGAAGCTCTGGGCAGCAGTTTCCCACCAAGGAATGGTGCTCGCAGGGTTACTGCGTGAATATTTGACACCACCTGCCCCACTTGTCCCCTTGGGGTCCCAGGGGGCTATGAGCACATATTGGCAGCAGGATGACATGCTGTCCATCGTCATCTCTGAGGAGGTGGGCGAACAGGAGCTGGAGTTCTCATCTGAGGATGTGAAGTCAGATAGCACATCCCATGTGGTTAAGCTCTTCCTGTTGGCAGAGCTTCTACTACTGATCAAGAGGGCCACTGCAGTCTTGCAAGTGCCCTGGCCTACAGAAGGTGAGACAAGGCAGTCCATTATTGATGATGAGCCTACCACCTCTCCCGTGTGCTCCCCAGTGCACCCAGATTTTCTCTTTGAGATCTGGTCATCCGGTGGTCAACTGGCTACTATTTCCTGGTCTATGGACACCCTATATAGGGTACACGAGGTGGAGAAGATTTTCAGCAGTAGAGGCTTCAATTGCCACGCTGGTACAGGCGTCTAATTTAGCGCGCCTGTCCAAGGACGCTATCTGCCCCAAAAACAGTGCCGGGTCTTGAAGGTGATCCTCAAGCGTCCCTATTCAGCCAATGTGTTTGCTGCACAGCTGGGCAACTTTAATAGTATTCTGGTAGCCTACCAGTCCTATTTGATGAGCTTCCTCTCTTACAGCCACAGGCCCTCACCAGAAGAACTGGATGAGCTGTGCCTGGTTAATAAGAACCTGCTCCGTCTGTCAAGACTGAACAGGCTGTAGGTAGAAACCTGGCTTCGCTTGTAGCCGCACGCAGGCAGCTTTGGCTTTTCCAGGCATGTGTGCCTGACGGGGACAAAGCACCGCTGTTGGATGCCCCGATTATACCCGGCATATCTTTGGTCCCGCAGTGGATGAGATGCTGCAACACTCTCAATGCTTACGGGAATCCAACAGCAAAGTGCCACCCTAGGCCCTCCAGACTGGCACAACCAACTGTGTTCAGAACCGTGGAGGCTACAATAGGTTCCACCACCCGGTGCAGAGGCAGAAGCCTCAGGCCAAGCCCCAAGCCCAAGGCACCTTTTCACTGAGCCTTCTGAAGTATTAGTGTCAGTGCACCATGGACATCTGGGTGTTTACTACCCTTCAGATCGGCTACTGACTGCAGTTCAAGCATGGTTCCCAACCCTTGGGCCGTGACTGTAACTTCCTATGAAGGACATTGTTCCTCGCTGGAGGTTAAACGTGGTGCTCAATGCACTCTTGAAGCCTCCATTTGAGCCCACGCATTCAGCTGAGCTGAAAGATCTATCGCTGAAGCGACTGTTTGCTTGCTGTCACCTTTGTAAAGTGGGTGAGTTAGATGCAGGCAGTCTCCATAGTGAAAGCCTGCTTAATTTTTATAGAGGCTAGGACAAAGGTTATGCTCTGTACCAATCCTGCCTTTTGCCAGACAATCTCTGCAACCAGTCTGTGGAATGGGAGGCTTCCTTCCACTTCCTTTCCAGTTTGACAGAGAGCTGCAGCTCCATACGCTCTGCCCAGTGCGGGCCATAGCGTACTATGTTGATAGGACGAAAAGTTATCTGCTCTGGGACTAAGTTCCATGGTCAAGCCCTGTCTAAGCAGAGGCTGTCCAAATTGATAGCAGACACAGTCAGGACAGACTATGAGCTGGCCAACTTGCCCCCTCCAGAAAGATCACTGCCCATTCCTCCAGGGGCATGTCAACTTTGTGGGCTTTATTCCAGGGTGCTTCTGTCAAGGACATATGCAGTGCAGTGGTTTTGGCTACTCCCCATATCTTGACTAGGTTCTACAGACTTAGGACATGGATCCTCAAAACCCTTGGAGTGTTAAGGGTGGCTTCCGAGTCAACCCTTACAACACAGACATAGAGGCAAGTTTCTCCCTCAATTTTTTAGCCCTTGCTTCTTGTTACTGGGGTTCCTAATGGTAACACACAAGGCAGCCTTGGCTTAGCCTTGTAGCATTCCAGTTGTGCTGCAATATTGCCCTTGTGACGGCTTGGGTACACTCACCCATTAGGTAATGGTTACATTTTATACTTGAAAGGGAAGTTATCATAACCCTGGTTCCCTGAAATAGAAATGTAACCATTAACCTTCAAGGTCTCTGCACCCATCATTGCAGCAGACTTGAAGGAAAAATGACACTGAGGTCATGGGCCATGATTGGGTCAGGCTCTGCTAAGCAGCTTTGGTATAGAATATTCAGGTTTCAGGTCTTTAGGAGGTAAACTTCCATTAGGTAATGGTTACATTTCTATTTCAGGGAACCAGGGTTATGATAATAACCTAACGTTTGCAAAACCATTCTTTCATCTCTTCTTTCATGTAAGGAATATAACTAGGCTACAAAATATTTTAGACTAGGGTTATGCTCAATCCCTGGTCCATATGTTTATTTTTCATGATTGAATTATTGTAACTCTATTCACAGGTCATGAATTGACTCATACCAGGTTGACAAACCACATCACATTGAAAGTGCAAATATCATCCCTGGAATGTACTGTATAATGCAATTTGCATATCCCTGTTTATTTATTTCTTTATTTATATAGCACTTTTTATACAAAAGTATCGCAAAGCATTGTACAGTGTATAGCAGAAAAAAAGAACAAGCCACAATACACTACTAGTGGGGAGCGTTTTTCATAGGCGATCTATGATATTATAAAATATAACACCAAGGTATAATATTCCAACATCGTAGCACCTTTATATATCAATAATTTATAAAACAATAATTTATCAGAATGTGCCGGTTTGCTTAATTTCCACCCTGCCCATGTCTGCCAAATAACATTCAATGTGTAAATCTTACCATAAATACATCACAGCTGCTCTGTGGCACACAGGACAACATTGAAAATGAGAGGCTGTGTGTGTGCCCTTTACTGGTAAAAACAACCCCCTCTTTCACAGAGCCATCACAGCTGTTCAGGTCCCCAGTCACTGTACAACACATAGTGGCTTTAAATAATAAATGAGGCAATATATTGTTTTTGTTTCTCTAGAAAGGTGTTTTTTTAGCTTGTGCTGTAAGGCAGTCTACCTTATGTTAGCCACCCTTAATGACAAGCTGACAGATACAGTATTGTGATAACAGAAGAAATCTATGAGAGGCGGATAAGTGCTTTTTAAAAGGTAACCTGAGGCAGAGAAGCTGTTTTTTATTCTCACACTGCTTCCCCTGACAGTACTGTTTCTTTGCCCTGTGCTATGCTGTTTTCTACATCTTAACCTTTGCCGAGTTCAGATTTGCTTGCACTGATGCAACCCTTAGTGCACATTTAACTTCTCCTCGTAGTGCACATGGATCTCAGTGGAGACCGATCCTGAAATGCATTACATGTTGCATTGCAACCTAGCCCTACAATGTTGATTTCCTGTATTAAGTATTAAGTTCAACACCAAACTTACACTTCTTGATACTCAAAGGTGTAAAAACTAAGGCTCATTAAATAATAATAATAATAATAAACTTACGTTTTGCTGTTGATCGTTCAGGCTTTCATGAAGGTCATTTTTCTTGCCACAACACTTATTAAGTTCACTTATTAAGTTCATGTGGTATACTGTAACTCCTGGCTCTTATTCATGTGGTATACTGTAACTCCTGGTTCTTATTCATGTTGTATACTGTAACTCCTGGTTCTTATTCATGTGGTATACTGTAACTCCTGGTTCTTATTCATGTGATATACTGTAACTCCTGGTTCTTATTCATGTTGTATACTGTAACTCCTGGCTCTTATTCATGTGGTATACTGTAACTCCTGGTTCTTATTCATGTTGTATACTGTAACTCCTGGCTCTTATTCATGTGGTATACTGTAACTCCTGGTTCTTATTCATGTGATATACTGTAACTCCTGGTTCTTATTCATGTTGTATACTGTAACTCCTGGTTCTTATTCATGTGGTATACTGTAACTCCTGGTTCTTATTCATGTGATATACTGTAACTCCTGGTTCTTATTCATGTTGTATACTGTAACTCCTGGCTGTTATTCATGTGGTATACTGTAACTCCTGGTTCTTATTCATGTGGTATACTGTAACGCCTGGTTCTTATTCATGTGGTATACTGTAACTCCTGGTTCTTATTCATGTGATATACTGTAACGCCTGGTTCTTATTCATGTGGTATACTGTAACTCCTGGTTCTTATTCATGTGATATACTGTAACGCCTGGTTCTTATTCATGTGGTATACTGTAACTCCTGGTTCTTATTCATGTGGTATACTGTAACGCCTGGTCTTCGGGGGTTATTAATTTATTCATATAGTTATCTGTATCAGCATTCAAATGTCAAATGTTTACCAATTATTGTGAAAGAAAGAAAGATACAATGTTGCTTGTTTACACTGTGATTGCTTGAGATGTACCCTTTCATAGTGATTAAATACATTCAGACTCTTCTAATTTAGAACTACTGTACTGAATAGGATGTGAACAGTCCACTGCCAAAACAATGGCTTCAATTAGATCTGAGAAGTGAGAATGTGTTCATTGACATTAACCAATGTTTTTTACATAAATGTGTCTTTTCACTCATGGTCAGACTTGAAAAGCAAATGTCAGGATATTTGTTAGTCTTTTCCACCACAATGACATGTACCTGTAACCACCCTCTGATACTGTTGTGTAGCTGCTCTACATGTGTAGGTTCTTAATGTATAAAATAAGAGGTAAAAATTTTCTTCAGGGTGACCAGGAAATGTGGGCAACTTTAAAAAGCACATTTCATACTACTTGTGAACTAGATTTTATAATTGACAACCTTGAGGCTCTTGTGCTGTGATATGACTAGGGGCAAAAGCTTGTTGAAGGGATAATACATTTGAATTAGCTAATTATGTCCTGTCTTTCCTACAGACAAACCAATTTCTAGCAACCCAAAGGCAATTGCCTTGTTTACTAATAACTATTGAGCCATTTGTTTTACATATGTGGTGCATGTGTCTTGTAAGTCATACGAGGTGTTTATCATTACTGGTATATGGCTACTGCATATTCAAGGGAGCTTCATAATGAGTCTACTCACCATTAGGAACAGTAAACTGTGCAAGCATAAAGCTGCAATATTCTATTACATTTCAGCTGTCTCTTTGTTAAAAAGAAAGAAAGAGATACAGCACTGCATAATATGTGTCAAAGCCATGTAATCTCATACCTCATTTTGAGCAACAATGGTCTCCATGGTGGTCATCATCAGCCATGACAGAAGGACTGGGATGGTTAATTAAGAAACCAAGGTGTAAGAAAGAAATTTGTGTTAACACTGAAGATAATGGCAAGAAAAAAATATTGTAGCATTGCCTGGAAATGAAGGAGGCTCAGGCAGGATTTGCAGGTTCTCGAATTCACGGTTTATTAAGCCGGGACTCTACACTGGGCAGGTAAAAGTGTAGTGATACTCAGACTGTGACAAATAATAAAAGAAAGCGTCTAAAGCACAGTGTATGCTACAGCCAACTAAGTGCAGTCTGGTTCCTTTTAGTCCCACTTCCCTTCTGCTCTCCTTGGCTGTTTCTTCTTCTCTTCTTTCTCTCTGTTCTCAGCAGAAGCAGCCCGCTACATATCCCCGCATCCAGGGCGCGCCCCCGGTGCACCAGCCACCTATCCAAAGCAGACACGGCTTCCCGCTCTCCACCCCCTGATGGTTGAAACATCTCATCCATTGGTTTGTGCCAACAATGTTGCAACTGGGTACCACTCGCGTGGCAAGCCGAGTCCCTGATTGGTGTTGATTCATCCGTCTCTGACGTCCCTGAACACCTGCTGCAATTGAACTGTTGACCCTTCCTGAACGTGGTTACAGCAGACCCAGGGTCATTACAATATGATTCACATGGTGAAGTGAGTGATTCAATTTGAGTACTGGAACAATAGGTCTTGGGTTAATTGCAGTTTTTGTTCTGTATGGTGTCTGGACTAGGACAAAAGAACCCAAAGCAATATCCATGTATTTAGTCCTAATTGACAGAAACAAAGTTGACGATTGAAAGGCACCTTGTATTAAGCCAAGTGTGGGGTGTGATAGGATTGAAGTCATTGCTATAGTGTATTTTAGTTAACCTGATGTAATGCCTGTTGTACACAATGGTGTAATATGTACTTCCCTCTGTTTTCATTAGATCATAGCAACAAGCATCATAACACTGTTGTAAAGACACACATGCTCATTAATTTTAATTATTATTATTAAAATAATATAACAACATACGGAAAGCTACAAATGAAAGGAGTCTATTCAGCCCATTCATACTTGTCTAGTTCCTCATAGTTGATTGATGCCAGAACCCTGTCTAATCTGCTTTTAAAGGATCTCAGTGATTCAGCATCATCAATGTGGCTTGGTAACCCATTCCATACACTCAATATCCTTTTCTGGTCTCTGCTGAATTTCCAGCTGTGTACTCTGGTCCTGAACTCTCACTCTTTGGATTTCGAAAACTTCAGTAAAGTCTCCCCTAACCCTTTATTGTAGGCTAATTAGTTTCAGTTTCCTCAACCTAGCTTCATAGGATACTTTTTAGCCCTGGGATCAGTCTTGCATATCCTTATTTAGAAGATGATGGAATACGTAACAAAAGCCTTTGAAAATACAAAGGATCAGATCCTAACATTCATATTCAGGTCACAAATCCCACCCTTCTCTGAATCACTTGGAGAAAAAACACCTGGTTCACATTTGGAGCCTCATTCACTGAAATTCAACTTGCTTGGATCAAATTAAGTGATAAATACCCCTGTTTATTGCATTTGATAATTCATCAAATCATTTCTTACATACAGTATATGAATGTACAGTATTTATTTTTAAATGCCTGTTCTGTCATTGTGTTTTTCTAAAAATCAGATGCCTTGTCTCAATGAGGTTATCCTTGTAAAACATTTTATGAAATACATAATAAAATACTCCTTCCTTCCATTACCATTAGCAACACTGACACTGCCCCCACCCCCGCTTTCATTGTGCCGAAGATTCTTATATTATTTCAGCATCTGTAAACCTCAACTCTCGACTACTGCACTATATGGTACTGTGGCAGGATAGCAGCAGAGGGAAGACTCAGAGACAGAAAGTGCAGTGAAACCAAAATATTTTAATTAACAAAACACAAATAAAAAGGCACGGTGGCCAACCAAAAAGACGAACACAAAAACAGGCTTTAAACATCAACTATACAGAAAGAATCACTCACTCTCTCACACACGTCTTTTCACTGTTCCAAACACTCACCTCCTAACAAACACACTCTCCCCCTAACATACCCAACCACTCCCTTTTATACAGGTGCCTGGGCTAATTGGGCAATTCGCACCTCATTAGCCCAGGCACATTCCACACATTCCTCACACATAAATTCACTGAACCACACCCCAAACTCACTCACATCCACTCTAAACAATACAAAAAACACAGAACCACCACAAAATAGGCTGCACCCCATCACAGGTACCCAATTGTACCGGTTCTTGTATCAGCTTGTACCTGCACCGAACTGCTCTATACCTTCCAGTATTCAACTACTGCTTCTAACTATAACTGTATATTGTATTTGATTTTACTCTTATAGGTAACCATACTCATGTTTTTTGTATTTGCTCTTATTGGGAAATCACTAATCAATTTATCATATTTACTTGACTTTACTCATATAAGCAAATATTTGCCATAAGTTATACTGCTCTTAGTCAACCTTGCTCTTACTTATACCTTACTGTATTCTTTATTTTGCTGTTACTTAAATTTGATCTTATTGTACTTTCATATCTGCTCTTATCTGTATTATGATATTTTTTAATGTGATAACTTGGAATGTGATATTTTATAATGCGATACTTTGTACTGTGATATTTTGTAACAATTGTAAGTCACCCTGGATAAGAGCATCTGCTAATAAATAAATAAATAAATAAATAAATAAATATTTGTCTTATTTTGTGATATGCATATTCTTCAAATACGCTAGCATGATACTGATACAGAACAGCTTCTTGTGCTGCAAGTCACATGGTCTGATAGCAGCTAGACCATTGGACAGAGGCTGACCTACAGCACAGGAAGTTAAGTACCATGAAGCAACAGTTTTATTGTGTTGTTTTTGAAAAATATGTCTATTATATATTACAGTAAAAAAAAAAAAAAAA
Source organism: Acipenser ruthenus (assembly GCF_902713425.1). Taxonomy (NCBI): domain Eukaryota; kingdom Metazoa; phylum Chordata; class Actinopteri; order Acipenseriformes; family Acipenseridae; genus Acipenser; species Acipenser ruthenus. The sequence continues at coordinate 9,744,596 of NC_081193.1, forward strand.
AAAGAAAATACCAAATCGCTTTAGGACAATATAAATTGGACAATGTTAAAGGTGTGATAAAGTTTTATACATTTAAAACACAAGTTATATTTTTGAACAAACTATTGATGAAGCACATGGTTCTACTGGTTCTGAGATCCTATCATTCATATTTTCTCTTAGATTATATCAATAATTCAACACTGCTGTTTGTGTTGTAATGATGCAATTTGTACTTGTGCACAGCAGGGGAAAAGTTTAAGACAATCAGAACATGTTTATTTGGCTTTCACTTCAGTAATGGTTTATTAAGCTCTTATGCTGCATAAAGCAAAAAAGGCCCACTGTGCCATGATCAATTTTCTGACAGAACATAACCTTTATATTAACTGGATATGCCAAACTCAAGTCCCAATTTAAGCAGTAACTCAACCTTTTGGTGGGATCGCCCCATGGTTTTTCCAATGGTCGTGAAGTGGAGCAAGCCAATTTTATTTAAAAATTAACTGACAGGTTGATTGCTCTTCAAATACCTTTCTTTTTTGGCAAGGCTTTTAGTTTTGACCAATCTTTCTAAGCACAGTGGCATTTTCATTTCTTTTTTCCCCCCACTTTGATCCCGTGTCAAACAGGTCGAGCTGGGAATAACCTAGTCCTTCAGTTACATTCTCATTAAAAATAAATCCCAGGCATTAAGACATTTCTTCATGGGGGGGGGGGCTCTTAGCAGATAATCCCCCACCTTTGTATTATTCTCACCAACCAGAGCGCGCATTTAGACTGATACAATAACCTTGTCACAAATGTGTAAAAATAACCACTAATACTGCTTTACAGAAATACCAATTGAAACTCACTCTTGCTGTATGCGCTAATAATGTGCTGCTGTCACCTGTCACTGTCTGTGTATTATCTCTGAGTCTGAAGGTTTATAGACCAGGCTGTTGATGGGTCACCCCTTAAATAGTTAAAATAGCTAGTAGATTTTGTGTACTAAGTGATGAGTAATATAGTCATATTTTAGGATTGTGCTGGCAAATCGGAAAGGTGCCTTCATTGCATACTGTCGAACAGGGAAGGCAGAAACCAATATAGTCTCTAAACATTAAAGGAACATTCTTGTATTGTAAATATGTTTATCTGTTACATTCGTGAAGAGTCTGGTGAGGCAAAATATCTGCTGATTTGAACTAGCAGAAATGTACCTTTTACTCATTTCTGCCATACTGTAAGTGGCCCCAGGTTCACTTTGTGAATCTTGTCCTAAAAAAATAATTGAAACGAATTTTTTATATTGTGTTAAGTATGTAATCGGCGGAGTCTAAGCCAAACTGGCCCAGTTATTTTACTCTCAATTTTCTCCCCAATTTAGAATTTCTAATTACGGTCATTTCTGCCACAACCCTTGTCACTTGCCATGCTTTTATCATGTGATGACTAAGATAACGGATTTATCTGGGTATTTTAATTGGTTAATTATGTTTTGGTTGTCGGTGTGCATTGCACACTTGATGACCTGATACAGAATGTTTTTATTAACTTACTTTCAATGAAGCTTAGTGATCTTTAGGTGACATTTTTCTTGACGTATGTTTCATTGTTCCCTTTATCTATTGCACATGTTTGGCAGTTCACAGATTGACTTCTCCATTCTCCTATTCTGCTTCAAAAAGTTATGAGCAGAGAATTATTTATAATTGCTTGATGTACAGCCAGGAAGTTACTGTAGCCTAAAGATTCAGCTAAATTAATGCTGCAAGCGGTGGTGAAGTGTGAACTGAGTACTGAGACATTCCTCCAAACACCGGCCCACACCAATCTACAGACACTAACACTCAATTAGTCATTTTCTTTCATTTTCCCTATTACGTCCCCTAGCTAAAAAGAAGTTGTTGATTATTGCCTCCTGCGTTTATAACAGAATGTAGTTGGAAGGACAGAGGGAAGTAGTTATGCTAAAATCATTATAACATGGCACGTGTTGCATTGCATTGTCTCAGTTTTGGGAGTTTGCTTGTCATCCGGCTTTAATGTAGCTGAGCTTTCTGATATTAGAGCCTAATTACATTTCGGTCAGGTGGCCCAACTTCTTTTACAGGACTGAAAGGCTCAGCATCTACTTGTGTCACCAGCATCTTTTGGTTTGACCCTTCTTCAACCTCCACAAAACCAATCGTCCCTCTCTCCACCTACCATGATTACCTGCAGATGGACAGGATCCCAAACTAGTTCACCGCTTGTCATAGTAACCCATGTACTTAGCTTAAAGTGATAGCAAAGCAGGCCAATAACAGAACACAAAACCAAAACACGACCACTTTATCTTGACCCATCACAATGTGTCTGTGTGCTTCTAGACTAGTTCATGTATTAATACATAACCAGGTCTGTAAGCCTGCTCCTTCTCTGAGAACTAGCAACCCTGACACAATAGATTCATATTGCTCTTGTGCTGGATTTTACATTTGTATGTTAACATTTTAGCCCTCTTTATCTGGCTCGTGGTTTTGGTCTAATATATCAGCCTGATTGATGTACTTGACAACCCACTGTTAGAACAGCTGGAAGTACTGCATTGCAGATATTTGATTTAAATTGGCTGGCCTTTTAATTTAAAATTCAAACAGACAGCAGGAAAAAAATGGTCACAGTTTTGATCAATTCCTTGTGAATTCCACATCGAGTATATATACAGTATATATATATACACACTGAGCAGGACATCAACAGCAGCATGGCAGTAAGGAGAAGTTTGGTTGGATATATATGTCAGGGTCCAGGGATATGACTGGTCAGAAGCTCTCTTAGTTACTGCGAAAAGGTGTAGGAAATGTTTCAAATGTGAGCATACAGTCAAGCTAGCTGGTGAATTACCAGGGATTTATGGGTCATTCAAATTAGCACTTTGCCATTAATCCATTTAAATGATAATGAAATGTATTTGAATGAAAAAAAGAGCATGGAATTGGGCAGGAATCTGGAATACTAAGCATGCGCAAACATTTTAATGAGATGGAAGGATTTCGCCTAGCACTTGGACAATTGCTGACCCTCTAAAAACTTTACACCTCCTCTTACAAGTGAGTCATTAAGAGCTGTATAAAACCACACACCTGGAGAGACCTGTCATTGGCCTCAGGATGGCTGCTGTGGTGCACTTCCTGATGCGGCGACGCTTGGCTCTTGTTGAAGACAGGCAGGAAAACCTTCGGAGAAGACGGGAAAGACGGAAAAGACTAACTGCTCTCTGTATTCCTAATTCACCTCACCTCGCTGAATAACCAGATGCACAGGCGACGCTTATTGTGACCCTCATTATCATGATTGTAGCTCATTATTTATGTGTGTTGAGTAATTTGCATTGATCTTAAGCTTACATAGGCTGCAGTACAAAATAATTGCCTGGCAGCTAGGCAATTTGGATTTTGTGCTGCAATTGTTTGCACTATGCCTATCCTTACATCAGCCCCTACATGTTTTAAACAAAGTCATTAATCACCCAGACTGCTAATGTTTCAGTAGGCCAACCTTTTTCAAACTACCACAATGAGCACGTTGAAAGTGCCTGCACTGGACAAATCTGATAAAGTGACTAAAGCAGTCACTGGCAACAACAACAGCAGCTGCACAATGACAGGCTACAACATTGTCTCTCTTTTGACTTACAAAGTCTTAAAGCCAAGCTAATAATAGATATGGAGATTCTAAATGTAGGTAAACTTGATTAATTATTATTATTATTATTATTTATTTCTTAGCAGACGCCCTTATCCAGGGCGACTTACAATCGTAAGCAAATACATTTCAAATTACAGCCAGTGTGGCTAAATCCTGGACCAGTGATACTTGCCCTCGAGATTCAAGCGAACTGAGGCTTGATCGTAAGGGCAGAATTCTGAACCACTGTTGCAATTACAGATAAGGCATCCTATTGTGCCATGCAGCTATCGCATATACCCAGCTATTGATTTCAATAGAACCTGATCTCATCATACTGAAATAATAGTGAACACTCAACCAGATAGAAAAAAGGACTACAGATTGTGAGCATGGTGGGGGGAGGAGTTGAATTTCTTTAACAAAAGCATCTCTAAACCTAATAATGAGTCACGCAGTTAGGTCCCATGCACTCACTCACAGATGTCACGTCTCAACTTACCTTAAGACCAACGGGTACGGCGATCCTTAATTATTGAGGTCAAGGGTGAATAAGTGACGGCAGTGGTATGTGAGTGGACCAGTGGATTGACAGGTGAGGTCATGAAACTCTAACGTCAAGGTTGCAGGCTTTACTGTTTACTGTGGTTTACTGAGGGTAAAAAGGAGGCTGTAACCTACAGTACCTACAAATAAGAACATTCCTAATCTTGTAGTTACCCTGATAAAAGTTTACCACAGTATTTTTGCATGGTATATTTGCACTATTACCATGCTTTCCCCCCGGTTATACTGTGCATTTACCATAGTTTACACTGGTCTGCCATGTTTATTAATATGCTTTACTATATCTCTCTGTTCTTTACAATGCTTACCTGGGTTTTACCATTCTGTCACTGTGCTTTATTACACTTTGCTATGCTTTTACTATGGGAAACTCTTATAAGGGTAAAAAAAAATAATTCCCCCGATGTTGGTAAAACCTCCAACAGCATAGTGGCTGCACTAGGCCTCCACTAAGACATTGCTCAATTCTGTTTGATTTGTTATTGTATGGTCCATAAAAGCAATTCCTTTTTGTGTATAAAGGTGGACGAATTCAATTGCGAATGTGCCAAGGAAAGTGTTTGTTCTTTTATGTGTTGTTTCAAGACAAAGTTTCACCACGTTGGAAATTTAGGGTTAAGAGAAATCCTGGTTTTCAATAGCAGTATTACAGTAGCATTTATACTTGTTAGAACTCGTCCATGGCTTATAAAAAATAAGTTATATCATATTTATATCAAGCAAACTCAGATTTGATAAATGCACAAATCCTGTTCAATATGGATATCCAATGAAAGTCACAGAAGAGTAAACAAACTCTCAATATAAAGACAGCCAGTTATTTATATGAGCTGCAGTGGACATCGTTTACTTGGGTTTCATGTTGCATTTCAAACTGGATCTTTCACAGACAAATAAGTTATGTTTTTATAGGTACCCTCATCACCGTAGCAACCCCAATTTTCTTCACAGTTACTGTGTTTGCAGTTGAAGGATTTTAGTGCCAATTAACATTCAGAAATAGATTATGTCAATAAGGGAAGAGGTGCCAATCTGTTATGGGCTTTGTCAGGCAATAAGAAAAACCAACAACATTTTATCAATAGGAACAATTATGAAATATTTGAATGCTGTACATGCGTGCTCTATTGAGAAACCTTTTCCTCTAAATGCTAATGTGCTTAATAATGTAGCACTTGATAAAAACAATCTACAGCCAGCAGAGCCTCCAAGATAAATATATGCCTGGATCGATGGTGTGAATTAGTGATGAACCAACTACACTGTAGCTGCCACAGCGTTCACAAAAAAAAACTAAAAAAAAAACTGTGAATAGAAATGAACAGAGCATTGACAAGCAATTACTCGCTAAACAAGAAATATCATGACATTTTCCATATATGAGAGCATTGGATTGCCCTGCAATCACTCTGAATCTCTACAGTACCTTGGGGCTGGGACAGTTTATACACAGTTTTAAGATTCCTGACAGTGTTTTGGCTGTTAACTTTTTTCACGCTCTTGTTAACGGAGGGAAATCCACCTGCGAAAGATAATGTTGGCTTACTCACCATTGTTTATTTTTTTCTTTTTGAATGTATTATTATTATTATTATTATTATTATTATTATTATTATTATTATTATTATTATTATTATTATTATTATTTAATAATAATAATTATTGTTGTTGTTGGTCAAATATAATTTGTTTTGAATCAGTTTGGGTGATTGTGGCAAAGTGCCCCCCCCTGTGTATGTTATGTTACGTGTTGTGTGTAAATGTTGGTGTATAGGCATTGGTACACGGGATATAAGCGGTCTGTGTTTCACGTGTGTGTAAATTGTATATTTGTATTTAGGCACGGGGATGGCACATCACATCACGTGCAAGTAAAAAGTAATATGTGAGCACGGGGAATTGCACTTTAATTAATTCACGTGCAGTTGTACCGAGATTCCAATTGAATGATTGACTAGCAATCGAATCTCGGTACAACTGCATAAAAGCTGCATGTTTTCACTCACTGGGGGTTGGTGTTCGGTGAGTGGAGAACGGGAGAGAGAGGAGAAAAGAAAGCAAAGCAAAGCAAAGTAATTAGTGTTTTCACTCACCGTGTTTGTCCGTTTGTCTGTTCACTGTTTAGTCTGTTTTGTTTGTCTCTTTATTTTGGCATATAGTGCCGTGTCCCGTGTTTTTGTGTTTAAAACCTTTTATTTTCTGTTTATTAAATGCTGAGCGCAATCACGCGCTCAGCTTAACCAAACTCCACATCTCTGTCGTTTGTGTTCCTGTTTCTGGTCTGACGCCACCCACTCCGGCCGTCTTTGTGACACGTGGTGTCAGAAGTGGGATAACAGCGCCTCCAGGGCTCAGGCCAGAGCGGGAACCGCAGTTTTTTTTTGGGGGGAAAAAAAAAAAAAAAAAACCAAAGGAGAAGAAATGGGGAGAAGAGGCTGGAGAAGAGCACAGGAGGGCAAAGGGAGAAAGGTGGAAGCAGGGCTGTGGTGTTTTGACTGTGGCCAAACTAGCCACACCACCATACCCTGCTCCGTCCACAGGACCCTACAGGCAATGGCCCAAAGACTGGGATGGGGGGAGTGGTGCCCTGGCTGTGGGGCATATGGGCACACGTTGGCCCTATGCCCCATGCAGGATGAAGAAGAGGAGCCCTTGCTGCCACGTCCACAGCCCGAGTGGGAGGAGCCCGAACGTCCACAGCCCGAGTGGGAGGAGCCCGAACGTCCACAGCCCGAGTGGGAGGAGCCCGAACATCCACAGCCCGAGTGGGAGGAGCCCGAACGTCCACAGCCCGAGTGGGAGGAGCCCGAACGTCCACAGCCCGAGTGGGAGGAGCCCGAACGTCCACAGCCCGAGAGGGAGGAGTCGGTGCGTCCACGGCCCGAGAGGGAGGAGTCGGTGCGTCCACGGCCCGAGAGGGAGGAGTCGGTGCGTCCACGGCCCGAGAGGGAGGAGTCGGTGCGTCCACGGCCCGAGAGGGAGGAGTCGGTGCGTCCACGGCCCGAGAGGGAGGAGTCGGTGCGCCCACGGCCCGGAGGGGAGGAGCCGGTGCGTCCTGTGTCCGGAGGGGAGGAGCTGAAGGCCCAAACCCCTATTTTTTTTTGGGAGGGACGAGGGCGTGAAGCTCAGGCTCCACAGCAGCCGCTGTTTTTGCTGCTGAAGGGAGCCCAGCGGAGACGCCCGCCACCAGCTCTACCCCCGCTGTCGGAGGAGCCGGCAGCGCCACCAGCCCTACCCCCGCTGTCGGAGGAGCCGGCAGCGCCATCACCACCACCCGAGGGAGAGGAGCAGGAGCTGCCTCTGCCTCCACCACCTGAGGGAGAGGAGCAGGAGCTGCCTCTGCCTCCACCACCACCCGAGGGAGAGGAGCAGGAGCTGCCTCTGCCTCCACCACCACCCGAGGGAGAGGAGCAGGAGCTGCCTCTGCCTCCACCACCACCCGAGGGAGAGGAGCAGGAGCTGCCTCTGCCTCCACCACCCGAGGGAGAGGAGCAGGAGCTGCCTCTGCCTCCACCACCCGAGGGAGAGGAGCAGGAGCTGCCTCTGCCTCCACCACCCGAGGGAGAGGAGCAGGAGCTGCCTCTGCCTCCACCACCTGAGGGAGAGGAGCAGCAGCTGCCTCTGCCTCCACCACCACCACCCGAGGGAGAGGAGCAGGAGCTGCCTCTGCCTCCACCACCACCACCCGAGGGAGAGGAGCAGGAGCTGCCTCTGCCTCCACCACCACCACCCGAGGGAGAGGAGCAGGAGCTGCCTCTGCCTCCACCACCACCCGAGGGAGAGGAGCAGGAGCTGCCTCTGCCTCCACCACCACCACCCGAGGGAGAGGAGCAGGAGCTGCCTCTGCCTCCACCACCCGAGGGAGAGGAGCAGGAGCTGCCTCTGCCTCCACCACCACCACCACCCGAGGGAGAGGAGCAGGAGCTGCCTCTGCCTCCACCTCCCGAGGGTCCGCTGCTGCTGCCGTCGCCTGAGGTCATCGAGGGTCCTGCTTCGCCTGGGGTCGCCGGGGCCTCTGCTTTGCCTCGGGTCGCTACACTGTGGCCGGAGCTCCATGAAGGGGAGCTGCCGGCCATAAAGAAAGAGGGGGAGGTCAGGAGACCAGCTCCCCCAGCTGCACTTTCGCGGCAGCAGATAGTGTGGCTGAAGCCCCGGAAGAGGGAGCTGCCAGCCACGAACAATTGGGGGGTGCCAGACATTCCACCATGGCCACCCCCAGAAACAACTTGCTTCCCCCTCTTCCGGGACTTTGGGACTGAGGGGGGAGGTGGCCATTGAGGCCATGTGTGCGTTGCACAAGGGGGGGTATATGTGGCAAAGTGCCCCCCCCTGTGTATGTTATGTTACGTGTTGTGTGTAAATGTTGGTGTATAGGCATTGGTACACGGGATATAAGCGGTCTGTGTTTCACGTGTGTGTAAATTGTATATTTGTATTTAGGCACGGGGATGGCACATCACATCACGTGCAAGTAAAAAGTAATATGTGAGCACGGGGAATTGCACTTTAATTAATTCACGTGCAGTTGTACCGAGATTCCAATTGAATGATTGACTAGCAATCGAATCTCGGTACAACTGCATAAAAGCTGCATGTTTTCACTCACTGGGGGTTGGTGTTCGGTGAGTGGAGAACGGGAGAGAGAGGAGAAAAGAAAGCAAAGCAAAGCAAAGTAATTAGTGTTTTCACTCACCGTGTTTGTCCGTTTGTCTGTTCACTGTTTAGTCTGTTTTGTTTGTCTCTTTATTTTGGCATATAGTGCCGTGTCCCGTGTTTTTGTGTTTAAAACCTTTTATTTTCTGTTTATTAAATGCTGAGCGCAATCACACGCTCAGCTTAACCAAACTCCACATCTCTGTCGTTTGTGTTCCTGTTTCTGGTCTGACGCCACCCACTCCGGCCGTCTTTGTGACAGTGATACATATGCCAGTTGTACTAGGTATTTCTAAGTTAATAATCATTAGTTCATAATTGATATTTATTATTAAAGCAGAAAGCTATCAAGGACCTTTCTTTTTTGGTGTTGTTTTCCAAGTGTTCTAGGTTTTGTTTTTTTTACTCGTCGATCTTGATTTCTTCCTGACTTCTGAATGGCTGCTGTTAGTAAACCTTTGAAAACACTTTGAAATAAAAAAAGAAAACTCCAGCCTCTGAACAAAGAAAGGCAAAGATACATACATTCTAAAACAATATTAGAACAAATCTTTATGTGAAATCATACATTACGTCACAATATTTAATTCAAAGAATGAAATTCAAGGTTTTTGAAAATGGAACAAACAAAAAAGCAATCAGGCACATTTGGTGCTCACTAACTAAGAAATACTAAAAGAACCTGAAATCCAATGGCAGTCATTTTGACTGGAACTCTTTTTCTCCAATCTATTTTACTGAGTCTGTTGTCACCATGGAAACCCAATGATTTCTTTGTTGTGTACATTGCCTTCTAACTGTGGCACCAAGCAACATTTTGTCTGCACCATAAAATCTTTCTTACCAGAGCAGAGTTGTATTGAAGTTAAATATTGGGTCTGGAAGTCCTAGGGCCGGGCACTGACTTTTCTTCAATGTGGAGCTACCCCTGATAATGGGTGCTGGGATATTTTCCTCAAGCCGTTGGAGTTTATTGGTTGAACCCACAAACCAGCATCTTAATGATGTCACAGTCTGAACCCTGTAGGGTCACTGCAGAGAAGACCCCAGGGCCTACAGGTAGATTCAAATAACAATAATTATTCAATCCATCATGCCAACTGTATGTGACTAAATATTAAAGTTCAAGCATTTTGTATAGAGCCCTATATCTAAATAGGATGAATCTTGGTTAGGAAAATTTGAATAAATTCAATAAATAAATATATTAGTGTATTTTATAAATGTAATTCATCTTCCCTACCAGGTATTTCCAGTAGTTCAGTCCCTTCAGTTCTCTCAGTCTTGCTGCTCTGTTATTAATTATAAATGAAACCCAGCCAGCTCTCCATGATATTGTTTCTGAGCTCCCTGGCTTTTACCTTGCATTCACACCTAATCTCTGAGGTGCTAAAACTCACATCACAGTAGGAACAAAAGGCTCACTTAGACCTTACCACACCATTACCCCACAAAAGCTGCTTGCAGATATAGAGGGTAAAATGTTTTAAAAAAAACCCTCAATATTATTTTACAGCACTGTGACGCTTATCTCTTTTTTCTTTCTTTTAAAAGAGACCTACAACTTTCTATTTCAACATTTTAAATCTGTTATCCATTGTCTGTTATCCATATATGCTGAAATCTATCTATCTATCTAACTATCCATTCATTCACACATCCTAGTGCTAAAACTAGGAAGCTGCCAAAAGGGCTCTCCACTCATGATAAAGATGCCAGCAACCTTGAAATCGGTCTTACTTCAAGTTTAAATGGGTTATTAAGACAGGTATTACTAACATGTCTGGAAAGGAAGCATGTACTGTAAAGTAACAATGGGAGCACAACTCACCATGGAAGTATGAACCACCCTTACTGCTGGTAGAATAGTTATGTGTGTTTTTACCATTATAAACCTTGTCAAGTTCATCAGCAGCTGGCAAACATCCTTGTATAATGCTAAACAAGTGCTTCATTTATAGGGAAAAAAAGTACAATAATAATCAATGAAACCCATTGAATATTATAATATACAGACCTGTAATCTGCAGCACTGGACTGAAAGGGCTGCTTCACTCAGTTTTGGAGCAGTGTCTTTTTCTTTTCGCCAGTAACAGAACAAAATTCACAGGACCAATAATGATGTTCAATGGGAATTACCTGGAAGAATACACACATGGTTAACAATGAAAGTAAGGGGCAACAAAATAACAATTAAATCACTGCATGGCTAAATACTAATACCTTACCATTTACCTTACCTAGTGTAGCACGAGATTCAGTAAAAATACATGTTGGCAATACCATATATTTCTTACAAAACTGCACATTTTAGACCTACAATGGCATGGTTTACATACAAAAATAAAAAGGCTTCACCTTTTTGGGTAATTTGGGTTTACATGTATTTTTTTTTTCTTGGGAGAAAAATTCTCCTTCCAAATGCACATTGCCCTATTACAGTAATACTGAAATACTGGAGGGTATATTTGTGAATGTGTATTTCAGCGTTCCAATACCAGCGACTACTGATATTGCGCAGCTTTCTTAAAGATGAGATCAGGACTGCATTTTAAAGGTACAAACTTTCCTTTATTATCCTTCACTGATTACAAGCCAGCCTGCTCTAGCAGCTTACTGGTCTCAACGCTCAGCTCACTGTGAAGTCTCCCAGGCCAGCCTGTGTAGCCCTGACTGATGAAAATCATTATCCCACTCACCCAGGAGTCATACACCTATAACAATCCAAATAAAACCTGCGAACAACACCCACAGGACCCTTAGCTGTCAATCATTTAGTGCGACAAAGTGCCATTCATTTTTCATCAGGGAAGTCTAGTGGGTGTATTTCCTGATTCCCCTCACATGAGATTATGTCATAAATGTGACTGAGGTTCGTCATCGAAATTTGACACCAAATCCAATTACCCTCCTTGTTGACCTTTACAGGACCCTTCACTTTATTGAACTTCACTACAGTCAAAAATACCAAAACACCACGAAAAACACCTATAGAATATTTCCATTACACACATTCATACACCATAAAGCCAAAGATAGTTCAGTTGTGAGAATTACTGTTTTTGTTCAAGAGTATAGTGCCAATATTGATGCATGAAATGCGTAACAAAAAAGGAAAAATATACAGAATATTAAAATGTTTGCACAACTACAGTATAGTGTACTGCATCCCTATGACAAAAAAAAAAAAACCTCTGTGGACTCCACGTGCCATTTGCAAGAAATAAGATAACTGGAATAAAAACAGCATGCCACGTATAGATAAAAGATAATTGCCATTATTTAAAAATAAACACAAAAATAGTAATATTTTCGGCAGATCTTTAGTTTGTTTTTTTTTCCCCCTGGATTTGACTTTTGTTTAAACAACGTTTGGTTCAATCCCGTCACAGCACATGGTGCCACACCGGAGGCGTGAGCACTGGTTGGTATTGGGCTATGTAGGACTGTGTAGAAACTTGGTTGGTATCGGGATGAGTCGGTACCGGTTCTGTGACTTTAGCACTGGGTCAGCACGGTATGGTTCCCGGGTCGGAACCGGGTCGGTTCGATGACTTTTGCACCAGGTCAGTATGGCACCGGGTTGGAACCGGGACGGTACTGGGTCAGTTCAGTACGGGTTCGGTGACTTTAGCACCGGGTCGGTACGGTACGGTTACGGGTCAGAATCGGGACAGTACTGGGTCTGTTCAGTACCGGGTCGGTTTGGTACCGGTTCGGTGACTTTTGTAAAAACACAATAAATGCAAAATATATAGAAGAAAAAGTACTTATCTGAACCAGCTTTCCTGTCAGGTCAGTTCTTGAAAAGAAAAATGGCGTTGAGGTCTGAGAGCGCAGTGCTTTTGTGCCCTCGGGGGCGGTCATGACTGCGTCACAGGCTCTGCGAGCAGCTTTAATATATGTTATTCAGGCTTCAGGTCTTTCGAAGGTAAATACCCATACGGTAATGGTTACATTTCGTACTTGAAAGGGAACCAATGTTCAGTCCTTGGTATAAGGTAAACACAGTTAGCATGCATATACACCTCATTTAATATAATTGTTCTATATTTTATTAATTTGTTTAAATGAGAAAACACAATCACATGGTAGATTCCACGAGCTTAAATCTGCATATTGTTTTAACGCAATATTAAGGTCTGTAGTAACTTATGAATACAACTAATGGTTCTGAAATGTATATATTTAAAGCACACATACATCAGTAGTCTATTCAATACTTGCTTGCGTCACATTGTATTGTAGTCTATACCGCTATCAGTGTATATATTGAAAAAAAAAAGAACTGGTACATAAACTGCCACATGCATTAAAAGACTTGCAATACAAACGTACCACCTTCTGACAGCATTAAAAACAACCGTCATAAATGGGTATGTGCGTTAAGTACATGAAATACAAACATACCACTTTTTGACAGCGTACCATTTTCTGACCTTACACAGGTCACTTTGTGGTACAAATGTGACTTTTTTTTTGTTCTTAGTAGGTACCCATGATAGATTCTACTTAAGGCTAGTGTAACATGAATTGCATCTTATCTTACTGCTAAGGAACTGAAAAGTCTAAGCTTAAAGCAATCAGCTATCTGATCACCAAACATGAAAATAGCAAAAGTGTAAATGATAAAAAATATCTTTCTACGCTTTGCAAAGGGCTTCGTTATAATAATAATAATAATAATAATAATAATAATAATAATAATTATCAATTTGATCAAAGAATCTTGCCTTTGCTACTTTCAGCACATCTCATTGTTAATGAAGAATTGTTTGGTGCTGCCTTTAGTTATAGTAGAAAGTTAAACTGAATCTTCATTGCTGAAGTATTGTGAACATAAGGTATGGCTTTCTGACATGTTTCCATGCAAAAAAAATACTTCGTTTTTGGTCAATTTGCAGGGATTTTAGTGTGAGAATGCAATTTACCCACCATTTTAAATCGCACCATGTTTCGGCCGCACACTTCCTATGGCGTGAGGAATGTGTGCGATATGTGGGCGCTACGCCACATTCTCACAACAATGGAGAGAGAATCTGGAGTTTCTAAACTGCAAACCATGCCTTAGCTGCACACAACACAATGCCTGGGGGAGTGGCTGGGGTGTATTTTTAAAAAAGTTTCTTATTAAAAAGAAAATCAATGAAATCTTAGTCAATATTTCAATGAGAACCTTTACCATTGTCTTCATGTAATATTCAGTAACTTCTGTACTTTTTTTTAACAATCAAATTATTAATATATTAGCAGACGCCCTTATCCAGGGTGACTTACAATTGTTAGAAGATATCACATTATTTTTACATACAATTACCCATTTATACAGGGGTTTTTACTGGAGCAATCTAGGTAAAGTACCTTGCTCAATGGTACAGCAGCAGTGTCCCCCACCTGGGATTGAACCCACGACCCTCCGGGCAAGAGTCCAGAGCCCTAACCACTACTCCACACTGCTGCCCTTCCAGGTGTTGATCAAGAGCTAAATTGTCTTTACGAATAATTGGTTTGACTATAAGGCAATAACCTCTGCTGTAGGGATTTATTTTTTATTCTGTAGGCCCTTTATATTTTATTTTTCATGCACTTCAAAACTAATTGCCAGCTTGCTTGACACTAGGATTGACAACATGGCCTAGTTTTAAACTCAGAGTCAATGGCCTGCTTCAGTTCTAGTGTAACTGGGGGCGTCTGTGTGCTGCTACTGCTGTCTCCCAGATCTCACTGGCTCCTGCAAGAAAGAATGTAATATTGTTGAATAATTATATGCAGTTTGCAAGTTTTGAAAACACAAACTTACCATCAAATATTATTATTTAAGAGTGATTACTATTTAACATCTGGTAGAGCTGATTACGTTTTTTAATTAAAATGTAATGTAAAAAGTAATGCACTAATTAAAATAGCATCCATGGACGATGATAACGAAGTATCTGTGTTAATAGAAGTGTCATACCTTAAAAACTGACGTGTGGTAGAAAGTGAGTGGGTTTCTCAAATAGTTAAACATAAAAGGCATCATTTATTCAAATCATTTTTAAACTACATGATTACTTTTAATTGAAGAAATATGTCCTAGTACTATTTTGAGATCGAAATGGAAACTAAGATTTATAGAAGTCACTATATTGGCTTTATCAGCTTTTAGTAGAAACATTCTGCTAACGCTGGGCATGATGAATGCTGAGAACACAGAGGTTCAAAATGGTGGACATCATGGTAAGCAAACATGTCAGTAACATTCATCCCCACCAGGGCTGTAAATTCAAAATCAGAGCCATCAGTAACATCAAAGATCCCTATGACCTAGAATAGTGCCACACTATATGTAACTGTAAAAATGTAAGTTTGACTTCAGACAGACAGGGGGCCTCCGCATACAAAACAAGGTCTTTACTGCATTTCATTACAACTCGGCAAGCAATTTAATAATATACAAACTAATATACAGACAGTGGAACGGATAGACAAACAGCCTACATATACCCCTTATGATACATTATAAAATTGTATAAAATTATTCTTTTACGTTTAAAATTCACGGCAGCGAGGATAGATATTCAAATAAACTTATATGGATGTTTAAATGAAAACAAAAATTGAACATATTTTAAAAATTAAAAAAAAAAAGATTTATTTATTCTGAAGGCAAACAGGGAAATTAGATTCCTATTTTTGAGTAATAAGTATGAAATACATGTGAAATGAATTCATTTTAAATCCACAATCTGAATCTGATATGCTGATGGAGGGAAACGTACATATGCCATGACCAAAGGGCCCTGAAAAATATATGTACTTCTGCAGAGAACCTAGCTGGCAATTGCTATAAAAAGTAGAGTAGGAGCAGCAGCTTGAAAGAGGTTAGTGGGGAGGGGATCCAGGGCGCATGTGGTGGGTTTGTGGCCCTGGAAGAGGGAAGAGAGGTCAGACTCAGAGAGAAGGAGGAGAAGGAGTGTGAGTTAGTAGGGGAAACAGAGGGTGTTGAGGTTGGAGCAGGAGGGGGTGAGAGGTGTTAAAGACTTTGCGGCTATCACAGATTTTAGAGGAGAAGAAAGAGGCAAAGTCGTCAGAAGAGATAGAGGAGGGAGGAGGAGAGGGGGAGGGTTGAGGAGGGAGGAGAAGGTAGAGAATAGTTTCCGGGGGTTGTTAGTGGAGAATTGGATAATAGATTGGAAATAGGAGCGTTTAGCAGAGGAGAGAGTAGAGGAGAAGGAAGAGGAGGAGGGATGGTAGAGGTCTAGGGCAGCAGGGAGTTTGTTTCTTTTCCATTTCTTTTTCAGCAGAGTGCAATTTGCTGAGTGGAGCACAGAGGAAAGCCAGGGTTGGGGAGTGGAGGGGCGGGCAGGCCGGGAGGTGAGGGGACAGAGGGAGTTGAGGGAGGAGGTGAGGGAGGAGAAGAAGAGGGTGGAGGTAGCAGTCTACAGAGAGTTGGGAGAAGGAGTAGATAAGGAAGTGAGAGAGAGCGGTGGAGACAAGGACAGAGGGGGATAGAGAGCAGAGGTTATGGCGGGAGGTGACAGTGGGGGTAGGTGGTGTAGGGAGTGACAGAGTGGGTGAAGGAGCGGCAGGCCCTGGAGGAGGTGAGGTCCAGTTGATGGCCAGCTTCGTGGGTAGGAGGGGATGGAGAGAGAGAGAAGTTGAAGGAGTGAAGGAGAGAAAGGAATCCGGCAGAGTGGGTGGGGTTGGAGAGATGGATATTGAAATCACCTAACAGGACAGTTGGGGTAGACAGAGAGGGGAGGGAGGAGAGGAGATTGTCGAGTTCATCAAGAATGTGAGTGAGAGGTTCAGGGGGACGGTACAGTACAATTAGCAGGAGCTGACAGGGAGAGGTTAGTTGGACAGTTTGAAATTCAAAGGTGTTAACAGAGTGAGGAGAGGTCAGAGGGGACAGAAAAGAGAAAGGAGAGATAGAGGAGAAGACCAGTCCCACCTCCCCGTCCAGGAGACGCGGAGTATGGGACAGGACGTAGAGAGAGGACAGGGCAGCAGGAGTGTTATCAGGAGAGAGACAGGTTTCAGTGAGGCCAAGGAAATCGAGAGAGAGGTGGGAGCTCTATAATGGAATTTCAGCCAATTGGGAAATGCAATCAAGAGTTTATTATAAAGAGGGTTATAAATATGAAATCAATAAGATACAAGGAAATAATTGACGCCATTTGTTTCTGACAGCGAAGCTCAAGAGGTTGATATATTGGATATCTTTCAGCAAACCCCTGAGGATGAATTATTTTCTTATGTGTCAGTCATCATTTTTTTTTATATAATGCTTGTAATAATTGGATATTCTCTAGCTCCATAAATCGTGTGTTTATATTCTAGTGTGACTCGCTAGCTTAGCTTCTTATGATACCAACAATCCCTCAGCTTTGCACCAGAAGGCGGCTGTTTTCAAAATTCTCTGCCTAAAAATGACTTCCAAAATATAAAGAGAAAAATTGGGATCTCTTTAATTGATCTAAACATGAATGATCTAAATTCCACTGCCTATTATTTATTTTTTTTTGTGATTATATATATAGTTGACACAATAAACTATACATACACAATAATACAAAAAACAAACACATACATAACTAGAAGTTGCTAGCAACTTTACTGCTTCCAAGGTGTTGTCATGACATTTAAGCATTGTGATTGGCCACTATCCATGTGACCAATGGGCTTCATTCAGTTGTGGACAACTTCCCATATGCCTCTACTATTCTGCAAAGTTTCAAGAGTTTCTGTGCAAAAATATTGATGTTATGGAACATACAAAATTTGAGTAAAATGTCAATATGGCCACCACCGGTTTCAGAGAAGATGTTAGAATAGTTTTGACAAATCCAATATGGTCGCTGAACCATGTGACCAATCGACTTCTCTTGAACAAATTTAAATCTAGGGCACAAGGGTAGTCTGTGCCACAAGTTTAACATCTCTACCATAACGGTTTTGGAGAAGTTTTTTTTTAAATTGTCCAAAATTCTTGAAAAATCCAAAATGGCCACAAAACCATGTGACTTATGACCTTCATTTTCACTCTGAAACAACTTCCCAAAGGCCTCTACCACCCTACCAAGTTTCGTGAGTTTCTGTGCAACAAAGTTGATTTTAGAGCCATTTGAAAAATAAAATTAATTCAATGGAGGAAGAAAAAAAATAAAAAAAATCCTAACAGAAACAAAAGACTTCCCAGTCATTCTGACTTGGAAGCCTAATTAAAATGTCAAAAGGGCTCATTTCCAGGGTAATTCATGAACTCAGCATAAGATTTCCAAACATCGTCTCAGCCCAAGCAGCAACAGAGACCAGCTCCATTCCAACAGTTTTTAAAAAGTGACTGGAACAATCCATTGTTTTCTTTGGTATTAGTATGGTATTTTTAAAATGTACACATCGCTCCTTGCAGATATTTCAATGTGTCACTCAGGAGAGCACATGAGGGAATGCAGAAACATGTCAGTTATAGGAAAAGCACTGATTGGCTACTGAAAAGGATAGTCAAAGCATGAGGCTTCTGGGAGATTGAGTTCTTGTAAAACTCCCAGCAGCAACTCCTCAGAAACCAATCACAGCTTTCCAAAGAACGCTTGCCATTTTGTTTTGTTCACTAGCTACCTTTAAAAACTTGAACTAAAATTTGCCATAATGCGTGCATCTTTAAAAAATGTGAGACTTACAAAGTGACGGTGATGATAATAATATCGTGTTTGCTCTCAGTCCTTTAAGTCTCATTATAATTCATCTGTCATTTATAAAGTAGATGTTATTTATTTGCGGAATGTATTTGGTTTTCTATAAAAATAAAATCCTGCTATTATTTGTGGTTATTTTGATGATATCAACTACTAACACTGATTGTAAATTATTAGTCTTTAAAAAGCATCCCCATACCTGATTAGTCTCCATATAATGCAATATTTCCTTGGGGAATAGAGAAGCAGCACACAAGCAGCACACATAACATAATGTGTATTCAGTAGATCCAGCTGTGCCACATCACATCTGCGGACATGTGGCCAACCACACAGAACCTTCAGAGCACTCCTTAAAAGCAGAGACATATTTTTCTCATTTTGAAATCTATCTTGCAGTCATTCAAATATAGCAGCTAGGAGAATCACATTGTTCCAAATTACACAAGATTCAGGTGTTATCTCAAGTTGGCCTGAATATGTTTTTTCATAGGGAATTTATGGCACTGTCATCGTAGAAATGGCCAATATAAGTCCCCAATCAAACTGCCTCGAATTAATTCTCCTCCTCTACAGTGTTTGAGTTCAGCTGATAGCAGTCATTGTCGTCACCAGCATGTGTCAGTTTATTTTTCCCAGGGGGGCAGTTCCACTTCCACATCCTCTTTCCTCTGGAGTTCCGGATGAGGACAGTATTCCTGTGGGTTTCAGAGATTAATTATCTCAATTATCAGGCGAGGTTCAATCATACAGTAATACTGTAAGACAAGCAGGCCCCACATGTGGTGCAGCAAGGGTGCTCCTTTGAAAATGGGAACAAAATGAGTTCCAGGCAGGTGTAAGGACTGAAAACAAATCTTCTTCCACTCCAGTGACTGATGGTATCTTAATTTTGTTAGAATTTTCACTTCTTATTTATTCATGCTTCTGTGCTGGGGTTTTAGTGGCAGTTCTGAAGAGTTGCTAATGGAGTGCTTCTAGGATAAAGAATGCAATGTGTCTGTTCTCAGTCCCACACAAACAACAGCATATTACTGTTATACAACCCTAGCTGAACCATTATCAGAGCACAACATCACTAGCAAAGGAAGCAGAATTTATTTTGAACAGATGTTGCACAGTGGTCCTGATAAGGTAACTAATATTGATATGGTTCTATGGTACTGCAATGGATAACCAGTATTTGCTCATACCACTGTGATGCCATTGGTTTTCCAACATGAAAATGTTTTTCTCTGTGGCAGCATTCTATCAATCGCTCATACATTCTCTGTACTGCTACAGTGGCCCTTGAGTACAGAGACATTGCATTTCCATTGCTGCATTACATCGTCTGCCTCTGTACCCCTTTAGTAATGCTAATGGGGAACCAATACCCCAGATTCATGATTCCAGCCAGTGCCACATTTCAGGCCGGCCCAGGACAGGGCTGGTATGTAAAACGTCAGGCCTGTGCGGCGCTGTTCTGTCAAGGGAAAGGGGCAGCATCAGAGGGAGCACCCGGGACACAGGCACCACTGATCCAATAACGCTGGAACAAAGCAAAAGCAGCTGACCATGTTGTTTCAAGAAACAGTCATGCAGGTTGAAGATGCTGCGTGTCTAGTTACCAAACTAATCCGACTGTTGTTAACCTGTGATAGGGTTTTATTCACCAGGTGCGTATCCAGTAAGAAACCAGTAATGCGTTCAAATTCCTAACTCTCTTGCTGGTCACCAGCTCAGTAGCATCAATTGCCACGTTCCTTACACAATAAAGCAGGTGCAAAAAAGTTTATTGTGTTTAATATCCATAGCATAACACTAATAATACATGATTACAGTATTCTGTTCAATCGCAGACCGACCTGAATAAAAGTGTGTGACAATCCTTGTCATGACTGATTTATGAGTCTTAAAAAATGACTTGATTCTACGAGTTCATTGTAAAATAATGCTGCTTGTGCAAGACCTGACCTTTGAGTTTGGGACATGAATATGTGGTCTTAAGCCTGTGACTGCTGAAAACGAATCCTTAAGTTTGTAAAGCTTTAAGGATCAATTTTAGCATTTTAATCTACAGCACCAGCAGGCCTTCACTTGTCTACTTCCTGCCTGTAAGCTTTGTTGGTTGTGGTTATGTAGTACAGATAAAGGGGGTGGAATGTACTAAATGTTTGGTGGGGGTGGGTGGGTCGGAAACATCACAATTAAAAAAAAAATGCTTGGTATAAAACAGAAGCCTAAACATTTTAGACTTATAATTATGCTACAGAGGTGTCATATATTTCCTTCTCAAAAATGACAATAAATCATGAAAAATGGTAAAAACAGAACGAGAGTGGATCCCTCCTCCTCTCCCGCAGATTGGGAGGGTCCATTAACAAGTTACAATGTACTGAGCTCTGTCTGTAGCTGGTCTTTCCTGACATGGAACAGAGCTTCTGTTGTTGAACAAACCTTCTCATTAACACATGATGTCAATTGAACCTGCTTGATATACAGAGAAAGTAACAGCTTTACTACTCCGGTACACTTTTTCTTTTTTCAAAAGACTTTCTGTGTTACTGTTACCAACTTGGCATTCTCGTTGTTTTCTTGCTGATTCACCGGGAGGATTATATTGTTCATTTCCTTTTTGTCTTCTCTTAAGTTAAATGAATGTGTGAGTAAAGAAGGAAAGAAAGCCAGAAAAGAGAAAACGGCAGTTTTACAACACCTGTGCAGCAGATCTCCTATAGAAACAACGAAAACAAGACGGTCTGAAAAAAAAAAGTGGTTGTAAAGAAGTTGGTAAGTAACTGTCTTTGTATAATTATTTAGTCTGATCTATGTATGTGTTCTGAAATGAAATTGGATCCTTAATTTAAATTGAAATGCTGTACAGTGAGATGTAGTAGTAAACTTTAAGTGTAATAGCGGTAGCACTTATTACATATCAGTTTCTTAAGTTGATGCTTTAGTGTTTTGACAGATCAAGTTGAAACTTTCAGACCGCTGTCCAAATATTCTCTTGGGGTAAGATAACTTGGCAGCGTTGCAAAATAGTTGGGTGCGTTGTACTGCACCCCGTCGAGTTCCATAAGCAGGAGCGGTTTTTGGCACACGCAACCCATGCAATTGTATGGGGCCCCTGTTGTCATGACTCAGTTACAATTAAATAAATAAATAAATAAATAAAAAATAAGACTCACCTCAAGTCTCCACCAGAGTGGATAAGTTATTAGCCATTTTACCGTTTATTTTATTTATAAGCCACAAGCCAAGTTCACGGCCGTAGGTGCCGCGTAATCATGGAACCCACGATTTAAGCGAAAAACTGTAAGGCATTTTAAAATGAATTAATTTTGACACACTGCAAACAAAGTTCGCTTGCGCGTTCCGCCAGTGCTGCAAACTTGAGGTGAATACATGATGTATAGCGTGTAGTGTCTGTCACGCGTAGGGCTGTGTGTTTGAATGAATCTGAAACTAATTAAAATAAATACACAATGTATGGTCGTGACCTCTTGCGATACTCGATTACATCTACAAGGGAAATCTGCCGGACCTGTACCGGCTTAACCTGAGTATTATTGACTTTCGTCTGCTGTTGACTGTGCCACAGAAGCGTCAGGGGA
Source organism: Acipenser ruthenus (assembly GCF_902713425.1). Lineage (NCBI taxonomy): Eukaryota > Metazoa > Chordata > Actinopteri > Acipenseriformes > Acipenseridae > Acipenser > Acipenser ruthenus. The sequence goes on from NC_081193.1 coordinate 9,766,734, forward strand.
GAGAAGTGTTTCTTGTCTAAACATGAAAATATTTAAAGTAAATAATTAAAAAAACTACTTTTCTACAATGCCGCAGGAAAGGTTCATTTCTAACTGTCTCTGTGTGTTATTTTTTTGCGATGGTTGTAGTAAAATGCAATCTATTTAATAGTGTAGTTGTTGCTGTGTTTGAAAGTCATGGTATCGTGGTATTAGTGGTAGGAACAGGGACTAGGGGCCCCGGAATCAAGCTTTGCATGGGGCCACGGTGGGACAAACGCCACCAAAACGGTGAAGTCTCATGTTATATCTTATAACATTTTGAATAGCTTTAATCACATCACAGCATTTCTGTTAAACCACACTGGTCTGTCAGTTCGCTATTAAAACTTGAAAAACAGTTAAAATTCAGGTTACATTGATAGTAAAATATTAGTTACATTCCTACGGGGTGGGTTATGCTGACATGGGTATATATGTGTGTATCTATCTATCTATCTATATATCTATATATCTGTATTGTCGTTCACGTTCAGTCAAGTCGGTTAATAATAATAATAATAATAATAATAATAATAATAATAATAATAAAACTCCATGTTTGTAATAAAAGTATTTAAACAGGAAATTAAACAGAAATACCGTACGCTAGGTCGGGAGTTTCAGCCAGCTTACCCAAGTAGCCCTCTACACTTCGTTCAGCAAGGACCCAATGGGATATCTGTATGTGGAGGAGCGGGCTCCGAGAATGGACTACAGACTGTTAACATTATAAAATGAGTTCAAAATCTTCAAGAAATTTAGTAAAATGATTATTCTAAATACAGGGCTTTACCATCAACGAATTGTCAGTTAAGCATGTTGCCGTTGTATCGTGTTTTATATTACTCACTATGCATAATAATATAAAACAATATTTCTGCAAGCGATATGTTCAATACTTTGTGATGAATTTCACACACTAGCCTACTTATCAAGTAGGATCTTTAAAATATGTTCATATTTAGTCCTGTAAAATTGGACAATGTATGTTTAAAATAGCTAAAACATTATGCTGCTTTGTTATGTTATTATTATTATTATTATTATTATTATTATTATTATTATTATTATTATTATTATTATTATTATTATTATTATTATTTATTTCTTAGCAGACGCCCTTATCCAGGGCGACTTACAATCGTAAGCAAATACATTTCAAGTGTTACAATACAAGTAATACAATAAGAGCAAGAAATACAATAACTTTTGTTCAAGCAAAGTACAAGTGTGACAAACCACAATTCAATAATACAGCAGATAATAGTGATAGTTACATCAGGATATGATTAAATAGTGATAGTTACATCAGGATGTGATTAAATACAAAGTACTACAGGTTAAACACTTGGCAAATTACAGTATTCTGAAGTACAGGATTAAATGCAGTAAAATAGGGGGCAGATAAGAGCAAAATAAAGCACATTTAAATGAAGGGTGCTAGTGTCCCAGGATACAAACAGAGGAGTTCTACAGGTGCTGTTTGAAGAGGTGAGTCTTAAGGAGGTGCCGGAATGTGGACAGGGACTGGGCAGTCCTGATGTGATGAAGTTTGTTCTGCACTAATTGGCTTTAAATTCAAAGGTTAACTTTTTAATTTTTCTGTAATTTGCACGTAACTGCTGTCACCGACTTGGCAGGTTAGCACACCAAACAATGTACTGCTGGAGGTGTACATCATTCACTGTGGAAACAACAGAAAATGCTACTTGTTGAATAAAACAAAGCTGCAGAATGGAGCATATTTGATAATGAAATACCACCTCCCCACAAGTTATTATTTATTATTATTATTTGTTTATTTAGCAGACGCTTTTATCCAAGGCGACTTACAGAGACTAGGGTGTGTGAACTATGCATCAGCTGCAGAGTCACTTACAACTACGTCTCACCCGAAAGACGGAGCACAAGGAGGTTAAGGGACTTGCTCAGGGTCACACAATGAGTCAGTGGCTGAGGTGGGATTTGAACCGGGGACCTTCTGGTTACAAGCCTTTTTCTTTAACCACTGGACCACACAGCCTCCTATGTTTGATCTCTTATTTTCTGGTTTTATCCACATACATCAAATACCAGTGTACTTTATGTTGTCAAAAGACATTTGTTCTGCAAACCGCTTCACAATCTGAACATGTGTAAATGCATTCTATAGTACTGTCAATACTATACTGTTCCAGTACCATTCCTCAGTGTTTGTATGACAGCAACCCAGTAGGGGTTTACACATTTCAAATAAAAAGTGATTTTATATGGGTGCTGTGTTGTTTTTTTTTGTTGTTGGTCAGCAATACAGCTGCCAGTGAAGAGTGCTGGTAAATAATTATTTTATTATTATTTATTTCTTAGCAGACGCCCTTATCCAGGGCGACTTACAATCGTAAGCAAATACATTTCAAGTGTTACAATACAAGTAATACAATAAGAGCAATAATATTTCCAATGTACCCGACAACAGAACTTTTAACATAAAACCAACAACCGAAAGGCAACTGAGATCTCCCTGTCTTCCACCGTTCTAGCTCTTCAACACAGGCATTTATGAGGTAGTTTTTTTCAGGCTTCCAGCCTTTCTGTGTTTATATAAGTGTGCCATGGACTTTAGAACAACCCACCCAGCTGATTCACACACACTTCTGCTCATTGTATTAAAAGAAAAGCTTTTTTCTTTTCTTTTGGTTTCCTTTCTACTAATCTTCCAAGACCTCTGGTGCATTAACATTTGGACGTTCTCTGCACTGAGTATCCTGTTCTGCTCCGTGGGAATAGAGCGGGTGGATTTGCATTAACAACAAGAAGTTATTAGTGTAAATGCTGCATGTTTAATATATTCATTCATGTTAATGCATTCTACTGGGGAATGTAAATTAAGAACCAACCTTAGAGGTTTGGAAATGTATTTATTAAAATCTTCTGGTGGGTATGTGAAGGAGGGTTGATAATTTTGTTTTGTTCACTTCTGTGCTATTGTTCCCCATTTTGTATTAACTGGAGAACCTCCTGAAGTTTCACACCTGCTGTCATTAGCCGCTGGCACTGTGAACTTGGTATAACAGGTTGACGCTGCATCCCTTGAAAAGTAACTTTTGAGTTCAGTTTTCAACATAGGGCCACATGCATTCTACAGAGGAAATTCAGTAGTCTCCAATCTAGTTTAAAACGTATCCTAACAACATCAGGATCCCACATTACAGTGCAGCCGCCCAGCACAGAGGAAAAGTGATTGCTGTGTCAGTAGTGCAGTATAAACAGTATGGAAGAGGGGTCTTTTATTGAACATTGAACTGCACGGTTTATTAATCAAATACAGCAGTGCAGTGACTGACAAATGTGTTTTTCCAAGGCTAGCCTAGGGCTGTCTGCAGTCTAAATGTGCCTGTGAAGTAGTAGCAATGCGACTGGGATATCCCAAGCCCAACATAAGAGTAACACAATCCTGAAATAAGACACCCTAGGGTCAAGTAGGGTTTATTATGTTGTTTTGGTAGAATGATTTTGTCACGGTGCCTGTCTGCCTTTGGAAAATATATTTTAAATGAATAATTTGATCAGTAGGATAAAACATAGGCTTTTGAAAGAGGGAAAGGTCCTCTAGCCAACCCAATTCAAATATTTGATGCCAAATGATTGTCTATTAAATTATTCAGAGTGCATTCACTTATGGCAGCAATAACATGGAGAGCTCATAGGAGGGATGAGTAAAAAAGAAAAGTGGGAGTCCAGTAAGAAGTCTATTACTAAACCTCATTTACTGTAGGGTGTGTAGAACTGAAACACACACACACACACACACACACACTGTTTACCTCTGACTTTAATATTCTCAATAATTGAAGTATCACACAATAATTTGATATATACATATTACATACTATTTTATTTTTTTATATTTTTAATTGGTGAGGATTTAACTCTAGGACTGCAACAAAGGATGCACATTGACCTTCAAAGGTTAGGAACACATTACCGAAAGAAGGTTCGAACCTTTGATGGTACTGATTTGCATAATTTACTGGCGACTTCACCAAGCTACTTGTTTATTTGATTGAAAATCCTATTTTACAGGTAATCCATATAAATGGAATACAACATTCACATGTAGTTTAAAAATACGCTGTATAGAACAGTAATCATGTATTTACACTTAAACAACTGCAGCAGACTGAGGCAAAACAAAGCTTTATTTAACAGTCAGCGTTCCAAGCAGGTTATCAGTCAATCACATTTTACTACTACTAAAAATAATAATAATAATAATATAGATTGGTTGTGCCTCCGTGTACGAGTCGCTTGCACAGTTTCCATTCAACTTTTTTTTTAGTTTATCTGGGCAATTAACAAAAAAATCCCAAACAGCAGAGGGGTTTCGAGACATTTCTTTCAAAACAGCTTACGCTATACAACGCTTTGCTGTTGAGATGGCGAATGAAGAAATTAAAGGTTTGCCTCTGGATAACACAAGCTGGAGCGCGAAGGGGCGGACGGAGCTCAGTTTTTTAAATTTTTTTTAAAATGTTGGCGTGATTTTTTTATATATTTCAAACATATTCTACCATAGCTTTTCACATATTTTACTGAAGCATTACAACCGCTGTGCTTTGGATACTATACCCTGCTCCATACACGGCAGCGGCGCCATATAGAGTTGCTACCTATAGCGATTTGGCAATGGATTTTAATACAACAACTTTTGTTTACATAATATGCATTATACAAATCAAAAGATCAAATTTTGCATGCGAGTGATTTAATGTGCGATTTATAATATTCACACATTGCGTAAATGCAACTTGACGAACCTTCGAAGGTTTAAAACTACCTTCGAATTCCTGGCTAGTGAACGAACCTTCGACACAGCCCTATTGAACTCCAAGCTTATGTCCACTTGATATAGACTGGGGTGGCTCCTACATCAAAACATGAATTCATTAAAAAAAAAAAATGCAACAGATACAACAGTGAGGATGAAGGCGTTACTTGGATACCCCTATTTGTGGTAAAGGTCACACTGCTTCCTGTTAATTGATTGTGGTAAAGGTGGGGACACTGATTGCTTTATTTGCTTGTGGGATGTGGCATTGATTAGGAAAAATGGTTCATGACAAAGAAAGGAAGAAACAGTTTCCCAAGGCAAGACAAAAACGGATAAGAGAACCACTTTGACTGAAACTGGGCAAAAAGGATGAAACAGGAAACATGTTATAAGAGGAGCTACACTATATTCAGGATTCCAGCTGTTTTAATAATTACATTTACCAGACATCATAATTGCTACCCTCTCTGCCTCAATCATTTAAATATCGATTTCAGCACAAATATTGTTCTCGGCAGCAAGTTAAAATTGAATGGCATGAAAACAAAGCAGCAGCTCCTGTAGTCCTAAAAGCATGGTAAAATAATTCCTGGTTAGTGAAATTTTACAGACCAGAGATGTCATTTAGAAAAGCCTCCCCTGAGCATGGTTTTATGACCCTTAATTCAGATGAGACGGGATGATAGGGGGAATGCTTTATGCTTTTTTTAAAGGAAAATTAGAGGGGTAATTTAGCCTACTAACAGGTAAAAAAAAAAAAAAAAAGAAAACCAGAAACCGTATATCCCTCAGAGACACAGTATTGGGAAACCCAGAGGTGCCTCACAATCCAATACTGTAAATGTGCTCTGCAGCAGTAAGAGGTGACCTCTGTCAGGAGATAGCCATCAAGCATCTGCATTGTTGAAATGTAATTAGATATGCCTCCACTTTCCTCAAAGCAATCTTCTAAAACTATTTCTTTTTTTTTTTTTTAGCAGGGAGGTCATTCTCTGTGTTCCGTTCCCAGCACTGAAGGGTATTCCCTTTGTAGCCTACTACTCGGCTCACACACAGGGAGTAGTGCTGTATCCAGAGTCTGGAACCTTGTGCTGTAAAAGTACCTTGTTTGAGGGTGTTAATAGCATTCCAAACCAGCCTTCTGTTTGAGATCTGAATATGTTGCCAAACTTATTACCTAAAATATGCTGTCTGGTTGTCATAAAGAAACTCTGAATCCCATGTAGGATTATCGGCTGGTGCCTCAGTAATCTTTCAAAAGACTGTTGATGACACAGTTTCAGTGCTGATTGCAAGTTCAGGTCTGTAGTTTGCCCTTTCATATCAGAACCCCGTAACACACAATGCAGATTGCTGCCTCCTGTTCTCTGTAGGTTGTAAGGTGGAATGCAAAAACCCAATCCCATCATTTATTTGGCATTCAGAGCTTTGTTATAGCTTGGTGTCCAATTTCTTTTGATCGCTTTTTATTTTCTGAACAAATCTGTCTCATCGAGCAGGGAGATGGAAAACAAATATGCTGTGGAAATGCATTAGCTGTACAAAAGAACGATCAAAGCCATGGTGATAGGAGTTTCAGTATGTGTGTGTGTGTGTGTGTCTGTCAAATTGTTTAATCAATGTACTGTACAGCGGCTGTCACTGCTGCTTTTATTTTCTTTAGTACTGCTGCATTTCTTATTCTGTGTTAGAGACGTTAATCTTGTGAGTGTATGTTTCAGTAAACAAGTATGTTAGCAATACAGTATGCATCCCCTGCCAAGTCAGAGCTCCCAGTAACATGAAATAGATTATCGTGACCTAAAGTACATATACATGCTTATGTAACAGAGTAACACACGCAGACAGACGTGGAGGTGCCTGCGTGTATCGGATTTTTGATACACTGGGTAACATGTTCCACAGAATGGCCTAACCAACTCTGATATAAGACAAATGAATATACAAAGGCACAGTCACTTCTGCTGTATGCCTGCTGTCATGGATATGCATTCCCAGACGGGATAATCAAGGCATGTCCTGGCCAGCATTTGTTGACTTTTAATTCTGAAAAGCGTGCGAGAGCTGCTGCTAGTGGATCACATTAAATCAATGAGACTGTAATAAAAACTACTGCAACCAATGACAGAGAATTAACAAATGTATTTTTGTGCTAATAGCCATTAGTACTCTAGTACAATTGATGTCACGTGCATCACAGCAGTATATGTGGTTTTACTAAGATATGCCAAATTAAAATGCATCAACTACAATATATTTCATTGTATACAATTTGTATAAAGTGCTAACTTAGCTGTACGTGTACAATGTAACAAAAATATGTAAGACTGAAATATAATGGTGTTGTTTTTTTGTTTTTTTTTTACTATTAAATGATTAGAAATAACTGAGAATTATTACATGACCTCATCTTAATGTAAAATCTAATACACTGGGCGATCTTAGAACTGAGTGAAATAATATTTTTTTACTAGCAATGCTAGAAAAAAGGATTTGAGAAAAGCGAAATTCAACAAGTGTTTTGAATTTGCCAACCTATCAAATAGTACTAATACTATAGCAATTTATTCGCCCCTTTCCAAATATATTGATATTTTACTCGGTTTCAAATGTAATAGCAAAATGGTCAGTATAAAGTTTAATTTAGCCAAATTTGTACAAATTTAAAAAACTAGCCCTACTGTTCATTTCAAAGGGGAGTTTATTTTAAACACAATATTTCAAACATATTTCGTTGAACAAAATCTAAAATTCCCCAAAGTGCCCCATAGTGTGTTTCAGACTTTGAACTTGATCTGCTTTTCCTCACGCTAAGGCAGAGTTAGCAGCCTGCTTTATACTGCTTGTTGCTATGTGAAGTATGCAGAGCAATGTAATTAAGAAACAATACCGGGGTGGTGAAGACATTGTGCTTTATCCATAGGTGTGTGTAATACAACAAATTCATTGCAGGAATGAAAAAGTGTGGAATGCACTGGAGCGCTCTTTACATGTGCACAGCTATTACATAAGAAAGTTTACAAATGAGAGGAGGCCATTCGGCCCATCTTGCTCGTTTGGTTGTTAGTAGCTTATTGATCCCAGAATCTCATCAAGCAGCTTCTTGAAGGATCCCAGGGTGTCCGCTTCAACAACATTACTGGGGAGTTGGTTCCAGACCCTCACAATTCTCTGTGTAAAAAAGTGCCTCCTATTTTCTGTTCTGAATGCCCCTTTATCTAATCTCCATTTGTGACCCCTGGTCCTTGTTTTTTTTTTCAGGTCGAAAAAGTCTCTTGAGTCGACATTGTCAATACCTTTTAGAATTTTGAGTGCTTGAATCAGATCGCCGCATAGTCTTCTTTGTTCAAGACTGAATAGATTCAATTCTTTGCGCTCTTTCGACAGCAGCTATATCCTTTTTGTAACGAGGTGACCAAAACTGAACACAATATTCTAGATGAGGTCTTACTAATGCATTGTAAAGTTTTAACATTACTTCCCTTGATTTAAATTCAACACTTTTCACAATATAGCCGAGCATCTTGTTAGCCTTTTTTTATAGCTTCCCCACATTGTCTAGATGATTTCCTAAGGTTACAGTACCAGGACATTGTCTTGCATCCCATGTTTATTCTTGGCATGAACTATTTTTTCCAACAGACTTGGAAGAGGATGTTGGAAGAAACGGACAAGAAATCCTCCTATTAATATGTCATAGTTCCTGCTTTGACATTTGCACACCCACCCACACACGCATGCATGCATGCACGCACGCACGCACGCACACACATATCCAACACTCACCAGCTAACTGGTTTTCCATTTCACTGTTCTGTGCATCAGTAGTGAAACTACACTACATCGTTTCCCTGCATGGAGGATCAGCCTTAGCCTTTGCAGTGTAGGCCCTGTTCCCCCTGAAAACGAATTCACGTTACAAGTGCAGAGCTGCAGAGTCACTTACACCAACATCTCACCCAAAAGACAGAGCACAAGGAGGTTAAGTCAGTGGCTGAGGTGGGATTTGAACCGGGGTCCTCCTGGTTACAAGCCCTTTTCTTTAGCCACTGGACCACACGGCCTCTGATGGATGGTTGCGATTAGGCTGAATGTTTTGGGTGAGGTTTATATTTGGCGTTAGATTTATGTGTAGATTTTTCTACTCCACTACTCCGCTCGCTCCACTGGCTCCCGATCACCGCTCGCATCCAGTTCAAGACTCTTGTACTAGCCTACAGATGCCTTGACCAGTCTGCACCCAGCTACCTCCAGACCCTCATCTCTCCCTACACCCCCACTCGACCTCTCTGCTCCGCCTGCACTAGAAGACTAGCTCTACCACCGCTACGCTCCCTCTCTTATTACCTCTCTTAATATTATCTCACAAATGTAATACCCGCACAAATGCCCAAAAACTAGCCCAAAAATTAGGCACCCACCCAAATCCATTTTTTCATGCACAAAACAAAAATGCAAGCCCAGTTGGGTGTGAACCCACCCAATCTGGCAACACTGACCCACTTTTGTGCAGCCTGTCAAATGCTGCGTGGCCGGGCTTTACTAAGTAACCATAGGATAAAATTAATTTTCAACGCAACAAACAACCAATAAGCATCGCGGCAGATAAACTGACATTTTGTGCAGCCTGTCAGCCTTATACAAATGCACACAAAAAAAAACACCTCTCATCAGTCGACAATTTATACCTTTTTTTTAGATAATGACACAAACTGTTTTGTTCCAGTTAATGATACAAAACATATTTGTCCTGTAGTAAACTGTATGTATTTGTTTAAATGTGAAGAACGACTAAACGTACAGTATTAAAACACTGCTCTTTAATTCACTTGTTAGTTTTGTTTCTTTTTTTTCTCGCACTTGTAATGTGCTGTCATAGGCAAACGTGAAACCCGCTTTATATCACAAATTATGCCTGCACAGCAATCATGATATAAATCGGGTTCATCTGTACTTTGTACTTAACAGTCATTCTTCATACTCGCTAAGAGACAACAAATAACTTCCCATCACTATGTGGGTCTCACGCAGTTTTGTCAGTAGTGCCGGGACAATTTGAATATTTAAACAAACACTGCTTGAAATGTATTTGGTGGAAAAAAAGACCATGTGCGCATTCATTGCTTTAGCAGAATGTTTTAATGAGTGTAGTAAATCGTGCATGGGGAAACAAATGCATAAATGATTTGTGCAGCAGTCTTACTGTGATGGCCTGGAAATTAGCGTGAGTTCTGAAGTTAGAAATCTCTGTGTTATCTTTGATCCTTGTCTAACCTTCGAAGCGTGTGTTAGAAAATGTCACCAAGGCGTCTTTTTTTTTTTTTTTTTTTTCCACCTACGTAACATAGCCTGTTTTAAGATTTATTTTATCTCTATCTGATGCTGAGAGACTTGTGCATGCCTTTGTCTCCTCACGTCTTGATTACTGCAATGCCCTGCTTGCTGGTGCTTAAAACATGCTCTCAATAGGCTGCAGTATGTCCAGAACTCGGCTGCTCGAATTCTAACTAGATCTAAATCCTCTGAACATAGAACACCTGTGTTGGCATCCCTGCATTGGTTGCTTGTTAAGTCCAGGATTTGATTTTAAAATATTACTGCTGACATATAAGGCCTTGAACAGTTTGGCAACAAGGTACGTCTCCGATATGCTAATTGAATATATTTCTGTGCGAAACCTGCGATCTGCTGAAGCTGGGCTCTTTAAGAGTCCCAAAAACTAGGCTTCAGTCTATGGGAGATAGGGCATTTTGTGTTCAGTTCTGGTCACCTCGTTACAAAAAGGATATTGCTGCTCTTGAAAGAGTGCAAAGAAGAGCAACCAGAATTATCCCGGGTTTAAAAGGCATGTCGTATGCAGGCATGATTTGAATCTATTCAGTCTTGAACAAAGAAGACTACGCGGCGATCTGTTTCAAACATTCAGAATCCTAAAAGGTATAGACAATGTTGACCCAGGGGACTTCTTTAACCTGAAAAAAGAAACAAGGACCAGGGGTCACAAATGGAAATTAGATAAAGGGGCATTCAGAACAGAAAATAGGAGGCACTTTTTTAAACACAGAATTGTAAGGGTCTGGAACCAACTCCCCAGGAATGTTGTTGAAGCTGACACCCTGGGATCCTTCAAGAAGCTGCTTGATGAGTTTCTGGGATCAATAAGCTACTAACAACCAAACGAGCAAGATGGGCTGAATGGCCTCCTCTCGTTTGTAAACTTTCTTATGTTCTAATGTTCTTGTGCACCCAAGTTATGGAATGCCCTTCCACAGACAATTAAGGATTCAAAAAATGTTGATATCTTTTATTTTTCTTTTTTTATTTTGATATGGCAATGGGTTTGTTTTATTCCCAATATTTATTTTTTGCTGTAATATGGTACAAATGTATCTCTTTGTTTTGTTTTCCAGCTCATTTAAAATGAAGGAATATCTGCGTATTTGTTTCAACTTTGAAAGAATATGAAAACTCCATGCTTGTTCCAGCACTATTTGAAAGACACACATGCTTTCTGCATTATTTTATATCTACACCTACCTACAGTAAGCAGGTTGATCAGTAAAGTCATTATTGGTCAATCGCCATTCCTGCTACATTCTCACTTGTCTTGAGTGGAAGAAACCAGGGAGATACTTTTCATTTATGGATAGGGCTTTTATCCCTATCCCTGTCAAAACACAAAACAATATTTACAATGTATACACCTTTTATAAAATGCACAGGGTCTTCACCCTCCAGTTTGTAAACATGGCAGGTGTGTCTGATACTTTCTTCATAATTAACATGCGAGAGGACTGAACTTTAAAATCCTTTTTTTCTTTTTCTTCTGTAAGTATTGGGGGGGGGGGGGCACTTTTTATTCATCCATAAAATCAGCAATCTTGCCTGTGTTTAGTGTTGTTGGATAATATCCCTGTAATATCCTTGTAATTGTTAAAGCTATCCCCACTTGAAGCATGTGTTAGAGCTGTGCTCTGTAGTGAGTTATTATTATTATTATTATTATTTATTTCTTAGCAGACGCCCTTATCCAGGGCGACTTACAATTGTTACAAGATATCACATTATACATTATTTCACATTATACAGATATCACATTATTTTACATACAATTACCCATATATACAGTTGGCCTGTTTTTACTGGAGCAATCTAGGTAAAGTACCTTGCTCAAGGGTACAACAACAGTGTCCCCCACTGGGGATTGAACCCACAACCCTCGGGTCCAGAGTCCAGAGCCGTAACCACTACTCCACACTGCTGCCCAATTAATTGTTAATCCAGTGACAGAGAAAGTGTCTGTGTAATCTTATATAATTGATCAGCAGGGACTGTAGTGGATTTATTGATATGAAAGTCTTCTTATTAGGCATCTATAGTAGGAATCCTCAGCTCAGCTACTGGCACCTAGGCTAGTTATATCTCAGTCCTTAAACAATTTATAAGATAGAATGTTAGCATTAGAGTTGTCTGTTCTACTGTTATAAGAAAGATCCCAGGGAGAAGGTCAGTGTATATTATCATTCTATGGGGGGGAAAAAAAAGATTACAATCTAAGGGTGTGCTGCAGTAGAATCAGGCACAGCGTTATTGAAACAGTGTTTAAGTAATGCATTGTATTATGTTCAGCCTTGTTGTTGACAGTGAATAAGAAATAGGTGCTTGTGTTTATTTATTGTCAGTAGGCTACTTGGAAAAAGGGTCAAGAAATGATCTTCCATGAAATGAAATCTGCTGAAGTTTGATGTTATCTATCCTGATGAGAAGTGGCCAAAACAATTGTTAGTCATCCTTGTCAACTTTGTAAACCCTCAAGAGTTTTGCACTGTGATTGTCTGTGGTCATTAACATGTTAGGGGTGTGCAAAAAAGGGTTACTTGTATTTGGAATTGTTTTTAAGCAAGCAGTAAGGCACAACAGGCTGTGTGATATACTCTAATGTCACCACGCCCCGGGCGTGTTGCAAACCATGAGATGAAGCCGCGTGGCTCCAACTGCCCGTGGTGTGGTGATATTGGAGTATATCACATGCCCTGAAGTGCTTTATTACACTTATAAAATGGGTTAACTAACTAAATTGAAAAAAAAAATGTCAATAATTTAATTAACAAAAAAGCAATCCTTATTAAATATCCTTCTGCCTAAAACTGAGCTAAGAAAATTGTTCCATAGAACATTTATTTTTAAATAAAACCAAAAATGCATAATTAAAACAAACATAGTGATTTTATCGATGTTGAATTGAACATTGCCATTGAAAGTGCAGTTTTTTTCTTTATTTGATTTGTTGTACTTGTAATTCTTGGTTTCTTCAGTAAATTTTAAAGTAAAATATTATTGGCCAATTTCATCATTACACAGCACAAATGACTCTGCCTTTGTTATCCAGGGTAGTGACAGGAGGCTTCACAGTGGCGAGAAAGACGTTATTTGCATTATGGAATACCCGGTTGCTTATCAAACTGACTTTGCAGTTTACGGCTGGACAACGTGGAGACCTACTGGGCCCGTGTTAAGAAACAATTTAAAACAATGCAGGGCACAGCAGACGATGTGGAGAGAAAGGTATGGCAGGAATTGTCGAAATGCATTTCTAAACATTCTGCATCAGATCACACAGCTGCGCAGAGGGTGGAACCGGTAGCAGCGGGTAGGGCAGGAGATGCAACCGACCAGAGGAGGAGTACAGACATCGACCGGGTCCAGCGATAACAAAGCATCCACTTAACCACCAAAGTCTCTTTAGAGGGACCCAAATCTTTCTTAAAAAGCTGAAAGTTTAAGATATTTTTCTAAACTGTGTATTTTCAGAATGCTATAGGGAAATGCTGCAGTTCTGACAGAGTTCAGGGAGAAGGAGCAGAGATATCAGAGTGGCAAGTTTTGAATTTATTTGAATAGTTACTTTTGCTTTTTTCACTGCTTTAATTAATCATTGGTGTCCTATTCAGACTCATGTACACTTTGGTTTTCCAAAAGGTCAGCATTTACATAAATCTCGTCAGTCATGTTAATTGCGATAAATTCCAATGTGACTGCTGTTTTTATTTTTATTTTTTGTTTTTAATATAAAGACTAGTGGCATATGGAAATCTACTTGTGATTTGCCCCTTTTTAAAAAGAAGTGCCAACCCATGGTGATATGCTGTACTATCAACACCCCCATGTGACCTGTTTTGACCAAGCAGGATAGAGTATTTAAAAGACCCATTTTATAAGAAGTATTTATCGGCAGGTATTCAGTAAATCCATTCATTAAGTGTTTTAAAAGCCAATTGGAAGAATATTTTCCTCTCATCCAGGGCACTGACATTTTTACTGGCGAACTGGTGAACTAAGGTAGTAAACTGACAAATGGAAATGAAATACCTGCCGATTTTTAAATACTTCTTAAGCATGATTCGCACTAGACTAAGAAACCAAGTGTCCTCAGAGTTGGTCATAAACAGGGGACATCTAGTAACCTCCCAGACGTGGATTGTGTTTTTATCAAGGGAAGTCAGTAAATTCAAAACTAAATGCAATGTTGTGGCCAGAGAAGGCTCTTTTGTCCATGATTGGTAAACAGTGAACCAGGTGTAAATAACACATTTTGTTGTACCTTCTTTTCCAAATGCTAGAATAACCATTTCGTCCTTTGAGTGATATGTATTTCCATACATATCTTCAATTGCACTGTTAAAAGCATTCATTTTTTAAGCGTCACCAATTATGTTTTGTATTTTCACCCGTGCCCAGTTTGGTTCTGCCCAATCGTAGCGCTGTACTGAACTGGAGAATCTCGGGACAGATCGTACCAATTTTAATATTATATTACGGTATATTGTGAAGGCTGGTATTGTTTTGAGACGAATACCCCGGAAATGCTATATCAATTGTAACACAACACTGACATGGTCGATTCACACGGGAGTAAAAAGACACAGGATGCCTGAGTTTGAAATTTTAGAGATTACTGTAAAAAAATCAGAGGACCTCTCTGAAAATTATCTGTGATAAAAAAGAAATGGACGGTTCGCATGGGGCTAAATTTCACCAATGTTGGTAAAAATTCCAAAACCACCTGTTTATGTGGTGATTTTTAGTCCTGTGTGAATCAGGCTTCAAAGACAGTCCCGAGTAAGTTTTTACACACCCCTAAAGTCTACCTAAGTATTATCTAAGTAGAGTTAAAGTAATGACATATGGTTCACAGGTGCAATCAAAGAAAAACAAAAAAATGCTGTGAATATTAATGCCACTTAGATTGCTTCAAGGTTATGTGTTGTTTCTGAAGTTCCTTGATAATCAGACTTGAGTCCAGTAATACTGCACTCCGGTTCTCTGAGCTTCCCTTTATTAGAGGTTATTCTATACTTAGTTAAGCTTTTATAAGGTATCACTGCACCTTTTGGCATTGTAACCCACAGATAATGGGTTAAATCCTGACCAGTCAAGCTACATTTGGTTTGTCAAGTACATCTGTTTGATTAATTTGCATGTGCTGTGTACAGTGTACCTTAGAATACCATTTATTTGGAATTTGGCTCAAGTTTGGCGCAATGTTGTGCACTGGAGCTGAACAATCATATGGTATGTTTAGTGATGGATTACAGGAGTAGAAGTAAAGAGAGTAAGCAGATTTCTAAGAGCTGTAAGTAGCCTATTGACAGTGGGAGTCTGACTAGTTGTAGTGTCTCTGTTCCAGACTATAGCTCAGCAACCAAGGACTAGCAGTGTGTTGTACATCTTTAAGGAATGGTAATCTTTCAGTCTAACGAAGGGCTTCTTGTCTTCTTGTTATAAAAGGTAGGCGGCTCATGTCGAGTTACACTGCTGTTTTACACATCAGAAGCTCAGCTGCAGAACGAGAGACATTCTTTCAGTTACAGAGGGCAGCGAAGTAGACTGGGGGCCAGTTCATAATAACTACAAAAAATCTGACCGCTGATTCATGAGTTTATAATTTAAATGCTCATATCACAAAACTGTAAGTTTCGTTTGCTACGTTCAGACAATGATCTGTTCTCTGAGCGAGCAGGGGAAAAAAATAGATCAATTAATTGAATCTAAAGGGACCTAGAATGAAAAGGCTGGCATTTCTGTCACTGTCTGTAATATCTTGCTGTCTCTGACAGTTATGTTGGTACAGGGATTCCCTAGACAGGGGTCATAAGAGTAAAAAGTAAAAATGTATAATGATTTTTGTCATTTGTAGGTTTGGGTTTAACAATGTCTACAAAAGGCTGCCAAGGTTAAACAGAGGGCTGTAACCAAGTACTGAAACACTATGTGTGTTCTTTCAGATTTCCCTGATATTTAGACCTGACAACACGATACCTTAGACAAATAGTCACATACAGTACTGACCCTGTGACGCACAAAATAAATACTGTCTATAAAGAGAGAATTGAATGTGATGCAACAAAATTAAATACTCCACTAACAATATTCTTAATTTCCTACTACGGTGTTCCTTGTTCTTGAGTCTGTATTTAGTTCAGCAAAACATCAAAGTTCAATTCCTATCTGTGATTATCATTTCAACTTCATACTGTAAAAAAAATGGATTTGCTTCATCCGGAGTACTAATAATGTAACAGCAGTGTTCAGATTTCACAAACTGATGGGCTGGAGGGAAGCTGGATTACAGCACTAGCATCTTTGATAACCTGAGGTTTGCATAAAGCCCATGTTAGCATAGAGTAACATAATTTTTATACTGCACATAAGAAGTATGACAGGAATAAAAAGAGGGCTGCAATATATGAAGCACATACTGGAAGGCAGAGTTTTTCTCCAATATTATAACAGCAAAAGAACATTCAAAGAGGAGGTTAAATGTCTAAGAGATACAAATGGCAAAATCATAGATGAAGAAAAAAAAATAGCAAATATATTAAATGATTAATTTTCACAAGTTTTTACAAAGGAGGACACGGACAACATGTCCCACATGTCGACCTGTTCCTATCCATTTTTAAATAACTTTAGCATAACAGAGGCAGAAGTGTTAAAGGGACTAGGAGCTCTTAAAATAAACAAATCCCCTGGGCCGGATGAGATCCTCCCAATAGTACTCAAAGAAATGAAAGAAGTTATTTACAAACCGCTAACCAAGATCATGCAACAGTCTCTTGACACAGGGGTTGTACCAACAATGGATAATTGCAAAGCATATGACATGGTTTATTTAGATTTCCAGAAAGCTTTTGACAAAGTCCAGCATAAAAATTTAATCCTCAAACTGAACGCAGTAGGGATTCAAGGAAATGCATGCACATGGATTAGGGAGTGGTTAACATGTAGAAAACAGAAAGTACTGATTAGAGGAGAAACCTCAAAATGGAGCGAGGTAACCAGTGGTGTACCACAGGGATCAGTATTAGGTCCTCTGCTATTCCTAATCTACATTAGTGACTTAGATTCTGGTATAGTAAGCAAACCTGTTAAATTTGCAGACCACACAAAAATAGGAGGAGTGGCAAACACTCTTGCAGCAGCAAAGGTCATTCAAAATGATCTAGACAGCATTCAGAACTGGGCAGACACATGGCAAATGACATTTAATAGAGAAAAGGTAAAAACGGGCAATAAGCGAGGGTGGCGTTATAGTGAGGGTCAACAAAAAAAAAAAAAAAAAAAATCACACACACACAACCTTCTATGTTTGCAATAAATTTAAACGTTTTATTTTTTTAGTTATACAATTGCAGTATCTCCAGGCCATTTTAATATAACATGAATCTTTTTTAAAACTACAGTACTAGTTCTTAACACAACAGTAGGTCTGCTAGTGACATTTTATCATCTTTTCCCATCTGTATGAAACATACATGGTTACTTTTGAGGAACAGTTTATACTTAAAATAAATAAATAAAATAAATAAACTCTCATTTAGTGTCAAATCACCCGAACAGTTCCATAAAAACCAAAAAGCATACAATTTTTTAAAAGCATTTTTTCATTTGAACTTCACTGTTTGTGGCACGACTGTAAACCTGCTGAATACTATCCCCCATTGAACGATGCCATCTATTTATTTCACAAAGCAATTTAAGCTCAACAGCATTCCTTTTTAAGCAGTTAAAAAAATATATATATGTACAGGCAAACACTTTTTTTTAAACAAAGTAAAAACAAAAAAATAAAATAAACTGCTGTTTACGAAACTGCAGCTTTAGTTTAACTGAGCCAAACAAATCTTACCGTTTCAGATGCATACATGCAGATTTGTTTCTTTTGCTCTGGTGTTAAATGTAGGGTCGACTCGCCATGTTGTACTTTCTGTTTTGCATTAGGAGCGGGAGTGTTGATGACATTGGTGTGAACGTTCAGTTGACAACAAACTAGTAAAGCAAGTCAAAGGTTAACTGCATAACTTTGTTGTTTTAATTGGCCCTGATTATTATGCTGGCGCTACAATGAAACTACAATGCTTCTATTTACATTTGCTTGGCTTGTTGTTGGCGGGTGGCGGACAGTGGGGTGGCGATATAATGGGTAAAAATAGCACTGTTTTATATTGATGACATTTGTTCACATTGAATAGCTGGCGGTATGCGAGGGCGGCGTTATGCAAGGTGGCATTATAAAGGAGGGCGGTATAACACGGGACAACTGTATGTACTGTGTATATATATATATATATATATATATATATATATATATATATATGTATGTGTGTGTGTGTGTGTATATACAGTGCCTTGCGAAAGTATTCGGCCCCCTTGAACTTTGCGACCTTTTGCCACATTTCAGGCTTCAAACATAAAGATATGAAACTGTAATTTTTTGTGAAGAATCAACAACAAGTGGGACACAATCAAATTTATTGGACATTTCAAACTTTTTTAACAAATAAAAAACTGAAAAATTGGGCGTGCAAAATTATTCAGCCCCCTTAAGTTAATACTTTGTAGCGCCACCTTTTGCTGCGATTACAGCTGTAAGTCGCTTGGGGTATGTCTCTATCAGTTTTGCACATCGAGAGACTGAAATTTTTGCCCATTCCTCCTTGCAAAACAGCTCGAGCTCAGTGAGGTTGGATGGAGAGCATTTGTGAACAGCAGTTTTCAGTTCTTTCCACAGATTCTCGATTGGATTCAGGTCTGGACTTTGACTTGGCCATTCTAACACCTGGATATGTTTATTTGTGAACCATTCCATTGTAGATTTTGCTTTATGTTTTGGATCATTGTCTTGTTGGAAGACAAATCTCCGTCTCAGTCTCAGGTCTTTTGCAGACTCCATCAGGTTTTCTTCCAGAATGGTCCTGTATTTGGCTCCATCCATCTTCCCATCAATTTTAACCATCTTCCCTGTCCCTGCTGAAGAAAAGCAGGCCCAAACCATGATGCTGCCACCACCATGTTTGACAGTGGGGATGGTGTGTTCAGGGTGATGAGCTGTGTTGCTTTTACGCCAAACATAACGTTTTGCATTGTTGCCAAAAAGTTCGATTTTGGTTTCATCTGACCAGAGCACCTTCTTCCACATGTTTGGTGTGTCTCCCAGGTGGCTTGTGGCAAACTGTAAACGACACTTTTTATGGATATCTTTAAGAAATGGCTTTCTTCTTGCCACTCTTCCATAAAGGCCAGATTTGTGCAGTATACGACTGATTGTTGTCCTATGGACAGAGTCTCCCACCTCAGCTGTAGATCTCTGCAGTTCATCCAGAGTGATCATGGGCCTCTTGGCTGCATCTCTGATCAGTCTTCTCCTTGTATGAGCTGAAAGTTTAGAGGGACGGCCAGGTCTTGGTAGATTTGCAGTGGTCTGATACTCCTTCCATTTCAATATTATCGCTTGCACAGTGCTCCTTGGGATGTTTAAAGCTTGGGAAATCTTTTTGTATCCAAATCCGGCTTTAAACTTCTCCACAACAGTATTTCGGACCTGCCTGGTGTGTTCCTTGTTCTTCATGATGCTCTCTGCGCTTTAAACGGACCTCTGAGACTATCACAGTGCAGGTGCATTTATACGGAGACTTGATTACACACAGGTGGATTCTATTTATCATCATTAGTCATTTAGGTCAACATTGGATCATTCAGAGATCCTCACTGAACTTCTGGAGAGAGTTTGCTGCACTGAAAGTAAAGGGGCTGAATAATTTTGCACGCCCAATTTTTCAGTTTTTTATTTGTTAAAAAAGTTTGAAATATCCAATAAATTTCGTTCCACTTCATGATTGTGTCCCACTTGTTGTTGATTCTTCAAAAAAAATTACAGTTTCATATCTTTATGTTTGAAGCCTGAAATGTGGCAAAAGGTCGCAAAGTTCAAGGGGGCCGAATACTTTCGCAAGGCACTGTATATATATATATATATATATATATAATATATATATATATATATATATATGTTAGTGGTTTGCAGAAGTATTCTCCCCCTACAAATAATGTCACATTTTGTTGAATTACAAATAATGTATGCACAGTTTTTCAAACAAACATTTTTTATTCAAAGCTGTAGTGGTTAAACTGAACAATGTTGTATGAGGGGAAGTTAAATGTCAGCAAAACTTGCAAAGAAAATGTACAAAATGAAATTTACTGGTAGCATAAGTATTCGGCTCCTTAAGTCAGTACTTGGTAGAAGCACCTTTTGCAGCAATTACTGCTATGAGTCTTTTAGGGTAGGTCTCTACTAGCTTTTTGCACAGTAGGATGGTGAATTTTTTTGCCCATTCTTCACAGGAAAATTGCTCCAGTTCTGATGAGTTTGTTGGGGATCGTTGATGGACTACAATCTTCAAGTCTTGCCGTAAATTTTCTATTGGATTCAAGTCTTTGACTGGGCCACTCAAGAACATTAATTCTCTTCTTGTTCAACCACTCCAGTGTGGCTTTGGCTTTGTGCTTCGGGTAATTGTCCTGCTGAAATGTGAATTTCCTCCCCAGTTTCAGAGTCTTGGCTGACTCAAACAGGTTTTCCTCAAGGATTCACCTGTACTTTGCACCATCCATTCTCCCCTCTATCCTGACAAGCTTCCCAGTCCCTGCTGAAGAGAAGCATCCCCATAACATGATGCTGCCACCACCATGCTTGACAGTTGGGATGGTGTTGAATGGGTGATGTGCAGTGTTGGGCTTGCGCCAGACGTAGCGTTTGGAATTTAGACCGAAAAGTTCCATTTTAGTCTCGTCTGACCACAAAACCTTTTTCCACATGTCTGCAGCATCATCTACATGCTTTTTCGCAAACTCCATACATGCTTTAAGATGAGGCTTTTTGAGTATTGGCTTATTTCTTGCCACCCGAGATGCGACGGTCGTGTGGGGCGGTGTGTTCCAGGCTTAATTCTTGATTTTTTTTTTTTAAGTGTATTTCATGTCTGAAATTAAAAAGATGTTACGCCGAAGGTGATTGGATACTCTTGTAATTATGCTGCATGCTTTTAAAATGACCAGCCCCTACGTAGGTACTACTGTAAAATGACCAGCCCTTACGTAGGTACTACTGTAAAATGACCAGCCCTTACGTAGGTACTACTGTAAAATGACCAGCCCTTACGTAGGTACTACTGTAAAATGACCAGCCCCTACGTAGGTACTACTGTAAAATGACCAGCCACAGCATTTTATTTATTTATTTTTCTTTTTTTTCCATTCCTTGCCATTGCCGTTTCTTCACAGTAAACAGTGGCCATCGACACATTTTCATAATATAATAACATGAGGTTTACTTGTGCCTTTTTGTAACTGAACAAGCAAATGCAAACTTTCATTTAACTTTAAACAGTTCAAATAAAACAAACGTGGAAATGGCATTGTAAAATGAAGGGGGAAAAACTCATTGTTTTGGTTCTCGTTTATTACGTTCCACATAACAGAAAGTCGCAACAAAAAATATATAATACAGTGCTCCCTCGCTGTAAGGTAAACAATGTCTCAGTCTAACTTCTGTTTCTGTCTCTCCCTTTTGATACAGTATCTGAACTGAAGAAAAGCTGCACTGGCCCTTTATAACACAGACATCTTATTCAGCATTCGTTTTACTAAATAAATATTAGGCCTATTACATGGTTATCTTTCCTAATGTATTTACTTTTTTTCACTGCGAGAGGAGCTGCCGCTTTCTCTGGGAGACAAGACGCTTCAGCTTCGCTTCAGCCCCGCTCCGGCAGTTGAACCTGGGGCGAGCCCATTCCCTCTTCCCCTCTCCCAACCCACTCTTCTTCTCGAACTTGGTTTGCTTGTCTGTCGCTTCGAACTGAACTCCTGACCGCCGTTTAGCCAGGCTATTTATAGTTTACAAACTGCTCATTAAAATGATCCACGAGTGGGAATGTTTTTTTTTTTTTTGGAAGAAATATAGCGTTGATTACATGGTGCTTTATGCATGGTAAATTCACAGAAAGTTACATTTTTGCTTCACTGTATGTGCATTATAGAGAGGGAGTTATTTTATTTTGTATTTTAGTCAGATGTGTGTTGTGTCCCCATCCCCTTTCTAACGCTCTTTGGTTATAACACTAATGTGTGTCCCCTGAGACCCGCGTTATAGCGAGAGAGCACTCTACATAAAATGAATCTGTTATATAAAAATAATCATGATTAATTAATTATACTTAACTGTAATGGCAATAGATAGACATCATATATATCAATGGCAAGGAATCAGAATCAAAATAAAAAACAAGTACATACGCATAAAAAGAAAAGAATATTCGTAATGAAGAAGTAAGTAACAATCGGGTGCACAGAAGCAAGAATATCAAAGTTAAAACAAAGAGAAGATCACTAAGGATCGTGAAGTGGACTCAGTATTTAATTTATCTGATAAAACATTAACAGCCTCACAGAATGCATTACTATACAAGGGGCTCAAGTTTGTTCCGGCAAAAAAGATACACAAATAAGGATAAGTTAATAACAGAATTAAAAGAATGGGAAAGACGAATGAGGCTAGTGGAATACTTTTATGATGAAACACACACAGAATCAGAATATGTGCGTGAACATGGAACACAAATTAAAAGAAAGCACCATTGGACACATGGTTAGACGTGTGTATTGAAGTAGTTAAAAATGAAACAGTAACAGGCCTTAGAAGGAAAGGTAAACTAAATGTAACTAAAGGAATTGATAGAGGATGGTAGCATCATTATAAGACCAGCAGATAAAGGTTCTGGGTGGTAGTAATGAACAAAGATGATTATATAAAAGCAGTAGGGATTGAAAAATATAAATACATATGAAGATGTAAAAACTAACAATAATAATGGCATAATAGAATGGCAGAATTTTGGCAGATAGATTATATAAAAATGGGTTTGTATCAAAAGAATTACAAAATCACATGCTCCCTCAAAATCCAAGAACAGGTTTGGTTAGAGGTAACCCAAAAATGCACAGAGAAAAACACTCAATGTGAATGATTGTCAGCACAATTGATAACCCAACATATGTTATTGTGGAAATAGCTGAAAGGCAGCTGCACTCACATGTTGAAAGCTATGTTGAAGATACAACACATTTTCTAAAAAGGATTAATAATATAAAGGTTAAACTTCCAGAGAATACAATTTTATTTTGCATGGATGTATAATCCCTGTACCCCAGTGTTCCCAGGCATGAAACTTTAAAAGCATGTAAAGAGGCACTGGAAAATAAAGTAGATAAGAGCATGATACCTACAGAAGAAATATTAAATATGATCGAGGTTTAGAAAATAGTTATTTTACATTTGTAAATATAAGTTACAAAATAATTACAAATAATTGTTTGGAAGCATTTAGGTATACATTTAAAATATTTCCGAAAGCACCGATTGTAGCTTATAGAAGAGATGCAAATTTGGCTGGCATTTTAGTCCACCTATCAAATAAGAAATAAAAAGGTATGTTAAACATACCGAAACGTTGGGAAGTTGGCTCTTTGAGCAAAAACTATATACATATATATATATATATATATATATATATATATATATATATATATATATATATATATATATATTATAGTAAATATGGACTGGAGAGGAGGGCAGTAGTGGAAAATTAATTTTCCATTATGGCTGTCTGTAGTACATATTTAATATATGAATCAGTCAAGAAAATAAGTGAGGAAAGGTTGGAGAGTAAATATGACTTTCTATATTTGGTTAAATATAGCTGATACAGCATAAGTAAATAAATAAATAACATAACTAAATAACGGGAAATGTTTTTGAAGTTCATACCGCATAGTTATCAAAGTTTTTTTGGCGTACAGCTCTCCGTCTGACTTGCTGACTGCTGAATAATACAGTTTCGATCCCTACCGTCATATTTGTTTACATCGTCGAGCTGAATTTCAGAAAGTCAGAAAACAGTGACGTTTTAATCACCATTTTAGTGTTCGGAGCATCTTTCTTTTGTAATATGTTTTGATTTTCATTTAAGTCACAGAATCGCTGTTCAGCTGTCTTCACATTCAGCCATTTTCTCTTGTTGTGAGGAGTGGAGATGAAGGGCGTTCCTTTGAAAAGGGGCGGGACTGAAAGTGATGTGAACCAATAGCGCCATTTTAAAATTCAAACACAGAATTCATTATCCCCCATATTGTTCATTAGTTTATTAAAATTATATGATATTACATTTAATGCATCGCTTGCCAATTTCAAGCATGATAGAGTTGTAATTGATAGGAAAACATTTTCAACTCTGGCAATTGTGTTGCCCAAAGGGAAAACCATAAACTTTTTTTTTTAGTTTTTAACTATTTACTAATCAAGAATTGTTCCAGTATCATTGGCAGCTTTATATTTCAAGGTGCTTTCAGGGTAATAATAAAAACATCACTGTTTTTCAAACTGGAATAACTTCTGTTACTTAAATTCTAGCAATGGCCCCATTATATTTATTTATATATATATATACAGTTCTGTGCAAAAGTTTTAGGCAGTTGTGAAAAAATGCTGTAAAGTAAGAATGCTTTCAAAAATAGACATGTTAATAGATTATATTTATCAATTAACTAAATGCAAAGTGAGGCCTCTCCAGGTCTCCGTCTAACCATTAGACGACCAGGTGTTGGGTAAAGCTGAAAATTGGACTCATCTGGGGGTGCTTCAGCAAGGCTGGAATCGGGCAGATTTGTCTTTGTGAAGGACGCATGAATCAAGCCAAGTACAAGGTTGTCCTGGAAGAAAACTTGCTTCCTTCTGCTCTGACAATGTTCCCCAACTCTGAGGATTGGTTTTTCCAGCAGGACAATGCTCCATGCCACACAGCCAGGTCAATCAAGGTGTGGATGGAGGACCACCAGATCAAGACCCTGTCATGGCCAGCCCAATCTCCAGACCTGAACCCCATTGAAAACCTCTGGAATGTGATCAAGAGGAAGATGTATTGTCACAAGCCATCAAACAAAGCCGAGCTGCTTGAATTTTTGCGCCAGGAGTGGCATAAAGTCACCCAACATCAATGTGAAAGACTGGTGGAGAGCATGCCAAGACGCATGAAAGCTGTGCTTGAAAATCAGGGTTATTCCACCAAATATTGATTTCTGAACTCTTCTTAAGTTAAAACATTAGCATTGTGTTGTTTAAAAATGAATATGAACTTATTTTCTTTGCATTATTCGAGGTCTGACAACACTGCATCTTTTTTGTTATTTTGACCAGTTGTCATTTTCTGCAAATAAATGCTCTAAATGACAATATTTTTATTTGGAATTTGGGAGAAATGTTGTCAGTAGTTTATAGAATAAAACAAAAATGTTCATTTTACCCAAACACATACCTTAAATAGTAAAACCAGAGAAACTGATAATTTTGCAGTGGTCTCTTAATTTTTTCCAGAGCTGTATGTGTGTGTATATATATATATATATATATATATATATATATATATATATATATATATATATATATATATATATATATATTTACATATACTTACAAAGTCTGAACTCTAGATCCTGTTTAGAGGTTTTTACTAGGTTAAATGAAATCCTGGCTTCCAAAGTGTTAAAGCAGCTTTAAAATCCTAGATTATGTCTGTAGTTCTGCAAGTACTGCAAGTAAGTACTGCAAATTACAACTAGTTCAAATAGCATTAGTGTATTCGCTTTACCTGCTCTTTACTTATGCACATATCATTCTGATAATGTGTAATTCGTATTTCACGATAGAGACGGTGGTGCCATTCTGTGGCTCCGGTTGGAAATTGGCTAGGAGCCGAAGCTGTGTAAATATATAGTAATGCATTCCGTTTCGGGTCACGATTTCCGTAATCACGGCTGTAGCAGTTTAATGTCAATTGTTTGTTTGGCAAGCAGGCAGCCAGGCAGGCAGGGCAGGATGTGTTGAATTTGTTATCAACAGTTTAGTTAAGAAAGACTGATACAATAATATGTAAATTCTGTAACAAAGGGTAGATTTAATCATTAAGCCAGGGAGATTATAACTACAAGAATGCTCACATACAGAATGACTCCATGTTTTTGGGAGTTGTCCCCCCTTCCCCATCCCCTTTGCTTATATTTTAAGGTGTTCCAAAGCAATATCTGAGGTCCATATTTAACTGACATTTTGTAGAAAGATAATGATAATAGTATTTTTTTTTTTTTTTTTTTTTGTAAATTGACTTTTCATTTCACTATGTTCCTGGTTTAGGCTTTAAGTCTCTCTCCTTATCAGGCTTTCATTAATTCAATAACACATTTATTATTTATTTATCAGCCTGACACATCGCAGTAGTTGCCTACGCTTTTGAAATGTATTTTGCCATGTCTGTGGCTTCCTATTCTGGCCAGGGCCAGGAGATCCTCGCTTGCTTTCCTGACTGCTCTGGGGAAGGAAGACCCTGACTGAGAAACTGCACGCATCACAGTGAACAGCGCTTTCAGATTTCAGATCCCAGAGACCCTTGTGATTGGTAGAGTAGAATCTGCAGTCTGTTGATCTGTTTTCTTTCTTTTCCCTGAAGAGCAATCTCTGTCACCATGGAAAGTCCTGCCTGATTCTCCTCCCATACATCCCGATGGGATTTTGAGTAATGAGCTAGTGCTTTGGATCCCAGCCAGGACTGGAGCGATGATCTTCTGATACAGAACATGCTTTGCCATCAAGACCAGCTGCCTTTCACCAAGGAAATATGAGTGTGCCCTTAAGTCTTGAGGGAGATTGAGCGTTGGATGGTTCTTGGGTGAGGAGACGGAAAGACAGAAAGAGGGTGTTAATTCAATCAGATGCTGTTCACTGATTCAGATACTGATTTCACTTCTCGTGTGCTGGAAGTGTTCCACTGAGTGGTAGATTAATGAGCCAAGTGGTGGTTTCTGCCAGCAAGTCTAGTGTTCACCTTCTGTTGTGTGACAGAAGTGGGACAATCTATGCCTGGAAATTGTTGGTTAATTAATGCTCTCGTACACATCAAAAAGTGTCTAAGCAGCATGAAATCAGGGAACTGTTTATTGTGAAAACTGTGGATATCACGTGGCAGGTTGCTCTCCTGTAATACCAGTAATGTTTCCATAACCTGCAGGGGTGTGCAATTCATATCACCCAAAGCCCAAAGCAATTTCTAGAGAGCCACGCAAGTTTCTGAAAACTGAACTGTGGAAGTCTAGCACCTACACGCAAACATTTAAAAAAGTGTTCACGTCCCATCCCACGCACAGACTAATTGTTTTAAACTTAAGGTATTATTTACATTTTTTGTAAATTAACAAATAAGTGAACCTGACATTTAAATGCAGCAATCTGGTGTAGAAAAAAAAACAACCACCACAATCGCTAAGGTATTAGCGGATTAGAAAAAATCGTGTTGTGTAATTTTATAAAATTGTTTCTGAGTCAGCTTTTGTGTTCAAGCGTGTGTACTTGTTGGAGTGTTTATAAAAAAAAACAAACAAACAAACTCTCACAAAATCTTTTGTTTAGAAAATCCAGAAGCGGGTACCCAGTGTGAAAAATACTCGGGTACCCAATTATTTTTTAGGGTGATGATTAAAAATAAATAAAAATGAATACATGATACATATTGAAATAGTACACGTACATTTAGTCCATTTTGAATGTGTAGACTTGTGTATCCTTTTTAAGTACTGGAAACATCAAAATAATAATAGCAATAATAGTAATAATAAAACGTCTCGGTTTGAATACAGTTATTAATGTTAAATGCACTGCATGCTGTGTGATTCTTTGCGACATCTATTGCTGTATTCTGCTGCTGGCATCCAGCAAAGGAGCCTTGTGTAGAATTTCTTTACCAAAGCAGGAGCAAACGGAATTAGCCAAGGAAGTATTTCATTCAAAGGAGGAAGCACAAATATTTTTTTATTTAACCCAAAACAAAATAGGTCAATGTTTTGTAAGTGTGTGAGTAATGTTTTTCTCATACTTACTTAATTGTGTACCTACGCATTTTGGAGTGCATGCTTTTTCTTTCTTAATCTATTTCATTAACACTGCTCACAATACTGTATTTATTTATTTATTTGTTTGTTTATTTTTAAATAAAGGCTCCTTATTTGATCTTTTTGAGAAGAAACTATCTGCGCAATCATGTAGATAAAGCATTCTGTATTCAGGGCCGTAGCCAGCCATGAAAAATCACCAAGGCACTTATGTATAGTAAGTTACAGTGTCTATCGGGGACAACCCCCCCCCACCCACCTAAAATTACCTAATAATATTCAAAATTACACGATTGCTAGAATTGTTAAAATTTGCATAAACTGGGTTGCTAAACTGCAGTTTACGAGCCACTTCCACTAGCCATTTAGCATTGGAAAATGAGCTGGGTTCGCTAAACTGCGGGCTACCGGAGTGTATTATTCCTTATTAGGCTGATATCTACTTCTTTAATCAACGTTATTACAGTACTTTGCCTCACCCTATGGTGGTATGAACTGAGGCGTACGGTGTCGCTGAAGTCTGCTGACAGCAAACATTTTTGAAGAGTGTAACGTTATACTTGGTAGTAGTAATAGTAATTATTATTACTAATAATAACACAGGAGCTCTCGGGTTTAACAGGCAGTTAGTTTATTCGCAGCAGCCATCTTGGCATACATAAATAGCACCACTAGGTGGCAACAACACACCTCTGGTGACCTATATCATTACAAAGAGCACAACAGAGGCTATAGATATCAGCGGGACTTAGGAATTAATGTATGCATGAGTAACAGTTCAATATACTCTGCTGTACAATGATCGTACAGAAATCTAGCATCTCTAGGTTGTTGGGGTACTGTAGAAACTATTAATTTCTGTATTATGTAGTGGAGGTTGGTGGCGTTAACTTTTTAAAAAGCAGTCTTAGGACTGGCTTTGTCCTCCAGAGCTGTTGGGAGGAGTTCCTGCGGCAAGGGAGCATATATGTTACCGTGCATAGTACATGTGTCTATATCCTTAACACAAAGGGGACATTTAAAAATGTGTTGGTACATACATACATACATACAGTTCAGAAAGGAACTGCATTCTTTTGCTGCAGGCACAGACAATTCATTGTAAGAAAAACCGGGTCAGCAAATCTTACAGCATGACAGCAATATGAGCAGACGAGGCAAGGCGACTCGGTGTGGATGGTTGCAATCTATTTTTAACTTAAAAAGAAAGCGCGTGGAGAATATTGAATTCCAAGCCATTGTGAAAATACTCAAACTAACGAATAATGAAATACACGAATAATGACTTACAATAATACGCTTTGCTTTCCAAAAACAACAGGTTTTTAATACATTTTTAATTAAGGTCTTCAGTAAAGTAGTATGAAGTCTAACTCTAAATATTTAAGCGTCCCTGTAATGTTCTGGTATTAAAGAAACACCACCCTTTGTGATGTAGGACCCACAAGCTTAAACTTGTGGGTTGCTTGAAGAATTAGGGGTGAAAAGATCTGCTGTTTATCAATGAGTCGTGATACTTTCTTTCATGACATACCATGACGTAAGAGTATGTATCGTTTGTATCGCGATACAAAACCGAAAGCACAATATACAGTAGCTCGTTGTAGTTCACCAAGTGGTTCTTGAATGAAGAATACCGTAAGTGTGTTTTATAGTTGGTATGAAAACTCTCCCTCACTCATTTAACTGTATTTCTCTTAACAAAATAATCCATCGTTAAATGATCAATTGGTCTTTTTATACATCATACAAGGAGCCCATCACATGTATCATGGTACATATCGGATCGTGACCTGTATATTGCAATTTGTATCATATAGTAATGTATCATTCATTACACCCCTATGTAGAATGTTATTTCATAGTCTTTTCTTTATTACATTGTAGTACTGTTGGAAACCTCAGTTTTGTTTAACACTGTATGAGAATATAATAAAACCTGACTAGTCTTATCCCTATACACTTTTATTTTACTTGCTGTGTTTGAGTGTTTTATAAATCTTCTCTGGTTTTGTAGTCCGCAATCTTACAAGGTTGTAGCCCGCATGTAATTCTGTATTTATGAGCTGGTCTTGTGCATCCTGTTTTAGCTATTGTGGTTACAGTTCAAACAGTGCAGTTTCGTATATGACCAGCAACCGTCTGTCTTTGGGGACAGGAATTCACATTGTTAGTCATTTCAAAGGTTATTTTTGATAATAAGCACCCTGCTGGTGTGTTATTTATTTAGTCAGTGTTTCAACTCCACAGCGGCCTTGCTTTAAACTTGTATAGGACATATTTCATTAGTTTATTACTTTTATATATTGCATTTTATACAGCTTACGTTATGTACATTGTCAAGTTTATGAACAAAAATCACATTTTAGTTTAACATTATAGTCCATAACAAAATCAGATATAAGGTTAGCTAGTTGCTGTTATAAACCCACAGGTGTCAAACAAGCTTGCATCTAGGAGGGCTTTTATATAACCAGTTAATAAATGTTCTGGATGTGTACATTCTGATATATTAGATAGGGGGACTATAGGCTGTATTCTGTGCACCAGAAGGGAAATCCAGTACATAATGGTTACCATGGGACAGGGGTGTGGCATACACTTGGGACTTTACAGATCTACTGTACATATCAGGGGTGCAAATTTGGTGCTATGGCATTAGATTCTAGCACCAGGGTACTTCATATAGCACCATCAACATATTAAATTCTGGCACCAGTAGACATATTTCATTTTTCTTTTTTTATTTTTTTCTTTTAAGAAAAGAAATCCACAAGAATAACTAACTTTGTCAGGAAGGCTAGGACATGTCCCGCAAGGAAGGGGCACGTGTAAAAGCCAGCAGAGAGCGGACCTCTCTTAGTTAAGGGGTCCTTCAAAAGTATCAACAGATACAGTCAGCATGCACAACTTGCTCTTTTTTAAAGCTGCAACTTTCGAATATTAAAATAGTCGAATATTCTGTTGATTTCTTTTTTTGATTATTTGAATAATCGAGCTACTGCGTTATTGAAGATTGTAATCATTTTATACTCACCATTTTATAAAAACTTTACATGTGTTTGACAACAATTTTCCCAGTGCCTTGTTTGGAGCAACTCAAAATTGCTGTGTAAAAAAAATCAGCATGTTCATGTGGCTTGGACTCAAGTTAAAAAGACTCAAGAAAAACATTCAAATGGTGCAGACACTGCTAGTCTGCTCAGAGTTTAACAGAATAGAAGCTATTTATTGCAAAATGCAGTGAAGTAAAATAAAACGGTTTCATTGTGTTTCTGTTGTTGCAATTCATTTTATTTGAATCTTCTTTAACAACCAAACTTGAGTTTGTTTAAAAAAAAAAAAAAATGTAACGGCAACAAAAAAAAATCCTAATCCCTTGTTTAGAGCAACTCTAAATTGCTGTGTAAAAAAATCAGCATGTCCACATGGCTTGGACTCAAGCTAGCTCTCTTCTGTAATTGTTCCTGCAGAAGAAAAAAGTCATTCAGATGGTGCTGAGGTTGCCAGTGTGCCCAGATAAGCCTTTCAGAGTGTTGCAAGTGTAGCAAAGCGTGCCTCATTGTACTTCCACCATTGCAGAGGGTCAGAATACTTTAGAGCAGGCTTTTCTCAAGTACTGGATGATTTCATTTCTTATGTCTTAGTAGATCTGATCATCATCATTATCATCATCATCATCATCATTTTTTTGCATCTTCATCACTACTGGTGGAATCCCCAGCAAGCAGAGTATCTAACATGCTATTTGCTTTCTTGGCAGGAGGTGAGCAATCAGCTGCAGAATCTTTAGGTTTTTCAGGGGTGCAGAAAGGACAGTGCTAGCAGAGCTGGCATCTTGTAGGTTTTGCAGATCACTGGTGTTCTTGACAACTTACTGGTGTCTGCCAGTGTCTGCAGGGTGCTCTGAACATGAATGACCTCTTGGGGCTGCAAAAACTTGAGTTTCTTGAAGCGTGGATCCAAAGCTGGTGCGATAACCACGGGGTTTGGTACTGGAACTCCTGCGGAAAAGTGGGTCTCTTACTCCCAACACTGTTTAATCTGCTGTTCAGCAGCAGCTTGAAATGCTTTTACAGAAGCTGATTCATAGATACTGCTTTGCATGGATTTAATTAGCCCCTCCACCAATGTAGGCAGTGCTGACACAGTAACATGTTTTTCACCGCTCATGAAAAGGCTCCAGTGCACTTTTCAATTCTTCCAACATGCTCCACTGTTCAGGCTGCAGGTCAAGGTATCATCTACGCTTCTGGGTTACGGAAGGATCAGACAAAACTGCAGTCACAGGTCATCTCTGCTCCAGCAGTCTCTCAATCATATAGAATGTGCTGTTCCACCTGGTGCTCACATCTTCAGTTAACTTGTGCTCACAGGTTCCCATTTGCTGCTGCTTTACCTTAAGTTTGCTACTGGCCAATTTACATCAAACATTTACATCTCTGACCATCCAATCTACCCCAACATAGTGCCAGGTAATACCAAGGTATGCTTCTGTTGAGATGCTTGTCTAGATATCGGCTGTTAACGTCATGTTATCAATAGACTTGAAGCTGGTTCTTAGCCTTTGGGATAGTGTTTCGTATTTTTTCTCCATTAACTTTGTGAAGCGTGTTCTAGAAGTAATGTTGTAACCTGGTTCAAATAACCAGCACATCTGACGAAAGCCTTCATCTCCTTCCATAGATAAAGGTATCATGTCTTTGACAAGCATGTTCAGCACACCATCAGTCAGAGCATTTGCTCTTTGACTGTGCAAGGGGCCTGTCTGCATAATTAATAATTCATCAAGGCACCTTTGTTTTTTGCTGGAATAATTAAAAAAAAAAAGTGTTAACAGCACCTGCAAATACTGTGTGAGATATAACTTGTAGCATGTGCCTAGATACTACAAAGTATAAAGGGAGAACACATTTAATATAATTCAAGACAAATGACAAAATATCCAAGAAATAAATTATATAACAAATTCTTTAGTTGTTTAAAAACAAGCTTACAGGCAGTACTTTAATAATAATAATAGTGGTTATATATATATATATATATATATATATATATATATATATATTTGTAAATTTGTTCAAATTGTTTTCCAAATACTACCCCCCAAATCTGATATCAATTAAATACCATGTGTTTGTCATAAAATACTGTAGTTCACCAAAAATTGTACTGATAAAGTCCATTCCTGGTTTTCCAAACAGTTATGTACCGGTGTCAATTCTTTTCTCTGGGTGTATTTGTGTGCTGATACTAGACTTGCATTGAAAGGGCAGAGCTCTTCTAATGTTTTTTTCTGTCTGGAGCCTATTTGAAGGTTTCATTACATTATCTGAATTGATCTGAATTGATGTGCATAGATATTCTGACATTGCTCGCTCCCTGTATATTAATTAGGCTTGTCCACTAAAAGATGATTAAATCAGTCTGGTGTATGCAATTTTGATACAGGAGAAGGAACACCACAATGGAAAGGAAGAATCTAAATTATAACAATTAATATAATTACAAAAATATGCATTATTACATACAGTATATATCTTTTAAAGATCATTGCTGATTTAAAGTTTTTAATTAATACATTTAGAGCATGCTTGAAAGTCTTTCACATATCCTATTTTTAAGGGATTGCTTGGAGTTTCCATACAAGAATTCCAGCAGTGCCATAGTTAATGCCCTTGCTAAACAAAAGCCTGCCACAGAACTCTACACTAAGCAGTGTTCTTGTGCAGCTGTTTTGTGAATAAGTAGTAAACTGGCATTTGTATATCATGAAAGCATTATCCTGCCTGCTAATAACAGGTCTACTTGTACATAGCAGGGTACAGATTACATAGATTTAATTATTTCCTTGGAAGGTTAAACACAAGGGCACTTAAGGAGAGCTTGTACTGTACTGATAAGCACACTCTAAAATTAGCCTGTTCGACTGGATCCATATTGAAGTTCTGAAGTCCCGCACTGAACTGTTTTTAAGAAATGTCATGTGAGAGTTGCTGTATTGATATTGCTGTCCTATAAGAGAAGTAAAACATTGCACTGGAAAAGATAAGAGAATGGGGCTGATGGAAATGGAGCTTCCATTGCGAGTCAGGCGATAGGCCAGCCTTCCAAGCACCAGCCAGGCACAACTGTGCACGACATCTGACAAAATCGCAATCTAAGATGATGCATACTGTACAGAGCAGGTATAACACTGCACCAGGTATCTTGCATGTATTCTGAACGACCCTTTCATAATGAATACAAATTCTACTGTCTTGGAATTACAAGACCTTAACATGCTCCTGAAAAGGAAACTCAACTTCATTCTTGGACAACAGGCCATGCAGACAGTGTATTGATTACATGCTGCTTACATACATTAAAAAGAGAGGGAGTTTAAAATGTGATGAATATACCAGTACTTGGTATACCAGAGACCACACAGGCATCTCCACTTGCTATATTTGTGCCTCAACCTTGCCCAAGAGAGGATCACCCTCTTGGCATGGTGAGGGGTGATTCTTGGGTTTTTGTTCCCTCTTGTACTGTACGATGCTACCAATGTCCAGAAAAAATGAGGTGCACAACAAGTGTTTTTTTTTCCTAGAAAAAAAGATCACTCTCTCTTGTCCTATGTCCTGTAAGTTTTTTGAAGTTTCTATCTTTTTCGTGGTTAACACAATATTATGTGTAATTTCTTGCCAACATTATTATTTGAGAGTTTGATTTAACCAATAAATAAAAAATAAAAAAACAGACTGTAATATGTGGTAATCCCCTCTGTCTCGGGTATTATTGTTTGAATTCTTGACAGCCGTATTATAATCTTTTTTTTGTTTTGTTTTTGCTAACATTGTTAAATGTTCAAGAAGTCAGACAAAATCTCTGCTTAAAAGCTTAAAATGTAATTTTCAGTTGAAGACTAGAATTTAAATGCTTGTGTGTTTGTTGTCAGATTACCCGGCAGGCAGAAATGAGAGATGGTGGCTGGGGCGTTTTGATTTATGCGTGTTAGAACCCAGTGAATCACAAAGCAGTGGCCATTCAGATTGTATGTGGTGTCTCACAGAGTTATGCACCGCTGTTGGGTGCCCCTGTTTGGTCCTGCGGTGGATGAGATGCTGCAGCGCTCTCACCACGTGTGGGAATCCACAAAGGAGCTGGTTCATCTGCTTCCCAAGCGACCACCCCCAGTGTGCAAACCAGCTACAAACTGGCGCCCAAGGCCCCAGCAACCTCAGAGACCGGCACAGCCTGCTGCACCTGCTGCCAGAGGTGGTGTTCAGAACAGTCCTGCAGCCGCTCGTCGCGGAGACTTTAATAGGCTCCGCTGCCTGGCGCAGAGACGAAAGAAGAATATTGTTCCTTGCTGGAGGCTTGATGCACTCTGAAGTCTCCATTTGAGCCCTTGCATTCAGCTGAGCTGAAATTTGTATCACTCAAAGCGGCTTTCTTGCTTGCATTCACCTTGCGACGGCTTGGGTATACTCGCCCATTAGGTAATGGTTTCATTTCGTACTTGAAAGGGAAGGTTATTTTCATAACCCTGGTTCCCTGAAATAGAAATGTAACCACTAACCGTCAAGGTCGCTGTGTCCATGATTGCAGCAGGCTTGGCCTCGGGGACGGGCATGACTGCGTCACAGGCTTGGCTGAGCAGCTTTGGTATATAATATTCAGATTTCAAGGTAAACACCCATTATGTAATGGTTACATTTCTATTTCCGGGAACCAGGGTTATGATAATAACCTAACATTTTCCATTTTCTTATGTCAATCCACCTTTTGGTATATTTTGCTGCACAATGCATTTGATGTTTGTTTTGGAAGTACATCTTACCTCCTTCCAATGCTTCTTATCTACATATTCTAAATCATCAAAATATATGTTGCTTTGTAATATGTGGAGGTGCTAAGTTATGTTTTTATTTCACCAGAGGCACTGATGTAATGGAGTAGTTGTTCCAGATAGTGTAAAATTGCAGTCATTTGTATGCACACTGGGATAAATATTCAATTTCATGCAATTGTTTTTAATTACTTTTTTTCAAACCAACATGTTATTATAGACGGCTTAGAAAATCTGTTTAGTAAAACAGGGCTTTCGGCAATTAGGCGGTTATGGAGCCCCAATTAAATTTTTCATTTTTTTTTTTAATTGTACATGGTTCTTTGTTGTATTTTAGAGCAGTGCAGCAGTGAGTCTTAATGTGCTACAGAACACCTGGCAAAGTTATGGGTTATGAATCAACTGGGCAGTACTTTTCTCAGTATTAACTTAGGGGAGATTGCCAGGAGAGAGAAAGATCTTCTAAGGATCGCAGTGTATCCAGATCACACTCCACCCTGCAACAATGCTGTGCGTACAATACGCTCAGCAGAGAGCATAAACTGGATGAAGAACAAATCTTTCTCTTGGCGAACGTTCCCGATTAAGAGTTGAGAAAAAAGTAATTCTGTATAATGCGTGGTTAAAAAAGATATCAATACAATCAGGAATATGTTGAGAGCAACTTGCTGTGACATGGAAAAGATGGGATACAGCACAGGTAAAGTAAGTCATTCGTTTGTAAACGCTGCATTAACCAAAGCAGGGCCTTGATACCATATTTCCATTTTCCTCCTCATGATGCATCGGGAAAGTTTAACCTATTTATACAGCAACAATCAGTACAGTGCCAAGGCATTGTACATTTCTGAGGCTACAGTGGCTCTCAGAAGTATTCACCCCCCTTGGACTTTTCCACATTTTATTGTGTTACAACATGGAATCAAAATGGATTTAATTAGGAGTTTTTGCCACTGATCAACACAAAAAAGTCCATAATATCAAAGTGAAAAATAAAATCTACAAATTGTTCTAAATTAATTACAAATATAAAACAGAAAATAATTGATTGCATAAGTATTCACCCCCTTTGCTATGACGCACCTAAATAAGCTCTGGTGCAACCAGTTGTCTTTAGAAGTCACATAGTTAGTTGAATGGAGTCCACCTGTGTGCAATTAAGGTGTTTCACATGATTTCAGGTTAAATACACCTGTCTCTGGGAGGTCCCACGTTGGTTAGTACATTTCCTAACAAAAACTATATCATGAAGACAAAGGAACATTCAAAGCAAATCCGGAATAAGGTTCTTCAAAAGCACCAATCAGGGGTAGGATATAAGAACATTTCCAAGGCATTGAATATCCCCCGGAGCACAGTAAAGTCCATTATTAAGAAATGGAGAGAATATGGCACAACTGTGAATCTGTCTAGAACAGGCCGTCCTCAAAAACTGAGTATCCGGGCGAGAAGGGCACTAGTCAGGGAGGCCACCAAGAGGCCTATGGCAACTCTAAAGGAGTTATAGTCTTCCACGGCTGAGCTGGGAGACACTGTGCATATGGCAACAATAGCCCGGGTGCTTCACAAAACTGGCCTTTATGGGAGAGTGGCAAAAAGAAAGCCATTGTTGAAAAAAACTCGCATCAAATCTCGGCTAGAGTTTCCAAGAAGGCATGTGGGAGACTCTGAGACCAAGTGGAAGAAGATTCTATGGTCTGATGAGACTAAAATAGAGCTTTTTGGCCTCAACGCTAAGCGCTATGTTTGGCGCAAGCCTAACACCGCACATCATCCTGAGAACACCATCCCTACCGTGAAGCATGGTGGTGGCAGCATCATGCTATGGAGATGCTTCTCTGCGTCAGGGCCTGGAAAGCTCGTGAAGATAGAGGGCAAAATGGATGCAGCAAAGTACAGAGAAATCCTGGAGGAAAACCTGCTGAAGTCTGCAAGAGACCTGGGACTTGGAAGAAGATTCATCTTCCAGCAGGACAATGACCCCAAACATACAGCCAAAGCCACACTGGAGTGGCTTAAAAACAAAAAGGACAATGTCCTGGAGTGGCCCAATCGAAGCCCGGACCTCAATCCAATTGAGAATATGTGGAAAGAGTTGAAAATTGCTGTTCACCAAAGGTCCCCATCCAACTTGACGGAGTTTGAGCAATTTTGCAAATAAGAATGGGCAATAATTGCAGTGTCCAGATGTGCAAAGCTTGTAGAGACTTATCCAAATAGACTCGGCTGTAATTGCTGCCAAAGGTGCCTCTACCAAATATTGACTCAAGGGGGTGAATACTTATGCAATCAATTGTTTTCTGTTTTGTATTTGTAATTAATTTAGAACAATTTGTAGATTTTATTTTTCACTTTGATATTATGGCAAAAACTCCTAATTAAATCCATTTTGATTCCATGTTGTAACACAATAAAATGTGGAAAAGTCCAAGGGGGGGTGAATACTTTTGAGAGCCACTGTACATTATTTGAGATTAACATTTTAAAATGTAAGCTGTTTAATTTGGATTTAAACATGCTTTATTGTCCTATACAGTACAGGCATACTCCATGCCATGAATAATGTGTTCATATAACTCGCCAGGATGGACGTGAACAACCTACCCACATTCACAGACTGTATCGTTTTTATTGAGATTTTTTTTAAATTAGTTTTTCAGTAAGCAGGCTTTTCTTTTTATTATATGCGTTCTATAATAATTCAGTATTTATGATGTCTATTCCAACACAAATATCTGCATGACAAAAATGCGGTTTCCAGATCTTCCAATTTAGGCAACCATCCAAATTGGTCTGAGATATGATTGCCAATTGCAGAAGTTTAATGTAATCATCCTATTAAAAAATGAAGTACATTAATCTGCCCTCTTGCAGAAAGACCTGTGCATCCTGTTTCATCACTAAAGTTTTATAACGGTTTTATAGCATTAATTAATTGTCAAAAGCTGTTCTGAATGCTTACAGATTCCCTTTTTAAAATGGGCTTTGTATTTTTTTGTTTCTAGCCACTGAATCGTGTAGGATTGTGGTAGATTGTGAGAGCTAATGTAAAAGGCTGTGTGGTGGTAGTACCCTGGTAGCTGAATGAATGCAGTTCATGCTGATGAAACCGTGAATTCATGCAGATCTCATTAAGGTGGATAATGCTAGCATTATTTTTTAATGCCAAGGATATGAGATGGGAATATTTAATGATAAGCCGCAAATCTAATTGAGATCTCTGGACCCCTGAAAAGGCTGTGCCAAAAAGAAGCCCTGCTTTGAACCACTTGCCATGTAATATTTATCCAAAAAAAAAAAATCTATCTAGCCTTTTGATGTTTTTGAGATACATGTTAAGATGTCATTCATGTTCCATTAGGAGTTTGCAAAAGATGTATTTCCTTTAAAAATGCATAAAGATGACAGTGTGCCTGCACTGTCAGTGACGGAAAAAAAATAACTCTGCCGTCTGAACTCCACCCCCTGGTGTATCTTTTCAAGCAATGTCCACAATATCAAAAATACAGATGTAGTTTCTTTTGCATGTTCCAATAAAATTAATTTACTCAGTTTAACTTAGTGTGTAGTTCAAAGTTATAAATGGGACTACTTTTATTGGCATAAGGATATTTAATTAAAAAAATATATATATATTTTTTTTGCCCTAAACGTGATTTATGGATTTTTTTTTTTTTTTTTTCTTCAAATCCATTGTTTGATCTGGATTATAAATGCAATAAGGCCCTTCAGGGCATCCGTATATGTTAAATATACAGACTTCTCGGGGGTTGGAGGCACTCGACTTCATCTCATGCCTCACAACGCCCCGAGGCATCTGTATAGTCGACGTATGTGGACGGCCTCTTGGGCCTTATTGCATACATATACAGCATCTGCCAGGGTAGCGTTCTTTAAAGAGGAAGAATATGAACTTCTATTTTTTTATTTTGTTACCCTCAACCCTAACATTAAAGTGTTATAGAAAACCCTGAAAAGTTTACAAGAAACGCATTATGCTAGGTCCCATTATATTTTAAAACATATTGCTGACTATTTTGACATTTTTAATCGCACATCATTGGCATCAACTGGGCAATACATTTCTTAACATTCGCTCTTGAGCGTGTGCCAGGAGAAGAAAAAAATCTTCTAAGGAGGGAGCATGAACTGGATACACTGCAATAGTTAGAAAACAATCTCCTAGCGAATGTCAGTTAAAATAAAAAGTAATTCCCTAGTTAATTTACCTGTGACGTGCGAGTAAAAAGATATCAGAACTAGCTCCGCAATCTGCTGAAACATTGTCTGCGATATTGACTGCAGGGGATTCTGGGATACTTGAACCTTTTTCAAAAGACCATCTCATGTCTCCCGTCTATCATTAAAGATTATATTATATTGTATTTCATTTAGAATGACTCAAGTTCAAAATACAGATGAACCCATTTTATATCGCCTCGCTTAATATCATACCCCGTTTATTATAACCATTTTTAGAAAACCACTCACCATGCACCATAGGTTCTTTGAGAAATTACCTCTCTTACAGTGTTTTTTTTTTCGATTTGATAAAACACAGTTTTCGAAAGATTGTGAAAAAGTTCAAAACTCTTAACACAAAAACCCAAAATATTAACTCCAGCGGCAAAAGCCTCCAGCACGTACAAACCCCAAGTTTTGGGGTCAGATTTGATAAGTACATCTTGCAAAAGCATATACGGCACCAAAACATTAGAAATTTTAATCATCCAAGCAAAATAACATAAATGAATCTTTGTCAAATATTGTTACCTAACACTAAATTAAAAGTAAAATAAACTCAGGATACATAAATCTTTTTCAAATTACAAATGACTAAAGGGCTCTAAATTATAGTGAACAAAAGAATATAAATACATTATAGTAAATATACAAAATAAGGTCTAATACAATACTATGCAAATGCATAGATCAGTCATCCCTGAGCCTCAAGCCTCTCTTGTGCTTGTGGCCACAGAATTTCATCGACATCGCATCTAATGTCTTCATTTGCAGCGTGGAAAAAACCTTCCTGAATGACGTATCCATCCCTGGCATTGCTCTGCTGTAATGTCGTCACAAGCTTCATCCATCGCCTGGAGAAGGGTGGCTTGCTCATATGGGTGGCGATCATACACCTTCCGAGGCGATTGTGCAGCACATCCAGGAAATTCAGCAGATGTACTGAATTGTATTCCCCTAGTAATGGGCTTCATGCCACAACACCATTCTCGGAAATGCCGGCACACATAGTGATATTCCCACCACGCTGCCCTGGCACATCGACTGTGGCACGCTGGCCGATGAGGTTCCAATAACGCCGCCGACAATGGGCCAGATTGAAGCCAGCTTCATCTATATAAAGGAATTCATGTCGGGTGACACTGGCATCTAACTCCATCCTCCTCTGTGAAAAAAGGGAAGAATAGATATTAGCATTTGAAATATGTCTTTAAGAGAGGTAACAGCACTTCAAGAATTTAGCATTTTGTATGTAAACATGAGAAAATGTGTTTCGAGTTTAGAATTTTGGAACTCATTTCTGTTTTTTGTGTTAAAGTTTTGAACGTTTTGATAATTTTTTGAATAAAGTGTTTAACTGTAATATCATCTCACAACCCTGTTATTGGCACGTTTTGTGCAGCCTGTCAAATGCTTTACTAATTAACCACAGTGTATAATTCATTTTCAACGCAACTAGCAACCAATAATCATCTCGGCTGATAAACTGACATTTTTTGCAGCCTGTCAAATGCTGCGTGGGTGGTCTTAACGGGATACAGTTCAGCTACAAAACACCAACATCACCAAATGTTTCTTCTTTTTAAGATAGTCAGTCTTTTACAAATGCACCCAAACGCCTAACTGATAGTTCTCATCAGTCGACAGTTCATGCCTTTTTTAGATAATGACACAAACTGTTTTGTTCCAATTAATGACACAAATGTCTCTGTCATATAGTAAATGTACAGTATTAAAACACTGCTCTTTAATTCACTTGTTAGTTTTCTTTCTTTTTGACTCACACTCGTAATGTGCTGTCATAGGCAAACGTGAAACCCGGTTTATATCATGACCCGCTTTATATCACGAGTTATGCCTGCACGGCAATCATGATGTAAATCGGGTTCATCTGTACTTTTTTTTTGTATAATGAGTATTATAAATATTGATTTATGTTTGTATTTTTTGTAGAATATTACAAATATTTGAATA
Source organism: Acipenser ruthenus (assembly GCF_902713425.1). Lineage (NCBI taxonomy): Eukaryota > Metazoa > Chordata > Actinopteri > Acipenseriformes > Acipenseridae > Acipenser > Acipenser ruthenus. The sequence goes on from NC_081193.1 coordinate 9,808,952, forward strand.
TTAACAATATATTTTTCAGCTTGCATTTGAAACATTGAGATGCAGTTTGTTCTACCATCATTTGTATTTATGTAGAAATGGGAGACCATACTCTTGCTGTCTTGTTACTGAATGAAAATGCAATGTTAAGTGCAAGAAGCACTGTAGGGTTGTGGCCAGGGGCAGCTGCATGACTCGGGTATGGTGATTGAGGTCACTTTTACTCTATAGCATAATAGGTTTTAGTGCATGTTTTCATATTGATGGGCTTGCTAGTGCAAAAATGGAACCAGGTTGGTAATGTTATTTTTTGCAGAAAACCAGTTGTTACTCACATCAGTACTGCTGTGCTTATCCAGGCTATAAATAAAAGAAAACACTGCTCATTCAATTATTCAGGAAGCAAAGGCTTTCTCCATTAACAAAGCATACAAAACGGGTGTAATGAAGCGCTCCACATGCAGCTCTTGCAATTTCACTGTCGGCGGTTCAATATTTTTATATTTAACTGGCGAGTTGCTATCTACTCCTGTGTTAATTATATATCGTGGAGCATTGATTACGAGTTTCCGTTGATGTGTGGAATTCTCAATTAGACGGGTCTCTGCTTTACATGGATGGGTTTGTAAAACTGTAAAGCTTTAGCTTTTAATTCTGAGAGCCACAGCCAGAGACAAGCAAATACAGTTGGTGTTAAAATGAACAGTCAAGTGGCCTTTTGTTAAAAAACAAAAAAACAAAATAATAATAGTGCAGAAAACAGATGAGGTGAAACAATAAGGCTAGGTTCACATTCTTGAGTGAAGCAGAGTCCTGCTTTTGAACAACTTCCTCTGTGTGGGAGAAAGCCGTAGTTGTAATTGAATGTACTTTCTAAAATTACTTTTTAAATCTTGAAAACTAGGTCTGTGTACGGATAAGACTGAAGATGCTGTTAGGTTAATTAAGTTTGTCAATCTTCCCCCAGAGCATTCCTGTTGATCTACTTCAAAGGATTAGATATTGTAACAGAGGGCCATAAAGATTTAAAGTGGGGAATAGTTGAAATTACCTGCTGTTCTGATCTTTACAGCCTTGTGGTGGCATAGCTCAGTAGACACTCTCATACTCCCACGCACACGAAAGGTAAATAGAAAGCTGAATGCTCTGCTAGCCAAGATGGCAGTGGATCAATATTGAATGGGAATTATTTCTACATCATTACAACTTTAATTATAACAATATTAAATAAAAAATCTAGTGGGTTAACATTCAGGTTGTTTCTTTCACATCATGTACGAGCTGCAGTGCATTCATAATTATGCTTAACTTGTCAATTACCTTTTCTTCCTGATATTTAGTAACTAAGCGATAAATATAAAAACTGCAGGACTGGATTTCAATAATGATCAGTAATGCTGGTGACTTGGCATATTCAGCTACCATTGTTTATTTTGCATGAAACGATGTACATAGCTGCAGAAGTGTGTGTCTTTACATTACAATGCCGATCATTTCTTTAGCTGCTTGCTTTTACAAGCAGCTAAAGAAATGGTTAAAGAAAAGGGCTTGTAACCAGGAGGTCCCCGGTTCAAATCCCACCTCAGCCACTAACTCATTGTGTGACCCTGAGCAAGTCACTTAACCTCCGGGTGAGACGTAATTGTAAGTGACTCTGCAGCTGATGCATAGTTCACACACCCTAGTTTCTGTAAGTCGCCTTGGATAAAGGCGTCTGCTAAATAAACAAATAATAATAATAATAATACTGTTCTCATCCACAGATATTAAGATCGTTGATGGACCATGTGAGGGTGAGACTCTCACTGTAATATTGAACTGCCTGTGACTGTTATTCTACTGGCGCTAGAGCAGTGGTTTATTATGCATCGTGCATGTTGTTGAGCAAAGTGTATTTGATATATGACAGTGGATTGCTATGTTTAGATTAGGGAGCTTCTCTCAGTGAAGTGGTAATGGTTAGGGACTAGAGAATAATAATGATAATATTAATGAGTAAACAATAGAATAGTTTAACAATCGTGTTTGTAAACAAGACGGTATTCATGCAGGTTAAACAAATACGTATAAATGAGAAGAAACTTGTGTAATGTCTTTCCTTAGGAGGGAGCAGTAGTACTATTAGGTGGTCCGTCATGAGTTTGTCTTGTGAATGTCAGTCAATGGATTGTAGCGTTTCAGGGTAACAAACAAGAGCCAGTTGACCGCAGCAAGATCTCATTCAGATGTTTATTCACTCAACGTCAGGACACCACAACACAGCCCCGAGCTGCTCGCAGGCAGCTCCTAAATAGAGACCTCCCCCCCGAGCCTAGATAATATAGGAATGGGACATACGCTCAACAGAATACTATGTGTGACTATAGAGCGAGTCAACGACAGGACATCACACAAAGAGCGACGGAAGAGACCTCTAAAACATGAAATGTTAATTTGTTTAAATGGTTTTTATACAATATACTGCTCAAGGAGAGACTGAAAATGCGTCAAAAGCTTTAGTTAACATGTTTTCTATTGAAATGGTTATATATTCATTTGAATTACAGTTCCCCTTTTAACAACGTCACGGTACATAATGTGAACGAATCCTGCGTGCACGTGTACGTAACCATAAGGAAGCCTGCGTGCTTGTGAAAATGTTTGTTTAAATGTTTTATTACTGCTTGTGTCTATACTTATAATTCTGGTACCATGATTTCTAACTTTTTTATATTCTTCTTACTTCTGTGAGCCTTAATAAACTTAATTTATTTTTGCTTGTTATGAGTACTAAAGTAAGCATTTATGATTGATTTTGTGATCCTTAAACCTATATATATATATATATATATATATATATATATATATGAACTTTTAATGTTAGTATATTGACTTAGTTATTGACGGTTAACTTCTCTTGATATTGAAACTGAAAAGCATATTTTTATAACTTTTCTATTTTGTTTAGTTCTTTTCATAACTAGGAAAGAATCAAATAATGGAAGTGTGAAAACAATTTTATAAGAAATATGAAAATTTGTGAAGGCTAAACCCTAGTTTTTATATTTAAATATGAATCGCATAACAGAGGCGTCGTCCTATATATTAAGAAATGAATATTAACTCATATAATATGTTTGTATAGTACCAACATAGTGGAGGCATGGCCTAGGATATTGAGGTATTAATGTTAAATATTATATCTTCATAAATATGCACTACATCTGACACCTGTAATGTGTATTTCAGATACTTACCTGGGAATATTTATGGTAATGTTTATCAAATGCCTTAAATAAAACAAAATTGAGTTGCATAATATTTCAAGACTGTCCTAATGACAGCAACACAAACTGTAAGTAGGCCTACACTTCCCCTTTTATTAGAAAACTGGACAAGAAGTGTTAGGGCTTCCTTTGCAACAGAGATGAAGGCGGAGTTGAGGCCTCTGTAAACCGGATGCCATGCTACAAGCGAATGTGTTGTACGACACACAGCACCACAACAAAAAAACATTTTCCAGCTGACGATACAATCAGAGGAGAGTCGCCTATCACCACTGGTGTGAAAGGTAGTGTCGCAGCGAATGTACCATTTTTATCACTGGACAAATCACATCACGTCCTATGTGTGGAAACCTTTAGTCCCTGAAAGGATGTGTCAAAGTGATTCCTAGCATGTGCACTCTTCCTGCTTTCCCTCATGTTCTGTGAATGTATCCACCTTGTGCCTCCCACCTACTTATTGACACAGTGAGTGGAGTCTCCTCAGGACTATTACAGTGCTGTGAAATACAACAGATTTCACAATTTAATATCAGATGATTCAGACACTCCCCCGTGCTTAAATACATTGTGTAGTTAGATATGCTATGCTATTCTTTGGAAGATTTTCTGTAATAGTAGCAGCTGCCTGATCCTCTTTTAGCAGGTGTTCTTATTCCCCTTCATGGGAAAACTTGCCCTATCCACTGAAAAGGACTGGCTCAGCGGCATGCTCACGGAGTCCCTGACAAACCTGCTCAGTTTTACTGAAGCCCTGGTGTGCAGATGCATTGAGGTATATACGGACACATACTTTACCCCCCCTCCCCATATACCTTTTAATTTTTTTTTCTTTTTTATTTTTTTTACACACAAGAGAAGTATCATTTTATTCTGACACTATACAGGACACCCCTATATCTTTTGTAAGAAAGCCATGATTCTGAGGTCTTTTTAATAATGCTGTCTGATATTTGTTGCGAAAAGTAGATAATTTTCCTCCTCTGTCTTAATGCATTACAAAAAGATGCATCTCCCAGTCAGTTTTTTTCCGTTTTAAAATTTGTGTTGATCATGCAGTTAGTAAAATGCAAAGCTTTTGTCTTTGGTGGAGAAACATTGCAAGGTTTTTTTAATAAGATTTTTTCCAGTAATGTTATTTCTGACTCATGTCAGTGACTGGCTCCTCCAGTCTGCTAGATGAAAGGTGCAGGGTATTTCTATACATGTCAGGGACTGGCTCCTCCAGTCTGCTAGACGAAAGGTGCAGGGTATTTCTATACATGTCAGGGACTGGCTCCTCCAGTCTGCTAGATGAAAGGTGCAGGGTATTTCTATACATGTCAGGGACTGGCTCCTCCAGTCTGCTAGATGAAAGGTGCAGGGTATTTCTATACATGTCAGGGACTGGCTCCTCCAGTCTGCTAGATGAAAGGTGCAGGGTATTTCTATACATGTCAGGGACTGGCTCCTCCAGTCTGCTAGACGAAAGGTGCAGGGTATTTCTATACATGTCAGGGACTGGCTCCTCCAGTCTGCTAGATGAAAGGTGCAGGGTATTTCTATACATGTGAGGGACTGGCTCCTCCAGTCTGCTAGATGAAAGGTGCAGGGTATTTCTATACATGTCAGGGACTGGCTCCTCCAGTCTGCTAGATGAAAGGTGCAGGGTATTTCTATACATGTCAGGGACTGGCTCCTCCAGTCTGCTAGATGAAAGGTGCAGGGTATTTCTATAGTCTAGTTTCTCGTGTGTTTCCTCTGAGGATAAAACTAAATGGAGTCAAAATTGGTAGAATGTAATTTGATCTTTTTTTTACATGCATGGTTATTAATAAAAACAACCTTAACCATGGAATTTTCCAGAAAATGGTATACATACAGAAATACAACTACTACTATTCATATCTGTAAAATGTTGCCAGTGGTAGTACATTTAGTAATAGTAGTAAAGTGGGAACTTTTCAGTATTTTCAGCCTTTGGAAATGCTTATTGTTATAATGCAAGTTTACCCAAGATATTGGGTTCTAAGTCTAGTCACTAAATGATGTGCTGTATTTATTCAGAAATGATTCTCCAGGGGAGCTCTACTTTATATTTTCAAAGATTTGCTGAAAGACTACAGCTGCTTGCCAATCTGCTATTCTATAAAACTTTAAAAACATTATTAAAAAACAGGAAAAATCAGCATAACGTTAACAGACTGTAAAACATAGAAACTCATTTGCACGCACAGTTCAGTGTGTTTTATTAATTTTTTATTTTATTTTCTCTGTAGTGGAGGCATTAGTACATATGCATAAATGTATTTTAATAGTGCTATTCCATATTGTTGTGTGGGTGTAGGTCAGGAGGTGATATCATCACCGAAGATGGAGATTATGTTGTGTTTTTAAAATGCCTCAAATGTTTATTCCCATTGCTTTTTAGACAGTTTTTTTTTTTTTTTACCATCCTGAGAAACTTTTTTAAAAGCTTTTTTTGCTCATTCCTGCTACAACCAGTTCAGTTTCATGCCATCTGTCGCTGCAGTCCTCCTAATGACGACTTCTGGTTTGTTTCAGGTCTAGACAGAGCGTGCGAGGATGGGGAAGCAGAACAGTAAACTGCGCCCTGAGGTGCTACACGACCTGCGGGAGAACACCGAGTTCACAGACCACGAGCTCCAGGAGTGGTACAAAGGCTTCCTCAAAGACTGTCCCACTGGACACCTGACTGTTGAAGAGTTCAAGAAAATCTATGCAAACTTCTTCCCTTACGGAGATGCGTCCAAGTTTGCAGAGCACGTGTTCCGCACCTTTGACACCAACGGAGACGGGACTATAGACTTCAGGGAGTTCATCATTGCACTCAGTGTCACGTCTCGGGGGAAACTGGAGCAGAAGCTGAAGTGGGCGTTCAGCATGTATGACCTTGACGGGAACGGGTACATTAGTCGGGGAGAAATGCTTGAAATAGTACAGGCAAGTACCCCTTTTTATTGCTAGTTTTAATTCCACTCCGGGCTTTTAAATATTATTTAATATTAAAATATTGCAGAAGTGTTTAAAAGTAATTATTTGTTTAGCATCGTACCTTCATGAAAGATATTTTGTTTTCAAAGTGATAAAGTTTCGGATTCGGTAAATACTTTCGAAGAATGCTAATGTAGTACCAATTAAAATATGCAAATAAAGAGTAGTGTGTCAGTTTGTCAAGATTGTGCAACTTCCAATCCACACTCACCTGTGTAACCTCAGTAAGTCACTTCAACTCATTAGGCCTCATCAGCATGGCCTGTTCATTCTGGCAGAAGCAGACCTCCTGTTGATACCCTGTCTAGGACATGTTGCTTTAAACTGAGCAAAGGCAGAGTGTCTTTCATCAAACATTAGTATGGAGCACTGGTAGGTCAGGCCAGTTATTTGTATATCATCAAGGTACTTGCGTGATTTGAATAACACTTATGATTCACTATTATTTACTTGTTCAGTGGTGGTGAAATCGACTTTCACTTCAGCCACCCGTACAACTAGTGCTGACTTTTAGAGAGAGAGAGAGAGAGAGCACGCTAGCACGCTGGAAAAGTTATAATGCTGTAGCTCTTTACAGTAAATTGTAACAGGAACATTTCAAGACTAATTCTGTGAAAAGAAATGGCTGCAAACTCAAACAAGTTTTTAAATATATTTATCTATCTTAATATTATTTCTTATCTCGTCTGAACTCCACACAATGTGAACTCCTGGTCTTCATGTCGCTTGGGTCAGGAGAAAGAACCAGATCTCTTTCCCAGAGATCCTTTTTATAATCCTCATTGGTGCCAAATACATGTTCCTCCTCCATAAAAACCCCTGTACGCAAGTCAGGTTATCCAAATTTCTACTGCGTTTGCTTGGGTAAGGACTAACGTGTGTTTCGTTTTTTATTTTTGTTCGAAAATACTGCTTGAAGTATGGTTCCCCCCTTTCTCCATCTTCTAACACAAATGTATGTTTAATGTGTGTAGACATGTCAGTCACTCCAACTCACAAGGAAGCTCCTTCCCCTTTGATAGTTCACCGTTCTGATAAAGGTCGTTCTACACCCTCTACTTCTAAAAGAGCAGGCAGCCCCAGAGAACAACGAGGTCCAGGTTTTTCTCCTCCAAGGAGAAAATCCACACACTCCCGCAGCAGCAGGGAGAGAGACGTATTGGCGAAATCAGCGACCACCATTACGGAGGCTCCAGCAGCCATGGCTCAACTAAAGGAATATGAGCAATCGATGCAGGCTCAACCTTTACAGCCTGTAGCTCACACAGCAAGTTCTGGTACCGTTGCACCCGGAAGTACACAGAAGCAATACTTTCCAGGTGCCCACACCCTAGGAGACGGTGACGTCATTGACTTCGCCCCTATATACACAGATGCAGATGCTGTACTGAGAAGGATTTCATCCTCTCTCAAGGTACAACCCCAGACATGTGCAGATCAGGATGACTTCCTTCGCATCTTAGATGCAAGGGATAAAAAAGCCTTTGAAGGGTTCCCCTTCCATGTGGCGGTCTGGAGGCCTGTAGAGGCTATTTGGCAAAGATCTGCTACTTCTGCACCATGCCTGCCCAGAGTGGATAAATTCTACAGGGTACCAGTGGATCATAAAAAACACCTTTTCAAACAACCTAAACTGGATACTATTATGGCTACACCAACTGCAGGTATGTCCTCCTAGATCTGCTTCTTTGAATGGATCTGTTAAAAACATTGATAATTTCTTAAAAAAGATTACTCTGCCTCCACATACAACATGCATATCAGATCCATGCAGCGAAATTGATACTTACGACAGAGCTGTGGCTAATGTCATCTCTGCAAGATGGTGCATCCAAATGAAAACATCTTCACTGTCTGCAGACATCTACACAAAAATATTGGAGATACCCTTTCAGGGTGATCTTTTATTTGGCACCAGCCTGAAGGATCCCTGTCTGACATGAAGGAGGCTAGACAGGCGATTAGATCTTGCTCTACTACAGGGAGAGGTGCACCGTGCAACAGGGTTTTTTCAACAGACAAAGGTCATTCAGAAACCAGCCAACTCTACCATGGTTAAACAAGCAGGGCCGCTTTCAATGTGGCCAGTTCAGACCACATAGAATAGGACGTAGCTATTATAAAGACATTTTCTCAGCCTTCCAACCCTACAACCCCCCACCCACCGCTTCCACTGCCAACGGGAGGAAGGGTGTCTCATTTTCTAACCAGCTAGGAAAAAATTACATCAGACCCCTGGGTCCTGAGGCTTATTCAACAGGGCTACAGGATTCCGTTCCAGGTTTTACCACCATCAACAGGCATCATCGAGTATTAGACTGGTCAAAGCCAAGGGGCATCTGCCTGCCAGAGGAAATAACAAATATGCTGCATTCCCATGCCATAGAAGAGGTCCCCTTATCTTCACAGACCCAGGGCCATTACTCAAGATACTTTCTGGTACAAAAGAAAAACAGGAAATTCAGGCCTATTCTAGACCTCAGGAACCTGAACATTTTTATTCTTTCAGAAAAATTCAAGATAGTATCACTAGCCATTATCATCAAGGCAGTTCAACCAGGGGACTGGTTGAGATCTATAGATCTCAAAGATGCCTACTTCCATCTTCCTATACACAAGGAATACAGAAAATATATCTGATTCTCCATCAAGAACCACCAATTCCAATTCAAAGTACTTCATTCTGGGATCTCCACAGCCCCCAGGGGATTCACCAAGGTAATGGCCATGCTAACAGCACGAGCTGCTAACACCGCCTCTGCCAGACCACACTTACATCAACAATAATAAAGAAAATAACACAAAATACACTCAAATCATAACACAACAACAACACCCATTCTAAAACCAAATCAATACAGTATTTACAATACCTTCACCCGTGTTAAATAATCATAAATACATTTTAAATCTTAATACTAATCACCAACAACCCATTATTTTAAATAAACCCTTTTCTTCTGCCCTGCCACAGTGTGATTTATAGGATTAATGGCAGTTTCTTTTCTTATGTAACAATCTGCAATGTAAGCATAACCCCAGTGTCCAAAGTGTGTAATACGACAACGTTTTTAATTAAAGTACCATTATGCTTGAATGGTCCCCATTCAGTAACCACTCATGCAATGCTTTTGTTTTCTGTCAATTCTGTCAATAAATAAAAATGGTATTACTATAGATTAGCATTTCCTTAATCCGTTTTTAGTATAATCAAAACTTATTAACGGAGTAACCATAAACACTCTGTTTTGTATTGCACCTTCAAAACAAAAGGGGCACTGCAGAGTGCTTGCCACATATGCGTTGTGATGAATTAGGTTGGGATCACCTTTGCTGGAGACCTGCCTCTTTGTAAAATCTCTTTTAAACCAGCCCCTGGTGCCTCTGAGCGATGGACAGAGGCATTGTCATCGTGGTAGAACCCTTCCTCCCTAATAATGAAGAGAAGTTACAATTCATGTTGTTTTACAGATTTAGTGACTGCAATAGGAAAAGGCTTCATGCACTCCTCCCTGCCAGTTGTGCCATTACCAGACCAGACTCAAGCATCAGAAATGAAGGCCGATGACATTTCTCCTTGCTAGGAGTTCAATGGATTTTTCTATCATCATTCCAAACGTAGGCAATCTGCATTTGGTATTTGAGGAATGTGACACCTAATTTGAAATGTGCCTCTCCTAATAACGTTCCATTTTGATGACATCAGTCTTCGAAGATTACATTGCCTAACGTTGCACTGTGAATACATTTCTAGGATTTCTATTCCTATTGCTGTTCAAATGTTGAATGTAATTTCAATTTTCTGTTGGTTATTTGTTAACGACTTCACAAAGGGTCCTTATAATTCTGTTATGTTTTCCTAGTTTGTAACAAACAGCTCTTCTGTTGTCAGGCAATTTACAAAATGGTGTCCTCTGTGATGAAGATGCCAGAAGACGAGTCCACTCCAGAGAAGCGCACAGACAAGATCTTTCGACAAATGGACGCAAACAATGACGGTGGGTGAAGCTCTGGAACTCCAGAGGCAGATCTTTCACACCTAAACCAATTAGAATTGAATTACTGATTCATTTCAGCCCCATCACATTGAATACATTTTAGTCAAGGCAGCATTTCATGGTAATTGATTTCTACTGTCAATTTTGAAGCTTGTTTAAAATCTATTTGATTCCTATCCAAACTGTTCATGGCTAATGTCATTGGTATTGAAACATCTTGCTATTTTAACCCCTTTACAGCCAAGTGTTTTTGTCACAGATGTCACCCCACAGCCAAGCATTGTATGACCGTTTTTACCACACTGTCTTTGATGCAGTTTAATGACGGAATGCTGTAGTTACACAGCTAAGAATGGACACATAGCGCAAAATAATACATGGCTGATGGCGGCCACCCAAAGATAACTAGGGGAATGGAACATTGGCAATGAAATAATACAGAAGACAGCGTAACCTTGTAACCCTTCCTGTTCAACTCACATTCTACTATTATCATGGTTTTGATGACTTTCTGCACAATCAGTATCTTTTATGGATTTTTTGAGGTTCCCATGCATGTCCATGTACTGGCGTAGACAAGTGATTAAAGTTGGGGGGTAAATTGAATTTATTAAACTGTAGGTTAATAGTAAATATCCACATTGAGTTGCAATGCAAAAGCAGCTGAATACAACACAATGTGTAATATGTTGCTGCCCTTATACTTTATATATTGTTGTTTCTGTGGTCACAGAATTAAATGTGAATTATGAGCTTTAACAGTACTTCTGATGGAAACTCAAAACAGAATACTGTGTGATCTCCTAAGACGGAGATCAGGCAAGCAGAGAAAGTGAGGACATAAACACACACATGAACTAAAGTTTTCATTTATTTATTTATTTTTAATTATTATTTCCTTTCTCTCTCAGGTAAACTTTCTCTTGAGGAGTTTATTAAAGGTGCCAAGAGCGACCCTTCCATTGTGCGTTTGTTACAGTGCGACCCCAGCAGTGCAAGTCAGTTCTGATTGGACATCTCATCTGTCTGGACACTTTCCAGTGAACCACTGGCTTGTGCATTTCAGCTTTGCTTGCAAATGCCTTTTCAATCATTCCTAGGTCATTGGTGGACACACATTCATTGCCACATTCTGCCGTTTTTTTTTCTTTTTTCGTTTTTTGTGTATAAAAGGGGAGCAGCATTGCGCTTAACTTATGCAACGGTTTTATTTTAGGATGACTTTTTTTTTTTTTTTTTTTAAACCCAGTTATAAATAACTTTGTTCTGTACGGCAGCTTATTTTAAGTAAACTGTTATTGTTTCAAATAAGCTCTTTTAACTAGTTGTAAACATAAGTAGCAGTTGAATGTGAGGCTGTCCATTTCGAGTTGCTGTTTTTAAAGACAAGAAGCACCTACTGGAGAACGGTAGACCTGTTTGGCAAATTCCAACTGAATGTAGGGAAGATCTGAAAAGATGCATTGAATTGATTTGATATCTTTTCTTTAGCAGGCTTGCTTGCTTGTATGTAAATGTACGTTTCCGAATGTCTTTGCTTGTATTGTGAAGTAAACTTATGAATGCAATTATAGTTGTGAAGGTCAATTTAAAAAAAAAAAATAATTAAAAACAAGTATTTTGTTTCCAGTACTGCTTCAAAGTGCTTTTTATTTTTTTGTGATGCTTAATCACTATTGACTTTGCATGGCAACCATAGTTTTGTGGATATCTTTTTATTGATTTAAGTATTGAATGTACAATTTTAGTAAAATCAAAAATGGAAGTTATTATTTAATATATAATTCATATTAATATTGTTATTTGAATTCTTAATGTTCCTGACCAAGAAGGCTCAGGATTAATGTATATGGTTTAGTGAAAAGTGACCTTTTCATTGGTGCATAGTATAACTAATTACTGGATGATAAGACAGAATTTGTTGTATCCTTTTGCAAAGTCTCTACATATATTACTGTCCATATGTTTATAATGAACCTTGTGCATTCCAGTGTTACTTGATATTATTTTCATCTGCCTACTGCCAAGAAATGTAATTAAAAATAAAGTCTACCTTTTTCTTGTGAGCATGTGATTTCTGTTGCAGTTAAGTAAATATAGCCCAGTTGTAAATGCTAGAAAACATGAGCACATTCCAGCCAGTGACCAGTGTTGTATGTGTCATGTGACTGCTTGACTGTCTTACCCGTGGTGAATAGAATCATTTTTCCAATACAATAAACATGTTAGGCCTTGCATTGGTATCAGCATATGAAACTACCCACACCTCCCTCATGTGTAGTGAGGATTTATCCAGTATCCTATGACTCAAAGAAGTGACAATGACTAGGCACACTAAACTGCTCTTGAGAAAGTCACACAAGATCTTCTCTTTCTTCAAAAATATTCCGCTGTCTTGATAGGAAATTGGATTCTGTATGACACAAGGCACAGATGGAATCAGGGGAACGGTTCACCCACCTGAGCGGATTATTTGTGTAGAAGTGTCTCACTTAACCTTCTCGAGATGTCTTTGCTGGCAAAACAAGTATGAAACGTTCTGTCAATCAAACCAATAAAAAATCAAATAAAATGAAAAACCAGTAATATTGTCATTCCACTTTTCAAGTGCATAAAGAAGGGAGAAGATTTTCTGGTTGAAAGGGCCAGCTCAGAAGTCTTTCCATTGCGAAGATAACAGAAGCCGAGATACTAATTATTGCTGTCATTTGCGCTATGTCCTGTGAACATGCAGTGACATTTAGATGAAATCTATAGGCCACAGAATGACTTGACCTGGATACCCAAGGTTTACATAGTGCACCACACAGTGTGAAATGCTCTGTGTGACGTTTGCGTCTTCATTGGTATTCCATATGGCATGATGGTAGGAGAATAGAAGCTTAATCATTACTAAAGAGGAACAATGTGTGGGCAGCTACTTGCAGATTCCACGTGACCATGATTTAGTCATCATTTCTTTTCCTATACACTCATTTTACTAACTAGAGAGGAACAATGTTGAGCTACTTTAGATTAGATCCCGTATTAGATACTAGCCCTTCATGGTGGTTTTGATGTCATACCCCTCGCCACCCCCCGCCCCCTTCTCAGACCACAACCAGTATTACATCATCTCGGTAACCATTCTTTCCAAAATGAACAGAACTGGAACATACAACTGACATCTACAAGAATACTTTTTTTTTCCCCCATTGGGGTCCTGATTGTTTCTAGTTTCATGGCTAGAGCATACAAACAGTTTTACCAATAGTAAAAACAGCTAACTGTCAATTGGAATTCTTATTGAATTGAGAGCAACTTGGATATTTTGTTAGCTTCCTGATAGTTACCAAATTCTGGCTGAATATGAAATATTGACTATGAAAGGGTGCAAAATAGAGGCAGCACAAAGTCACAGTGATTTCCATTTAAGTTAACTTGTTTTTGTTTCTTTTGAAAAGCAGTCTGTATTGTAACATATAAAGTAGCATGGGACAGATTAATATGGCTGTGTCTTGTCGTCTTACAAGCTTATATCCACATATACAGTGAGGGGCTTCTCTTCTTATTATGATAGCCATGTACTGGTAATCGGTGTTGAAAACAGCTTTAGAGATCAATCACAATAATCTCAGGCAGGTCTTTTTAAGGTCCCTCAACAAAGTACTGTCATTATCCATCAGGCCTGATTTTACTAATGTATAACATCATCCTGAGAGCTATTCTGAACCCCTAGAACACCTGTGACTGATTCACTTAGAGACTGTGGATTCCCTTTTTGATTTCAGCAGACACATGCAGTTCAGTCCTGGCAGGTCTTAAATACTGTGCAGTCAAATAGCTTCCAAAGACTTCAAGAGTGGATGCTGCTTTCCTAACATTTACCTATTGCATCTTGATATTCCCATTTAATCCATAATGCAGCTTCTGAAAACCTATAAAATCAGCTCACAGTATATGGCTTCTGGGAAAGTACAGCAGTCAGTTGCAACACTTCATAAAGCTGTTAGTTTTGCAGTATTCTGTCACAGTCTTGCCTCATAAGGGTAAGCACAGGAGGGTCATTTCTCCTGGTGCGTAAATGATTATATATATTCATGCTCTAGGCCAGAGTGAAATGAATTTAGCAACCCAATAAACCTTTTAAGAGGAACAAAAACCAGTCACGACACTATAATATTTCTCCTTCGGAGAAACAGCGTTTATTAAGAATACACACTGCTTTTGTTCATAAAACATGTTCAATTTAAAAACTGTGTTTTGGTTTACAACATAATTCTATCTTTTAAGAGTGCCCTCCTATTTTTAAGCATTTTTAAGTAGCCTCCATCAGAGAGATTATGTTTATCAAGGGTCCGGGCCATCGATTCAAAAACGGTAAGTTCTTAGCAGTTCTTAAAGTGGTTCCTAAAAGGTAGCACTGATATGGCACCTTGGTACTTGATAGACAGTATGTATTGGCAGCAGTGTGGAGTAGTGGTTAGGGCTCTGGACTCTTGACCGGAGGGTCGTGGGTTCAATCCCAGGTGGGGGACACTGCTGCTGTACCCTTGAGCAAGGTACTTTACCTAGATTGCTCCAGTAAAAACCCAGCTGTATAAATGGGTAATTGTATGTAAAAAAATAATGTGATATCTTGTAACAATTGTAAGTCGCTCTGGATAAGGGCGTCTGCTAAGAAATAAATAATAATAATAATAATATTGGTTTGTGAAAATATGAAAATGTACAGAACCAATGACTTGCCATTGAAGTGTCAGTGCTTTGTCATGATGATCAGGGCATGGTAAGTGTTGCACTGCAATTTGATCTCTCAGTAACTGGTCTGCAGTTGCTCTTTTAGTATTTACTTAGCTAGCAGTGTAAAGCTTGGTCAGTCTTTATATGGCACCCTGGGATTTTTGTTCAGAAATGATGCAATACAGATTAATTTAGGATAGTATCAGAATAACTAGATTGTGTGCAGTTTAAGTCCTGTGTAAAAGTTTACCACTGTATTTTTGCAGTTTTACCATGTTTTTCCAATAGTTATGCTGCTTACTTAACCTTAGTTGGCCCTGGTTTTGCCATGTTTATTAATAGGCTTTACCATAACTTGCTATTCTTTACCATGCTTACCAATGCTTTCATGATGCTTTATTATATTTTGCAATGCTTTTACTATGTGAAACTTTTATAAGGGTTGCTACAGTGTATGTACAGGATTATCTGTAAAAAAATGTGAAATAATGTATAATGTGATATGTTGTAACAATTGTAAGTCGCCCTGGATAAGGGCGTCTGCTAAGAAATAAATAATTAATTAAAAAAAAATTAAATGTACTACACAGTTTCCTGATTCGGCTGCAAGCTGTTTCTTGGCAGACCTTGAGTGTTTTTGATATTGTATATTTTATTTAAAAAAAAAAAGGTTCCAAACAAATATACCACCAGCTGTATCTAGCTGGCAACCTTTTAAGACACATTCCTCACGTGTCCTCAACAGACAGACGTGTCCTCAACAGACAGACGTGTCCTCAACAGTCCATAACAGACTTTATTCTGTTATTTCCCCACAGAATAAAAGACATATCTTCTGAGGACAATTTTGCACAGTGCATTTGCCACCCGGTGGTCAAATCCTGTAACTGTTACGGGGAAAGTGAAAATCTAAATTGTTTGGACTAATGACATGCTGGTGAGGGATAGTGTGTTCATTATGTAATGCAGTTAAACTCCATATGTCACCTATTTCACATTACAATCTGACTATATTTTATTAAACTACAGTATAAAGTATAATAATACTGTATATATATATATATATATATATATATATATATATATACAGTATATCATTCATACTTTGGCGCTGTAACTGTAATACATTTAAATCTAAAGCTTGTTTTGAGTGCTTATGCCAAAAAGCCCTGATTTCGAATCTTGACATCTGTGACGTCACTAGGGGAAAACATGAACCCTTTATAAACCATAAACATGCAAATAAACCATAAACATGCAAAACGATCATACATACAGGCCTATTTCACGATGGTTAAACAGTGTCAAAAATACATTACACCTCAGATAGGCACAAGGGAATGCACTGCTTGAAAAAAAAAGTACTGTATTCCATGAATGTAAAATCAGCGAGTTCGTCCGTGCACAATGCAATGATCACTTCGTACAACACGGAACACGGAGACTATGCTTTTGTTTGTTGGTTTCTGGCAGGTACAAATTGTCTTTTGTAAGACACTGGTACACAAGTTCACAAACACACCCAGACCTTTACAAAGACAGCTGTTCAAGAAGACAATCATCAGTGAGTGACCATTGATTAATTTTCCCCTGACAACAGTGGAACCATTTAAAAACCGCAATACTTTTTTTTTTTTTTTTTTACCAGCCTTAATTAAACAATTTCGTACGGTTTACTTTTATATCAAAAATACATTTTTAAATAGCTGCATCTATAAGACACTTCTTTCACGGCTTTCATATTGCTGACTTAAGAACATAAGAACATAAGAAAGTTTACAAGCGAGAGGAGGCCTTCGGCCCATCTTGCTCCACTCAATCAGCTTTTTTAGGTAAGCTTTCGAATATGAATTTTATCTTTAAGGTAATGTTCAGCACATTACTAGGTAAGGGCGTCTGCCAAGAAATAATAATAATTACATGCAGTTCACAAGGAGGTTAGGTCTATATAATTTCACTAAATCGAGGAAAGCATAAGTGTTTATTTCATGAATGAAGCTGAAGAGCTATACCTGACCATGCAAGTCATCTCGGCCCTGTAATATAAACAATGCTTTATTATTGAAGTGGATGGGAAACGGTAGACACTATTTGCAAGATATAAATGGTACCACAAACCGAATATAGAAATGCACATCTTTTATTTTATTTCCATAAATAAACTGCTTGCCGGGATTAACTGTATACAAGAACAACATTCAGAATTGCCGTCCTGCAGACACCATGCCAGCGTGGTTATTTTCTCTTGCTGGAGGTTCAAAACAGTTTGGAAACGGGCCTCAAACCGCTTATTCTTCCTCCCCACAATTTCTTTCATTACACACCACACTCCCGCTGTCCTTACTGTAATACAGACTACTCAAAACGTCAGAGAAATTCGTAATGATCGCTGAAGCCATGTATATCTCTCACCTGTTCCTGGTATGTGTTCCCGCTAGTGACGTCACGCCAACTTCGTGCATCATCGGTGCGTTGTCGGTATTTTACAGAATTATTGATAGTTTTATGTCTCTCAGTGCTCTAAAATTGATCATGGAGATTTAATTTCTTGCTCATTGTGAAAGTACGACCCCAAAGCCAAAAAAATGATTTTCCATGTGAGATATGGACTTTAACTGTCTCATTGAATGGCCCTGATTTTTTTTTCCCAGTAAAAGTAAGGCATTTTCTGATATTTGGTGTTTTTATACATGTCCCACTTCCCTCTGGGACTTGGCTATATTGGAAGTGTAGTGTTCACTCTTTTTCTTGTTTTGCGACAATTTGCCAACAGTTCAGAAACGGGCTAAAGGTGTGCGCCAACATCACAAATATTGCTGTCTCACTGTGAATCTTCTTCAATTACAAAAGATGAATAAAGGCCCTTGTATGTGTAACGTCAAGCTTGCAATACTGCCTGTCTGTCGACTGAGCCAATGCCCCTAATGGACATTTAATGGCATTTCTCTGAAATGACTAATCAATATACCAGCTCAGATTTAGATAAGGACTCCAGAAATAGATACGTGAAGTGATTTAAATGACATTTCCATGGCCAAATAAAGAAAACACATTAAGCTTCTTTGATTATGTTATTCTAGAAGACTACATTCAGTACATTTAAAGCGAAAAAAGAAATGGCATAACTTTTCAGAGTTTGGGGTGAAAGAGGATTATACAGAGAGGCATCAGAGCTGATTACCAGGGAGTCCTTTTGATTGTTAATTAAGATCAATGGACTCTCATGGGTGCATTATCCAGTGTTATACACCATAAGGGGATTTCAGATATATATTTTAAGACCACTAAATGAATAAATGATGAAATGAAGGAGTTTGCTGGAATCGTAATGAATTTCCTTATAATGCCCGTTCATTATTTCTTCCTGATTATATTTTATAAGCCGGTAGCAGATGCTTTGTAAATCCAGACTGCTGTTGGGGTTCTATTTTTTTTCATCAGCTCAGAATGTTTCAGCAAAGCAACCCATGTTATGGGCAGTAGGGCAGGTTCTTTTTTTGTTCACTTTTTCTTTCCCGCTGTGCTATGAGCAAGAAGCCTGATGGCGCATGTAACTGTAACCAGTACTCTAATGAAACATAGTCACTGCCATGGGGGACTCACAGATAACAGTGTAATTTTGTTTTTTCACTGTACTTTATGAAATCAAGATAATAAAAAGGCACAGTGAGGGAAGTTTTAGACATTCATATTGCTTGTACAAATTATAACTACTGAAGTTGAAGCTGCTGTACCCGAACCCTAACCCTAAACCTTAACCCTAACCCGAACCCGAACCCAAATCCTAACCCTAACCCTAACCCTAAACCTAACCCTAACTCTAAAACTTACCCTAACCTTAACCCTAACCCTATTTCTAACTCTGACCCTAACCGTATGCCTAAATACCAACCCTAGCCTGAACCCTAACCCTAACCCCTAACCCCTAACCCTTCACCCTTCCCCAACCCTCACCCTAATCCCTTACCCTAACCTGAACCCTAACCCTAAACTTAATCCCTTTTCCTAACTCTAACCCTCCTGATACTGTTGTAATGAGGAAACTAGTAGCTAATATATAAGATATGTTTTGGTGTACAATATATTTTGGGCTTCTGTTTCTCTGTTTTTATTAATTTCATTTTTCGGTGCTTTTTTTTAAATCTATTTTCAAGTTTTACGTAGATCTTTTTTTTTTTCAGGGCTTTCACTTTTTCTATACTGTATGAATTTATTTTTATTTTTTAATTTTTGATTACTTTCCACACACTTCAATTGTACCTTCTTTCCTTTGCTGTCTTCCACAACTAAATCCTTATGGTCTCAGGCACATTCTTCTGGGTTTTAGGCATTTTTTAACATTTCGCCACAATTTGCAATTCTGTTTCAAATTCCACCAGCGTGTAAATACTATCGAACTGTAATATTGCTTTAAATCTCGCGAGCAAGAACAACCCTCCGCTTCAAGTAATTGTAATCTCAGTAGTTGGGGTGGGTTTAAAGTATTCAGACACTGGGAAAGGGTCAAGTCAACAAATTGAGGAACCATTTCCACTGTTTTTCCGGTGTTTATTGGATATGCACCGATTTCATTTTTTTTTTTGTATTTGGGGGTGTTTTATCAGTTTTTATTGGTTAAAAATTAAAATCAGGGCCATACGGACGGAAAATATATTAAGCATGTTACATATATGAATAATAAGTTTCTAATCTTATAACCATATATGGCTCACAGATTAAATTATATTTAAAATATATTCCAAATGCACCAGATTTTTTAAATGTATTTTTATACATTACTAATCCCTTTTATTTAACTAAAATATATTTAACTAAATATATTATATATATATATATATATATATATATATATATATATATATATATATATATATATATATATATATTGCAACAAACTTACCATACATTTAAAATATATTATGTTTTTGCCTTACATTTGAAAAACATTATTTATGGATGCTGTTTAAATATATTAAAATATATATTTAGCAACAAATTGGTGTAAATATTTTGGAACTGAATAAAAATACATTAAGTTTCCTTGAAATGTATAATGATGCTAATATGTGATGTTGACCTTAGATATTGATAAAAACATTAACTAAATATATATATACCATAGTATTGAAACATGTATTTACCTTTTTTAATTTAATAGTAATATATTTATGAAACAAAGCATAAGAACATAAGAACATAAGAAAGGTTACAAACGAGAGGAGGCCATTCAGCCCATCTGGCTCGTTTTATATATGTATTTGTCATACAGTATATGTATATTGCCGGAGCAGACTCATTTAAATTAGTTGCTTGCAAGGGATGCTGGGGGTTGGGATTTTTGTGTGGAAACTGCGATTATTTATTGATTATTGTAAATATTGGATTACTGTTTTTGTGATAATTGTTTATGGTTCATTTGGGAGTATTTCTGTGATTTGTTAATAATCAGCGCAAATCACCCTGAGAGCTGTGTGCATCCGCAGGAGTGGGGAGGTGCCTTTGTACAGGTGTTTGTGTTTGTGTTAGTGAGCGGTGAGTCACTGCTGCTGGCAGTCTCTGGTGTTATCAAAAGAGCTTTATTAATCCTTAAAGGTGATTTTAATTGCCCTGCTTGTCTATAATATTGTTTGTTTTTTATTATGTGGCATACACAAGTACATACTGTATATTAAATGTCATATTTCAAATGTATACATAATGCATTTTTCTCAGATGAAATTTATATTTCTCAATATATTTACTTTATATTTTAAAAGCATTAACAGTATATTTAACATATATACACATTTATATATTTTAAATACATAAAACATATATTTGCCATGAATCTCATATATTTTTCATATCTAGAAAAGGGGCCAATTGTGGCGTATTAAAAATGTATAAAATATCTTGATAATATATTTTTATTATATTCTATTTAATTCAAGAATGGGAAAATATAAGTATCACACATTTCTTATTATATATTAAAAATATATATTTATGGGGAAGCCCTAAATATATTCCATTCACATTATTTAAGATATAATTATTTTCCTTAAAAGGCAACTTGGTATGCCTTTAATTTGCCAAGACAAAGCCGTAATATCTGAGGATGGATGGATGGTATTCCCATCACAAAAACACAATGGCATTATGTGCCAATTAGCAGCTTTGCTGGCAGGGTATCGTGGAAGCTCCATCAATATCTCGCCCCAGAGATGGTCTCTCCAGGACAAGGCTGAGGTGCACTGGTGTGGCAGAGTGTGAAGCAGAAAAAAAGCCCAAGTGAATACACCTGCAGGTTCTGGCACTGAAGAATTCTTCACAGGAGCTGAGTTCCTTTTCCATATTGTAATTTCCCATTTCATGTCTATGTTTAATGGATAATTGTTCACTTATTTCCATGCCAATTTGCATGTATTTTTGTAAGAGGTAATGTTACTTGTCATGAACAAATTGTGAATCCATCTCAGTGGAGCTCAGCTATCACTTATCTGTAGGACTGCGTGCGCGGAGTGTGGTTGATAAATGCTCCTCTGACTTGAGACAATCACTGGGAGTTACTTATTCCATCAGGGGAAGAGGGATCTTCAATAATAGCTACTGAATAATGCATTGGGAATGCTGGCAACAGTATCATGGGTGGCCTTTAAAACACAAAATAGATGGTCCTATGGACCTTCAATAAGAAGCTGTGAGACTTGCCAGGGAGTTTGTCTTGCACTGTTCTTCTGTATATGCTGGTTATTATGCCATTTCTACACCTCTGGCTCAATTATATATGACCTCTTATTATGACTTTAAAATACAACAAGTGTGTACTATATCAAAGAACTCTAACTACATCAAAGCTTTCTAATGACCTCAGCAACCATCCATCCTGGGACTCCCTTTCATCTCAGCTTCACCCAAAAACCCACGGTGACCACAGACAGAGCTATATATCACATTTTCACTGTTCAAACCAGGCTTCTGAATGTGTGAGAACAAGGGGCATTAGGAAATTATATAAAACCCCAGCAGCTCGATAAAGTGTCACTCAGGGTCTTATGAATACTTCACAATTCTTCACAGTCATACTTGTGCTCAAGCGTGTGCAGGCATGGAAATATAAAATGTGTCCATGCTTTAATATAAAACATTGTATTTTCCAGTGTATATAAGCAGTGTTGCCTTTCTGTAATTTAGTGCGTGAAGCATTTCAGGGAACGATCTTTGTCCATTATTTTTATCTTCATTTGTCGTCAAAGCAGCTTTACTTCAATTTCTGAAAGCATAATTTTTCTTTGATGATTCTTGATATGCAATCTTACTTTTAAAAAAAAACATCAAATACATTGAATTGAATGAAAAAAATGAAAAGAGCAGAGTAAAAATAGAAACATAATTGAAAAATCTACAGAAGGGAAAAGTGGGAGATATTGGCGCTGTTTTCTTTATTTTTGTAAATCCCTCATTTGGTAAGCGGCAGCAATTAAAAGTGTAAATAAAACATAGGTATTCCTGTAGTACTAGCACATCAGTAATTCATGTGTATCAATTCATGTGCTATTTATCATTAAAAAAAAACCTGTCTCTAGTTGTTCTACTTATTTCATCAAATTTGTACTACATGCTAATGGTAATACTGGCACGACATTTTAAACGCCCTCTTTGGGAATTGAGATCGTGTCAGTTGAGATTCTAATACCTACAGTGATGCACCCGGATAAATGGGCTTCACCCAATAGAAAGTGAAGATAAAATCTGGGAACAAACTATCAACAGAGAAAATCTCATGAACGTTTTATGGTAATTCAGAAACTAAGGAGTTTTAAATAAGAAGTGGTTATGATTGCTCGATAGATTTATTAAGGATAATTTAATTATTAACTTTTATTGTATTTCGGCTAATAAGTCATAGTTGACACACTCAATATGACTACACATTTTGCTGTATTTATTTTTCTTAAAAGAATATTGTATTAAAAATGACCATGTTGAGTTTATTAACATGAGAAAAACTGCAGACACGTTGAGTTTCTGTACTTAAAACAAGGTGTTCATATCTTTCTTATTACATGTTACATATTCATAAAACTTTCTTGCTCCAATTTAATTCTAAGAAACAGAAGTGTTATTTATTCAAAGTCTGTAATTTATACAGTAATGTCAGGATTCAGAAACAAATCTTTTGCAGCATTATTTGATCCTAGGCCTGTGGGGTAGTATATAGTAATTGAGCTGTATATATGCATTGTGAACGATGATAAATTGCTACATGCCTAGCACAATCTGTCCCGAAGTGACAAGCGATGGCAAACTCTTTATTATATACAGTGTTCTGCCACTTCAGGAGTCGGGAGCTGTCAATTCTTCCTAGTTGCACAGGGTCCAGCAAAACTCACTGGGTTCAGGACCTCAGCATCATTGTGAGCCAGTGGCTGCAAGCCACTGTAAAGTGTAGCCATTTAATGAAATAACTTTGTGTAAGATTTGAACTCACAGAACCTTGTGTATTTTTAATTGACAGAAAGTTGGCTCTTTGAGCAAAATATATATATATATATATAAACAGGGCCTAGCCATCCATAAAAAATCACAAGGCACTTGCCCCCTGCCACTAGCGTTTTTATAACAGAAGAAAAAGATATGAGGACATTATTATATGTTGTTTATTTAAATACAAACGTTTAGTTAACAGGTTTTTTTTTTTTTTTTCTGAATAAGATACTATTAGAGAATACTGAGTACCTGAGGTTCTAATTTGCAGGACCTGTGTGGGTTTGTACAGTGCAAATAAGTAGATTTTTTATTGCAACATTCAAATTCAATATAAAAGAAAATAAGACATGTATCAATGCCAGAATATTTCTTGTAGACACTATCCTTAGTTTTAAATCCTAATCTGTTAAACGTGAATTTTAAAAGTGATGTCATTATCCAAATACCGAGAAGACAAGAGTGCTGCACACATAACATTTTGTGTGCTATTAATTATAAAATCACATTCAGCAATAAAATGATCTTAAACTGGTTGACAAGAAGGAGAGAGTTTAGCTGTGTGAGTTGTAAGCACATCATAACCAATGAGAGTTGCAGCTCGAGTTTTTCGGTTGACCAGTCGATTTGATTGGCTGTTTGGCTGTGTTCTGACTTATGCTTTTTACTTCTAGTAATATGATTGGCTAGCTGCGAGGCTCCTTGCAAACCACAGCCCAACGAACTCGACACAACCCTCAACTCAACTACCAGTGTCAATCACGCACTGTCTGAAATAAACCTTGAAGTATCCCATTAACTTCCAATGCAGAAGTCAAATGCTTCTAAATATGCAAGAACAAATATTTAGGGTTTCTGGTTTTATTTTGAGCACAATATGCCCACAATGAGGAATGAAATGCATTATATTTTGTCGCAAAACAACGTGTAACAGGGCCTAAATAAATCATTATTAGTATAATTTGAACTGAGGCCTGTGCCTCGGGTGCCTCATAGCTGGCTACGGTCTTGTATTTATATATCCATGTGAAAGTTGCATGAGCTCAATAATTATAAATAAAAAGTAGACAGTTAGAAGTGACCAGGAGACATAGAGTACAGGAAGGGGCCAGGTCAAACTGTACGTGGAGAGCAGCTACAATGAAGGAAAAGTTGTTGAGGAGTGATGTAACCAGAGCAGAGAGGATGAGGAGTCATAAACCCGTAGATTACTCAGAGCTGAATTATTTTAAGAATATGGTGACAAGAATGATACACTTTAAAACATCACTGTGAGGATCTGGTAAGTCCCACTTTATCAAATCTAAGACAAGAATACTTGAAGTTTGTGATAGACTGTGATTGAATTATGAGCTCTTGCTTGAGAAAAAGGCTTTGAGTAATACTTAGAATAGCTTAACAAACATTTCTATCTCTTTAAAGGCTATGGATGTATCTTTTATGGCTTGAGCAAGTAAGGATGTAATAAATGTAATTAGTTTGTCTTCCATAGTGTTTCTCACATATGAGATACAATAAGTTTTTTTTCCATATGTTATAAATCTAATATTATAGAACATTTAGATTTATGGGTACTACTGTATATTGCTGTACATTACTGAATTAACAGTGTGACTGATACACTGTGTCGGAATGGTTTTCCCATCTTGTGCTGGTTGAATTCCTAGCTCAGTCGTATCATGCTTTAAGAGACTAATCTGGTGCATTAATCTCATACTGTCCCCCATGTCCCTCTCCACAGCGCTGCACTCTCTTTCATTTCCATGATGGAGTATCCACTTATTTTGTGCTGGTTTGGATGGAGTATCCACTTACGTGTCTTCCCTGTAATGCAATTGCCCTCACTTCTTGATCAATCATTGTCAGCTTGTATTGATTTGTGTACTGAATAGAATTACAGACAAATCATTCTTTACTTGACAGGGGCAGTGCGTCTTTGTAATTATAACATAAAACACCTCGCAAGGTAATATGTTGCACAGTAATATATGTCTTGATTAAAACTACCTGGGAATACATTGTTTGCTGCTACAAATGTGACTTCAAATGCTTCACTATGTAGTAAAAAGATGCATGAAGTATTATACACATTGGTAGTGTGGTCCAGTGGTTAAGGTCCAGGGCTTGTAACCAGAAGGTCAGTGGTTCAAATCCCACCTCTGCCACTGACTGAACCACTGTGTGTGACTCTGAGCAAGTCACTTAACCTCCTTGTGCTTCATCCTGCGGATGAGATGTTAAAACAATGTCCTATTGTAAGTGACTACATATAATGCATAGTTCACAGCCTACCTCTGAAAAGCACTTTGTGATGGTGGTCGACTATGAAAGGCGCTATATAAAAATAAGGATATTATATTATATATCATGCCTGAGTTAGAATGACCTCAACAGAAGGTAGAACTAATTAAGTAAATTATTGCAGGCAAGACATAGATACAGTTTTCTTAGTTAGCTATCATTTTCTACTCTCACTCAATACAATTCATATTGCCTACTTACTGTAGTTCAATAATTGTTCAAATCAACCTAATTGGCTGAAAACACCCATCTCACTTCTTACATCCAAATAAAAGCAACTGCTGTACCTTTTATATCTAGTTAGTAATAATAACTGGAACACAGTCTTTTTTTTTTACTCCATCCATCATTTAAAGCTCATGATGTATGAAAATACAGTGTAGTGCCCTGGTGCAGATTTAAAATATTTGTTTGCGGTTGGTACCTTATAAGCCAAAAATATATTTTTTTTCCCCTGTAAAATGTTCTCATCATCAAATCCTGTTTTCTTAGTTTAACTTTTGTAAATGTCATAAAGCGTACAGCCAGTGCTGTACAAAGATATTTCAATACGCTTTTAACTCAATTAAAAAGAGCACATAGGTGTTTTTGTTGAACTGAACAATACTCTAGACGAGTTTCATAATTCTTCATTGGCTGTTATTTTGATGTATGTGCTGCCATCCCCTGGCTGTTGGGGGAATCTCAGCTCACTGAAGTGACAGGTTAAACTCTGCACCTAACTCCTCACTATTAAACACATTTGGAAGTTGAATGCTGATTCTCCTGCTTATTCTCTGCAATCTTTCAAGAGCCGTCTCACATGTGGTCTTGGGAACAATTAGCTACCGGGAGCCGGACAAGCATTTGTAACTTTTCTTATGTTGTCGTTCTTAAGTAGCCTGTTAGGAGAGCAGGTGCCAGTCTTCTAGATGAAACATGCTGAGGAGCACCTGGGGCTCAGATCATGGAACTCCTTTCCATAAAGAAGCTGTCAGATTGTCAAAATCCAAACTTAACAAAACACCACTTGAGCGATTGTTTCAATTCAGTGTTAACAAGTTCTGCACTGTGGTTTGTGGGACAAGAGTCAAGAACCTGTAATGAATTACTTTTAGAGACTTGAAGAAGATTCACTTTCAAAATCACCTCAATTTGACCAGACAGCCTCCCCATGATTTAGATTCATCATAGTTGCCATTCTGCAGGTTAAGCTTTCACTTTGAGTCTGTTCTTGCACTAAACTATAATTTGTGTATCTTTATAATGGAAGTGCAACTGGACATAAATGAGGTTATATACAATGCAAAGCTGACATGTACTTTCAGAAGAGATTACGTTACAGAAAGAAAAATAATGTAAGCTTATAAAAAGTAATTCAGTACAGATATGGTTGTTTTGAAAAGTCAAACATTTTCATAACCTCATTAAAAGTGGCAGGATATCCCTGGAAACAAAAGATGTATCCAAGTAGATTGCTTTTTAACAATGAACATCTGTATGTACTGTATGTAAGTACACCTGTTCTGTATGGTTTTCATTTTGATCTATTAACAATTGATCTATTATCAATTAATAAATACATTCCAAGAAAAGCCTACCAATACCTGAACGGTTCAGAACCCATTGAGTTCCTGCTGTTGGCACAATGGAGCACACAGTTCATACAGCCCTAACACACATGAAACGAGCAGCAAACAGAATCTTAATGCTCACCCTTTAAACAACGACCTAACATTGTTTTCACAGAGCTGTTTTGAACACCTCCCATTGTATATGCTCTAGAGATTAGGCTGCTACCATTGGTGAAAGACCTTTTGTCAAATTTAGTTCATCCTTACGGCCCACTGTCTCGCCTCCTGAGGGCAAACACACTGAACTCACATGCTGAGGAAGTGATGCGATGGGGAGGCACAGCCACAACACTGTAGGAGCAGATGGTAGTCCTGCAGCAGATCAAGCAGGAAGCCAATTGACTTCTTGTGATCAGAAGCAATGGGGAGTTTCTACAGGATGAGAAGGTGCAACAGCTAGCAGCTTCCTTGAGATGGGTGTCAAGGTTGCATCTACTTTTTGTCATAGATGCAACCTTGTCTGCAAATGAAAGGTTGTAAGGAATTGCTGGTAGGTGGTCCTTCACATAATGTAGGTGGTAGTGCTGCTCGAACCCAGGTCTCCTGGTTTAGAAACTAATTCAATACAGCAGTGTAGAGTAGTGGTAAGGGCTCTGGACTCTTGACCGGAGGGTCGTGGGTTCAATCCCAGGCAGGGGATACTGCTGTATCCTTGAGCAAGGTTCTTTACTTAGATTGCTCCAGTAAAAACCAACTGTATAAATGGGCAATTATACGTAAAAAAATAATGTGATATTTTGTAACAATTGTAAGTCACCTTGGATAAGGGCGTCTGCTAAGAAATAAATAATAATAATTTCATCTGCACATTCCAATATCAAACTGGGGCTGTCACCAGTTCCATCTGCAGCCTCCAATACAATGTGCAGCTGGATGTCAAACTAAATCAAAGATAGTCTGTATGTAAATTAATCCACCAATACCCAATATTTCCTAGACAGTATAACTAATTCACAATCTTCAGTTATGCCTTCTTGTTTTCTGCAGCCTGAGGTTTAAAATCTGCCTCTTCTGTCCTTCATGCATGAACGGCGACCACTATCGACTCAAAAAGAGGTGGTTAGTTGACTGACAATAAAAGCATACATTATTATAAACACATTTACTGATCAAGCCATCGGGAGTGGACCACCATAACAAATGTCGAGTGAGGAGAACACAATGCTACATATCGTAGGGTCACAATTCCTCAGTTGGTTGCCTAGTTACTAGTAAGTCAAATGTCATTATTATGATACAAGCCTTTTTTATTTAATGTTTGATCACGGAGAATGATGTCCTTACTTACAGAAAGAGTCTGCATTCTCACACTCTGTTCAATGCAGATAGAGTTTGTGCTGGTTTGGATTCAGCGGCAAAAATGTTGTTTTGATCTGTGCTTATATCACTCAATCGTTTGATCTCTCTATTACTGCACCATGGAAATCGTTTCCATGACTATGTATATATTTATCCCTTGAGTTTTGTTTCAAAGTTCTAGAAGGAGAATTTGAAAAAAGACTGATTTTCTCCCTACTGAAGCTCATCTCTTTCTTGTTTATCTCTTTCCTGTGACAGACAGAGCTGTTGTCCAAGGATACATTCATTATAGAACAAACAGTGACACAATCACTGTCCATCACAACAAACACAGCCCAAGGTGTAATACTGGTATTTGACATAAAACATATTTCCATACGAAACATACACATCATCACAAAATCAAAGAAGCCTTACTTTAGATATAAAAGACTGCCTACTCGGCTATAGGAAGGATTAACAAGTAAATAAATGTACAATACCCAATCAAGAGTAACTAGCTGATATGTGTAATGGTTTTAATTAATCAGCACTCTCAATTATTAATTACTTCCAACCAAGCTCAAGATCTGGAAAGTGAAACACAGTCACACAATAAAAACACAACACAGTTATATAGTCTATACATGTTATCAAAGTGAGTTCAGTACTACACAATAACACAACACAGTTATATAGTCTTTGCATTTCATCAGAGTGAGTTCAGTAATATGGTACAAAAGTGAGAAAGTTAATCAGTGTCAAAATGATCAGTTTAGCAATGGATAATATTCAATTAATATTTCAACTTAAATGTGACATGTCAATTAGAAGTAAAAGCAAGCATTCATCAACATTTTTTATTTGTCTTTTAATAGTAAGGTTCTTAAATCAGTACTCAGATAGTATGACTAAAAGATAGAATAGGATAGGATAGCTGTTTGAATATCTATATGGCTCAGTATATAGGAAATCTTGCTGTAAATCTGACCAGTGCCGGCAGGTCAAATCAGTTCATTCATTTATTGGTCCAACGTATGTTGACCTTTCCTCTTTCTTCAATGGTGATCCAGTTCTCAATGTTAACCACATTCTGGGGTGTTCTGGTTGAATATCCTTGGGCGCGATATGCTCTGCTGACTTTGCTTGCTAGATGTTGATAGCAGCGTCTTTTTTTCCAACTGACTGCATAATTCACTGGACCAAAGACCAGCTTCTCTCTTAATTAGAATTATTCCAGGCTTCAGGAATTCAGGAGGGCCTGTCTCCCCCAGTTACTGTGGTGACCAGGGGCCCATCTCTTTCCAAGCTACACTGTTACAAACTCCACAACTTCAGATCATTACAGCAAAGTTTAACCCTTTCAATACTCTTATGGTCCTACAGTGCCTTTTGGTTCTAGCCTTTAATGTATGTCGATGGTGACTTTGCTACAGGGAATTGAAATAGAAAGGCAGCTAAGAACTGGGAACAGAGCAATGTTGTTCAGAATCACTGGGTATAATTGTAAATATCAATATTCTTTAAAAAAAGTAATAACTTAAAACAGTACCACTAATTGCTTAAATGTACATTGGCTGTTTTGCAGACTGCAAATGTCCAGCAATACAAGTTCTTCAGTATTACTTTACACTGACTTCTAGACCAATTATCAGTGTGCTTTACTTCTCCGCATGCCTGATTGCCTATAATTAAGACAGCTAATTAAGAGAGAGAGATGTAGAAGCAGCGGCAGGGAGCTTATTTGCTGCATGCAGAGCCACACATCCCTGCTGTTAAATGGTGGATTCAGTGTTGGGTAAAATGGTTTTGATGCTGATTTTTTAAGTTTTAAGGAAAGTAGGATATTTCACAGGATGTTTTCATGTTTACTCAATGTCAATCGTCGTTAAGGAAAGCAACAATGTATGTGTATATATTTTTACAAATATTTCTTGTTAAGCAGAATAATGGACTGTGACAAAGATGGCTGCAGGGAGGAACTCAGACCAGAGAGAGAAACACACAGACAGAGACGGTGGTGATGCTGAGCTGAGTGCAATGGCTGGACTCAGCGTTTATTAACAAAATAAAAAGGTTTACCAAACAGAACACAAAACAGGACACGGCACTACACGCCAAAATAAACAGACAGACAAAACGAACTACACAGACAAACACGGTGAGCTTCTTTTACTATTATTACTTTTAAATACCCTCCGTCTCCTAACCCGTTCTCCACTCACCGAACACCAAACCCCAGTGAGTGAAAACATGCAGCTTTTATGCAGTTGTACCGAGATTCGATTGCTAGTCAATCATTCAATTGGAATCTCGGTACAACTGCACGTGAATTAATTAAAGTGCAATTCCCCGTGCTCACATATTACTTTTTACTTGCACGTGATGTGATGTGCCATCCCCGTGCCTAAATACAAATATACAATTTACACACACGTGAAACACAGACCGCTTATATCCCGTGTACCAATGCCTATACACCAACATTTACACACAACACGTAACATATAACACACACAGGGGGGGCACTTTGCCACATATACCCCCCCTTGTGCAACGCACACATGGCCTCAACGGCCACCTCCCCCCTTAAATACCCAGCAGTCCAGGCAAAAGTCTCGGGCTGGGAAGGGAGGCTTCAGTGGGCCCATGGCTGGAAATGCTGTCAGCTCCCCTGCCGGTAGTGGCACGGCTGACAGCATGCTGGTCCCGTCCTGCAGCGAAAAAGCTGCGGGGGCAGGTGGTCCCCCGACCTCCCCCTTCTTCATAGCCGGCAGCTCCCTCCTGTGGGGCTCCGGCCACAAGAACTCCTGCAGCGAAACTGCTGCTGGGGAAAGTGGTCTCCAGACCTCCTCCCCCTTCTTCGTGGCCGGCAGCTCCCCTTTCTGGGGCTCCGGCCACCGTACTCCCTGCGGAGGTACGGGCAGCAGAGGCAGCTCCAGCTCCTCTGCTCCTGGCGGTGGTGGAGGCAGAGGCAGCTCCAGCTCCTCTGCTCCTGGCGGTGGTGGAGGCAGAGGCAGCTCCAGCTCCTCTGCTCCTGGCGGTGGTGGAGGCAGAGGCAGCTCCAGCTCCTCTGCTCCTTGCGGTGGTGGTGGCGGAGGCAGAGGCAGCTCCTGCTCCTCTGCTCCTTGCGGTGGTGGAGGCAGAGGCAGCTCCTGCTCCTCTGCTCCTTGCGGTGGTGGTGGTGGAGGCAGAGGCAGCTCCAGCTCCTCTGCTCCTGGCGGTGGTGGAGGCAGAGGCAGCTCCAGCTCCTCTGCTCCTGGCGGTGGTGGAGGCAGAGGCAGCTCCAGCTCCTCTGCTCCTTGCGGTGGTGGTGGCGGAGGCAGAGGCAGCTCCTGCTCCTCTGCTCCTGGAGATGGTGGAGGCAGAGGCAGCTCCTGCTCCTCTGCTCCTTGCGGTGGTGGTGGCGGAGGCAGAGGCAGCTCCTGCTCCTCTGCTCCTGGAGATGGTGGAGGCAGAGGCAGCTCCTGCTCCTCTGCTCCTTGCGGTGGTGGTGGCGGTGGAGGCAGAGGCAGCTGCTGCTCCTCTCCCTCAGGTGGTGGAGGCGCTGCCGGCTCCTCCGACAGCGGGGGTAGGGCTGGTGGCGCTGCCGGCTCCTCCGACAGCGGGGGTAGAGCTGGTGGCGGGCGTCTCCGCTGGGCTCCCTTCAGCAGCAAAAACAGCAGCTGCTGTGGAGCCTGAGCTTCACGCCCTCGTCCCTCCCAAAAAAAAATAGGGGTTTGGGCCTTCAGCTCCTCCCCTCCGGACACAGGACGCACCGACTCCTCCCTCTCGGGCCGTGGACGCACCGACTCCTCCCTCTCGGGCCGTGGACGCACCGACTCCTCCCTTTTGGGCCGTGGACGCACCGACTCCTCCCTCTTGGGCCGTGGACGCACCGACTCCTCCCTCTTGGGACGTGGACGCACCGACTCCTCCCACTCGGGCTGTGGACGTTCGGGCTCCTCCCACTCGGGCTGTGGACGTTCGGGCTCCTCCCACTCGGGCTGTGGACGTTCGGGCTCCTCCCACTTAGGCGCAGGACGTTCGGGCTCCTCCCACTCAGGCGCAGGACGTTCGGGCTCCTCCCACTCAGGCGCAGGACGTTCGGGCTCCTCCCACTCAGGCGCAGGACGTTCGGGCTCCTCCTCCCCTGGCTCCTGCTCTGGGCAGTCCTCGTCCTCATGCCCATATGCAATGCACATGGTGCACCACCTTGGCTCCCTCTGCTTCCTCCTCCTTTTTTCCCCCTCTCTGCCTCCTTCTGCTCACCTTCCTCCTTTGGGCTGGTTCCTCCTCCTCTTCCTGGAAGGGGCAGACAGCCACCGTGTGCCCATACACCCCGCAGGCAAGGCACCAACCTTGGTCCTCCAACCTGCCGAGGAGATCCTCCAGCTCACTGCAGCCGTCTCTCCAGTTCCAGCCTTCCATTTTTTTTTATTTTATTTTATTTTTTTATTTACTTTTCCACAAAAAAAAAACTGCGGTTCCCGCTCTGGCCTGAGCCCTGGAGGCGCTGTTATCCCACTTCTGACACCACGTGTGACAAAGATGGCTGCAGGGAGGAACTCAGACCAGAGAGAGAAACACACAGACAGAGACGGTGGTGATGCTGAGCTGAGTGCAATGGCTGGACTCAGCGTTTATTAACAAAATAAAAAGGTTTACCAAACAGAACACAAAACAGGACACGGCACTACACGCCAAAATAAACAGACAGACAAAACGAACTACACAGACAAACACGGTGAGCTTCTTTTACTATTATTACTTTTAAATACCCTCCGTCTCCTAACCCGTTCTCCACTCACCGAACACCAACCCCCAGTGAGTGAAAACATGCAGCTTTTATGCAGTTGTACCGAGATTCGATTGCTAGTCAATCATTCAATTGGAATCTCGGTACAACTGCACGTGAATTAATTAAAGTGCAATTCCCCGTGCTCACATATTACTTTTTACTTGCACGTGATGTGATGTGCCATCCCCGTGCCTAAATACAAATATACAATTTACACACACGTGAAACACAGACCGCTTATATCCCGTGTACCAATGCCTATACACCAACATTTACACACAACACGTAACATATAACACACACAGGGGGGGCACTTTGCCACATGGACATACAGCATAATACATAATACAATACATAATACATAATAATACATAATACAGCCAGTTGCTCATGTTTTGTTTCCAGGTTCTGTAAAACAGAACAAAGCACCTCCTAATAAACATGACAGTTCTGAGGTCAAATTAATATGTATGTTTATTTTTGTTTATTTATTTATTCATAATATGCAGTCTGTCATAAATTATGGAGAGTGCATTTGTTTAACAGTGAAAATGTTAATCTGATCTTCATTTACATACTCTCGACATAATAAACACTTAAATCACTGTGGAATAAGCCACAGCTTACTCCAAAAGGGGGTTGTCAAGTAAAACATGGTCTCTTTTAGAACCGCTGAATATAAACAGCTATATATGTAATCAAACAGACATTTAAAATAAATAAAGGATTCATAGAAATATTCAGGATGAAAAGTTTAGAAATAGAAATATGAAATATGTACTTTACATAGGCTACTATTAATATATATATATATATATATATATATATATATATATATATATATATATATACAGTAGTCTCCGCCTGTAGGAACACCTCCTAAGAGAACACTTTGTCTAAGAGCACACCCTTGTGGTGAAACAGATTTTTCCCTAGCGATTCATTCACAACAGATACAGTACTTTTTTGTAACTTGATAACTCATCATCATCATCAAACTTCAATTCAAATGGTTTATTCAATCTTTTCCAATGTGACTTGTCATCGCGAGAGTGTCTTGAGGCACCCTGATTGGTTTATTAAATCTTTCCAGAGCCACCATCATCTTTGACTCGTTTTGTATTCTGATTTCCACCAGTGCACCTCATCCCTACAACATGGAATGTACACAAATGGCAAAATGTGCCGATGTTTCACTTGTTACAAAAAGTTGGAAATTGTTCGCGCGCATGAAAAAAAACCTGAATCAGACACAAGTCACTGAGCAATTTGGTGTTTCCGGTTCTGGTGAGTTGCTTCACCATTCTGCTAAATAATTTTGAGCATGTCTTGTACAGATATTCATATATAATTCATCTAGAGCTGCTGCTGCATTTTTTAACATTCATTTAGTTTGACAGTTGGTTTATTAACATTAGTTTTTCTGTTACCTTATTATCATAGTTTTAACATACACTTGCCTATAGAAAAAACTGTTAGTTCCAAAAATGCAAGCACTGCTGTAATAGATGAAGGCTGGCTATATACTCTGGGTATATAGATACTTGCACTGCATTGACTCCGAGCAAGCAAGAAATAATAGCAGCTTCATTGAGCAATGGATGGTAGCAGAGAGCTGAGAAAAACACCAAGTTAACGTATATTTAACTATACTTAAACAACTGCACATTAGAAGTAAATTGAAGGCAATATGGTAGAGAAGTTACC
The DNA here is from genome assembly GCF_902713425.1 of Acipenser ruthenus. Classification (NCBI taxonomy): domain Eukaryota; kingdom Metazoa; phylum Chordata; class Actinopteri; order Acipenseriformes; family Acipenseridae; genus Acipenser; species Acipenser ruthenus. The sequence continues at coordinate 9,844,053 of NC_081193.1, forward strand.
CTGAAGTTATGACAACTGAAAAGGATTCCTTTGTGTCAAAGCAAATGACTGGCCAGCAGCACAAGGCTGTACAACAAGTCCTTTGACCTCCAGCCCTGACATGAAAGACGTTTGCCCTTCGCGGAGTCCGCTGGGGTATACAACTAGTTAAACAGGTTTTTGCTTAGAAAATACAGCTGGTTTATGAGGGGGTCATAAAGCTAGTCTTCAGGGGGACCAGAAGGGGCCAGGCTCTAAGACTTCAGAGAGATCCAAAGAGATAATGCCACTGGGATCAAAGGGTCTCAGGCAAAACGGAGAGATAGGAACAAGGAAGATGACAAAAACCAGATGTATGGATCTTTTTGGCACCAGGGGTCTGAAAAATGCACTGAGTTCAGAGGTCGTCACACTAGACTACACACACAGACACACACACACTCACACTAAATTAACAGGATAATGTGTTGTACCTTTTCTATTGGTTGAGTGTCAGAGAAAGAGGAGGTGGACCATCTATACAGAGGGGTATTTAATGTCATGCAAAATATTGTAAGAACGAGTATTCTGTTTGTCCTGTACCTGGGACCAGACTCCCTGCATATTTCAATAAACCTAACAACTGATTGAAGAAAAGGACTCTGTGCAGTTTCTGGAATCTACTTACTCACCATCCTTTTTTCTTAAGTTACATCAATGCCCAGCATGTGTTTCTGCTCCCTCAGCGTTTGCAGGGTCTGCTCCTGGTGGTCTGTGTCCAGGCTGCTCTCTAACTGGAGAATTTTAAACTCCAGCTCTCTCACCGCTGCGTTCAGTGACCCGGTTGAACTGAGTGTGTACTGCTGGCAAAAGATTTTAATCTGTGTTTTGCCAATGTCCCACCACTGCCTAATATTTTTATAATTTGTTTTTTCTTTTTTCCAAATGTTCCAAAAATCATTAAATTGTTTTACAAAAAGTGTGTCCTGCAATAACTTTAAATTAAAATGCCAGTAGGAGGTGCTGTGAGAGTCAGTGGTAAGTATTACTGTAACTAACAGGCAGTGGTGGTCAGAGAGGCTACTGGGGATGATATTGGCTTTAATGAATTTATTCAAATGTGTGTGTGATGTGTAGAAGCGGTCTAACCTGGCTCTATATATTTGTTGAGACCAGGTGTACTGTCTTGCATTAGGATGCAGACACCTCCAGACATCAACCAGGCCACTGAACTGAAAAACTGCAGCTAATTCACTTGAGGATTGGGGATTGAGTTCCTCATTATTTCTATCCATTGTAAAATCAACAGTGCAGTTAAAATCTCCTCCCACCACCACCACATCATCATTATCAATACTTAAAAGAGCTTGCTTTAATTTAGTAAAAATTAAAATGCGTTCCCTTCCTTTATTTGGTGCATAAATATTAATAAAAACAAATACAGTACCACCCAACCTTGCTATTACTTTTAGTAACCTCCCTTTTTCAATTTCTTCTATGTCTAAAATTGTTGCTCCAAGGCTGGGCTTAAATAAAATTGCCACTCCTGCACTGGTGCTTGAGCTGTGGCTCAGCACACACGGCCCCCTCCACTCTGCCAGCCACGCCGCCTCATTCTCCCTGTCTGAGTGCGTCTCCTGCAGCACCGCGACCCCCGCCCGCTTCTGCTCTAAAAACTCACACAGCTGCGCTCTTTTAAAAGACTGTCTGCAGCCATTCACGTTAAAAGAAATAAAAACACACTTTTCCATAGCGGCTAAAAAATATAAAACTGACAGAATAAAACAAGCAACAATAAAAAAATTCTTAAAAGAAGTATCCATTATAAAATTATTGGTTAGCATCATTAGCGATCTTTTTCTTAATTATTTGTACATATTTTTTAAGACGGTACCTTTTTCTCTGGTCAAACTCCTCTAATGTTGCCTTTCGTGGACGATGTGTGCTGAGTGGAGGAATAATCTCAGATCTGGGAAGAAGTTTTCAATTTCAACCCCCCTTTTCCCTTTTGTACTTTTCATAAACAGTTTAAATTCATCTAGAGTATAAAGTTTTTTCCCCCTGTTAACGGGTTGGCTATCGGGGATGTCAGAGATAAGCGAGGAGTCAGAGAGCTCCCCCTCCATTTCCTCTGCTCCGTCCTTGCTGTCTGCTCTGCCATCCACAGCTGCCAGCTCCTCCGCGGCTCTCTCCACCTCTACAGTGCCGCTCTCCTCTCCTCCTCCTCCCAGTACAGCCACAGCCGTCACTGCTGCCTCTGCCTCCGCTTGCTGGGGTTCAGAGAGAGAAGAGTGCTGCACCGCGCCAGGTTGTAAGCCTGTCGCCGTGCCGCTCCCCTCTCCCTCCATGTCAGGAGGGACAGACCCCCCTGCCTGAGACTGCAGGCTCCCCTCCAGCACAGGCTCAGGGCTCTGCTCCGTTCCCCGCTCGCTATTAGGCAGACCTGCAGCTTCTTTGTTTTTTTGTTTTTTGGGGGGTTTTTTTAGCTATCATCACAAAGCCCTCATCATTTTCATTAGTTTCATTTTGTGACGGACCGTGGCTGAGTCTCTTCAGCCTCGGCTGTGGTGTGGGCGGCTTCATCCGGTTCGGCGGCTCCCTGGTCTCTGCAGACTCCGGCTGCGATGGGGGAGCAGCCTCATCCTCCCGCTCACCCCCAACATCCCCAGCCTCCTCCCTGCCATCAGTCCCCTGTTCCTGCCTTTCCTCATTTCTATTTTTCTCGGGCAGGCCCTCCTCTGGTGTCCCTGTACCCCACAGTTAAAGCACCGCATTGTGTCCGAGCTGACAAACACAGCGCAGCCCGTCCCTTCCACACTGAAGCTCCAAGCAACATCAATCACCTCCCCTGGGTTATTCAGCAGCAAAAACGCCTGTATCTGAAAAGACAGGGCGTGCTTAACATTTGTATTTTTGCACCCTAATGGTATATTTTTAATTGGGGACACCAGTTTGCCATATCGGGCAAGTTCATTTGCCAAGGTCTCGTTTTTTAAAAATGGCGACACATTAGACATGATTACCTTGGTAACAGGGGTTACTAAGGGGGATACTTGGATAAAATCCCCTTTGACCGAAAAACCTTCCTCCACTAGTTGATTGACCATCAATACCTCTTTTAAAAATACGACAAAATGTCACACCGGACCACCTCTCCCACTGCCAGCAAGCACTCCTCCACCGACACGCCGGCATCGGGCAAGCAGCTAACCCCGTGCCGGCGGCTGAGAGCCCCCAGCCCTCCAGAGTGAGATCCCATAACGGGACCCCCCCCCACACACACACACACAAAACACTACTCTATAAACGGTAAAGTACAAACAAAGCAACAAAACAAAGATATATAAACAAACTAAACAATTAACAATTAAATATAGATATTTGCAAAAAATATAGTAGCGAAAACACTCTCCTACCGCACCAGTGTTCAAACGCTACCGCCTCTCCGCAAGCTCCTCCCACAATCCCACAATCCTCAGAGAGAGAGAGAGTGAGAGAGAGATCTGGAACCAAGGGCTAATAACACCAATTCATAAAAGTGGAGACAAATTCGACCCCAATAATTACCGAGGCATCTGTGTGAGCAGTAATCTGGGGAAGGTGTTCTGCAGTATCATTAACGCCCGGATACTGGCCTTCCTTACCGAACACAGTGTCTTGAGTAAGAGTCAGATTGGATTTCTACCAAATTACCGCACCTCTGACCATGTTTACACCCTACACACCCTAATAAACAAACATGTGCACCAAAAAAATAAAGGAAAAATCTTTGCTTGTTTTATAGATTTTAAAAAAGCATTCGACTCAACTTGGCATCCAGGTCTATTCCTTAGAATTCTTGAGAGCGGTGTAGGGGGTAAAATTTATGACATCATTAAGTCAATGTATACAGAGAATAAGTGTGGTGTGAAAATTGGAAACCAAAGAACAGGGTTTTTCACCCAAGGGCGTGGAGTGAGACAGGGTTGCAGTCTGAGCCCAACACTGTTCAACATCTACATCAACGAGTTGGCTACGGTGCTGGAACAGTCTGCAGCCCCTGGCCTCACTCTACATGACAAAGAAATCAAACTCCTGCTCTATGCAGATGACCTGGTCCTGCTGTCACCCACAGAGCAGGGGCTGCAGCAGAGCCTGGCACTGCTACAGCAGTACTGTCAGAAATGGGCACTGACAGTAAACCTGGACAAGACCAGAGGTATGGTATTCCAGAAGAAATCCAGATCTCAGGGAAACAGGTACCACTTCACCCTGGGAAACAACACCCTGGAGCACAGCACCAGCTACAATTACCTGGGTCTAAAAATCAGTGCGTCTGGGAACTTCAACCTGGCTATAAATGCGCGCACGGCTTTTTATGCAGTAAAGAATCGGCTATACAAAATTGAACCACCAATAAAAATTTGGCTAAAAATTTTCGACAGCATAATAAAGCCAATCCTTCTGTATGGTAGTGAAGTCTGGGGTCCCCTTATGAACCCTGATTATAAAAAATGGGTTCCCCTTACTCCACTCCATACAGAAACGAGCGCTCAACTACTGGGTCCATCTACAGCAGGCCGATCCGCAGTCCTACCACCACGCTGCACTGCGGAGCTGCTCACAGCCTCCACAAGAGAATCCCCTCAGTAGAATGATACTGAAGCTCAGCCAATTGAGCCAAATTAACACCAGCAAGCTTCAGAAAACCAGAGAGAGAGAGAGAGAGAGAGAGAGAGAGAGAGAGAGAGAGAGAGAGAGAGAGAGAGAGAGAGAGAGAGAGAGAGAGAGAGAGAGAGAGAGAGAGAGAGAGAGAGAGAGAGAGAGACTTTGACTTTTAAGATCCTTTATTAAACATTTCAATTTAAAATCCATTAAAAATCAATAAAAGTAAAACACAACAAAAATAAGACTTATCAATATTAAAAATCTTAAAATACATCATGTTCTTTTTGCCTCAGTTTAGTGGCTGTAATAAAAAAAATATATACTTTCATTGAAGTAGCTAAGAACAACCTTATCTTAATTCGGTAATAATATGAAGATATGAAGTTTCACAGTGCCACCTAGTAAAAGAAAAATGAACACAAACAGGATTTGTCTGATGATTCAGTAGGGTACGGTACACTTAACTGACACACTCAAAAATAGAAAATTCAGCCAATTTTCGGAACTTCAGTCCATGCCACATCCTATGGGACTTACACCGAACCCTTAAAATTAACCCCTACATCTAACCCCTAAAACTAAACTCTACCCCTACCCCTAAACCTAACCATAAACCTGTCACTATCAAACTAACTTTTTACTATTACTATTATTTCAACACCGTTTATTTTGCACCCTCTAGCGGCCTCTATTGGCTACTACATCCGACACTCACCACCCTGAACTAAAATGTAATACGCAGTAACGTTTTAACATATATTTCATAAATACATTCATCATTTCTGTATTTTCCTTAGTTTATTTGTGTTAAGATGAGCAAACATTTGGCAATTTTCTCATTTTTGAGTGTGTAAGACTCGGAGTTGTGTACCCTAACCGAGTCAAATGATCACAATGTTTTCATTAGTTTGTTTTGTTTAGGAATTATTCCTTTTTAAAAGTCAGCTCCTTATTCAACAGTAACATCCTGTACCAGTCACAATGCATCTCATTCATAAACACACACAGTCAGTCAGTGCTACCTTTCCTGGTATCCTGAGAACTATCTCTGGGGTGGATAGTGTACCCAAAAGCACTTAATTTACTGCACAATTTGTTCGCCGTTGAGAGTCATTTCCGTTATCAATGCAAGGCTGGAGATAATTTCCATTGGAAGTAATAACCTTTAGGATAAAGCCTGGATTAGTATCATTTTAGTATGCTCTGTATCCATTATTCACTGTTAAGGGAATCCTATTCAGCTTGTGTTTCTTAAAGCTACTACCTTCCACTAATAACTGCACGACTAATGTAAGGTTATCCGTGATAAATTCATTCGAGGTTACAGAAACAAATCGTTTAAATTCAGAAACCGGTTCAGTTTCCTTATATACAGTAGAAACACGATACTGTACCCTTATTTACAGCCACCTGCTTTTATCACCTAGTAAACCCCGGAACAGGTTTTATTCAATATGAAATTAGGCCCCTACAAGTGTTCAGCACCTGGTTGCTGTTTATTTCAGGATATACTGCATTTATTTTGGAAGATTGCGGTTTGGGGTAATTAAACTTTCAAACCTGCAATACACTGAACATTCATACAATAAGTATATTATTTTGAAGTAAATGAAATAATCAGTTGGGCATAACAATTAGCACTGTCATTAAGTCAGTTATTATGGACAGCTACAACTATAAAAGAATGATGCAAAAAATTAAAATAAATAATAACTCATTATGTTGTTTGTTTTTCATGTAGCAACCCACTCTACCTGGTCAGTTCTGAATGTATTTAAATCCTTATCACTCTGCCAAACATCTGTACGTAAGGGATACATCAAATTGTACCATTTTAATAAATGTAGTGTGCTTTTGTAAATGTTCTCTATTTTGTACTAAGTTGAAATCATGTTTTAACCAAGGCTATAGAGATATAGAGTAAAAAACTATAATGCCAAGTTTGAGCACTTGTGAATTAATGCAGCATGCCTCACCCACCTCTTGCCCTTGCCTTGAAACGTGGTTCACTCTCCATGCCTGAATAGCAACAGTGGTCTCAATTGTATGTGGGCAACTCAATGCTAGATACCTGACTAGGTAAGTTGACAAAGACCAACCTTTGGTGGAATCGAGTTAGCCTATAGTTCACAATTACCACTACAAGCCCAGTGAAAACCTGCATTATAAGTAGCATGTATTTGTTAGCAACAGAGATGCCAAGTTATGAAAGGAGAAATTAGCAGCATGTGCTGAGCTATGCGAGGTGGACTTTTCTTTTTTTATTAAGGCTAATGGCTGTTAGCCCCTAGAAATTAAAAGGTTCTCTGGCAAGCCAATGACCTCATCTGTGCTGTTCAGTGTATAATTTTGGTAATTGTAAACACACAGCATTTAGAAATTAAAAATAAATAAATACTTCCACCACTTATTTATTTGGAATTCTATTTATTCTGGATTTAAATATTAGTAAATGAAGAGTGGTAAATTCCTCTATCTTTTTTAGGAGTGACATTTTTGTTTGATTTGCGATTTCCATTTTAATAACCGATAAGCAACCAAGTAAAAGTGCGATTGATGCGTTCTTGTAGCGCAGATTTCCGCAGTTCTGCACAGAATTGTGAAAATGTATTCGAGGGCTCCTGCGTGACCCAACTCAATTCAACCTGCAGAAATCTGTGAAGAGTTTCTGCAGGAGACTGGCTGCTGGCGTGAACCAAACAGACGATGCAGCGATCACGAGTGACCTGCTAATCGTAATGCAAATAACCACTAAAAATACTGCTGCCCCCTTTTTAGCGGAGGCAACCTACACCTTATTATACAAAGAAGCCATGAAGTCTATGTCAACACTGTTTAAATTCTGTATTTATTAAATAATGTACTAAATCTGTGATAAATAATGTTACAATAAAGTTAATGTTAAATCAATTACATCAAACTGACTATAGTTTGAGAACCCAGTCAAATGTAAATAATGGACGTTTAAAAATGTGTGCTGCAAAGTTTGAAGAGGTCTCTAGAAGCTGTGCATGACATCAGACAGCAAGCTCTGGGATACGAACAAGAACGCAACCAATGATAGCAAGGGCCCCTAAACAGTTTAAGCAACTTGGCTCAAAGCTTTTAATATGTCAATTAAAATGCCATGCTAAACTGTGAAATACAGAAACTCAACACATATGGTATTAAAATAATTTTCTAAACATTCATTGAGTATCCATCGTTTATTAAAAATCATATGGTATTACAACCTTTGACATAGCAGAACCACCAAAATATTAGCTGCTACAACCAAATTGTAGACTTTGGCACCTCTGTAGCAACTATGAAACACTTGCTTTTCCAATAATTCGTTGATCTTCAGAAATGGCCTGCATCTTGCTATAAAGGACATGGAAATATTGTTTATCAGCACACTAATCTACAGACGATAAGGAACTCTGCTCAACACCTAAGACTGTAGTCAAGTACAGTTCCGGTTATAACAGCTACACAGGGTGCAGAGTAATTAACTCCACAGAACTGAGTCACCAAAAAGTACAAGGCAAGGTACAAGGTTTAGTACTGAATTTAAAAAGAAACTAACACTACACACATTGTGAAATGGATTAGTTTTATACTATTAAACAGGTGTGTACATAAAAACGCAATTAAGTTTGACACGTAAATTGTTTAAACAATGTTGTGCCACCTGTTCTACCAGAGGTAGCTGTGCCATAAAATGTGTTCAATGAAACAAGACTCACCGTCTCCCATTTATTGTAAAAAACAAAACACAAAATTTAAAAAGTTTCCATAGGAACAGCATAAAATGTGATCCCCCCCTCTTAGTTATCCATTTTGTTGCATTTTATTAACTGGCTTAAAAACATTAAAATGTAGGCCACATTAAAATGAAGTTACTGGTCCCTAATAGTGCCCAAAGGTATCAGGACAGACTAAACCATGCCAGAGTCTGCAGGTTAAACAATACGTGTTGAAGAGCAAGTTGAAGGAAGTTCTACTCCACTTTCCCAAGCGCAGGAGACGGGCACAGAGTTAGAAGCAGTCTCCTCAACTTTAGCAATGCCACCTTGCTCTTTGATTTGCTGCATCAGTTGCCTGAGGAAACAATAGATTACAGTTAGCAGTGGAGAGAACATAATGCAGGACTACAAATCTAGCAAAGATTCATACTAAAATCAATATATTCTCATTTAGTTTCCATGTAGGACTGTCATCTCACCAAGAAATTAAAAAAAACTTGCAGCAGCATTTCTACCAGAATGGCTAACATCTGATAAACAAGGTCTCTTGCTTTGTCATTGTAGATTTACTTAATTTGTTCAACACAATAGAGACATGCAATAAGATGCCTGTATATCCATCTTATCAATGCATATTATAGGAAGCAGTTATTTGGTAAAGTCTGTAACCATTACATAATGGTTTATTGAATGTCTTAAATCATACAAACTAAATATGCATTTGTTGAATAGAGCAAGCATCTTTAGTCCTTCCAGATAAGATTACTTTGAATATGTATGGTTTCCTTGTTGTGCAGATGCTTGCATAGATTTCTCATCCTGCAAACTCTAGTACGCCACATAGAAACTGCCACTCTGACAATTCTAAAAAGCTAAGTGTCATCTATACTAACCAGGAAGTTCTTGACATCACATAATGGATATCCGGCTTCTGGAATCCATTGAAGGTGGAAGATGCAGCAACCGTGTAGGCTCCCATATTCTCAAAGAGCATCCAGTCTCCAACCTGAAGATCTGGCATGTCACAGAGCTCAACAATGCGATCCAGACCATCACAAGTTGGTCCCCAAATGCTACAAGAGTAGAATTTCTCATCAGGCTTAGGTTTCTGAAAAACAATGAGAATATTTAGTGCACAAGTTCTATGGGTTTAAACTTGACACTTAACCGTTTGCGGTCCATTTATTCAGCGCATGTTAGGCGAGTAAGGTCCAATTTATTTTCACATGTGCAGTTTATTTTAGACGCGCCGTTAAAGTATTTCACAGTAAAACAGGTTTAAAAGGCACTGCATCTCAACAGGACACTCAGTACTGCATATCCAGCACCGCCCCACCCCTTGTTCGCTAGATTTTTTACATACCTCGTAATAGTAGTACATACCGATCAATCATCTCCTGATCACTCGTTTTATCACCAAACTCCACAATAATGCGATCCTAGTCGTTATTTTATTACTATAACATCTAAAAAAAGCTCTGCAAATGTCTGATGTTCTTTGAGCGCTGGATGTGGAAGCATCTATCTTGTTTATGTCTGTGTTATCTATGTGGTGTCGGATCTATCAGTATTCATGAGATACGCCCCTTTCTTTCATCTTCTCTCGGCTCCTATCTGTCTCACTCGGCGAATGAATGGTTCTCTCTGCTTTTTCCGGAGAGAAAACTAGAGACTTGTTTTTTTGCATTTTTTTTAATGATGTCGGAAAGGGTCCGACATTGGACCAGAAAGGGAAAATTGCGATGTCGGACCAGGTCCAATATAGGAACGCAAAGGGTTAAATATGATTAGCTCCAACTAAAATTCTTACCTTGTGGAGAACAGGTCTGACATTAGCATGGTCATACAGGATGCAGTTAAATGACCCATAAACACCATCATTAACATAATACATCAAAGTTCTGTCATTAGCACCATCATCCTCATCTGTAAAACAAAAGTAACTTCAGTCACCAATGCCTTTAACTTTCTAGATAAAAAAAAATTACCACCACACACACACTTTATAGTCAGATAATTTACCATCAGAACCAGCCTGCTCCCTGAAGACAACTTTCTTGGCAATGATATTGACAGCTAGCATATAAGCAGATGCAACATAGTATCTTCCTGGCTCAGCAATGACCCCAACACCAGACTCAACAGGGAAGTATTTGTCAAGAGCAATGTTGATGACAGCAGTAACCTAAAAATAAAAGACAAAGTTAGATCCTTCATAAACCGTATATTTAATGTTCATCAAAATGGAGGTAGGACACATTAAATTAACAGCATCATACTATAGGGCCCCTAGAGTTAACCACGATGGCTTTACCAAGGAGTTAAACATTTACCTCTTCAAACTTCAGTTTAACATCTTCGGAGCCAGGGAATCCACCACCAATATCCAACAAATTCATGTTGAACCCAAGTTCTGCCTAGAAAGAATTGGAAACATGTTGCTGAATATGATTTAACCATCATACAGATCAATTTGTCATTGTACCAAAATGTTTGCATATATATCTCAATTAAGAGGCCATGCAGCAATTGCCAAGATGCCCCTCAAAATGTCTATTCAAGGCCATTATGGCTGCAGTGCCCTTTCAGCTACAGCTATAGGCACCTGTATTTAAAAAAAAAAAAATTTGATCCAAACAAAGTAAATTTATATGATGAAGTCACATCAGGTATGAAATACTGTTCTTATTGGTGCTTATTGGTCCATCATATGAAGACATGTCTCCCCCCCCCCCCCCCAGTTCCATAAAATGCAACACAGCTATGCTGCATTTTGTATGTTGCATGAGGGAATGAAATTTGAGTTTATATGCTATTAAATAGTCCCTCGCAATCACGGGAATAAACAAACAGATTTGCCCCCCTACTTGCAGAATGTTCAATGCACAGAAATACTGAGAAGTTGTGAATGTCTACAGTGGTACCAACTACTGCTGTTAAGTGTCACTAGCGCAGCGCATACACTTTGTAGTGCAGTGAGAAGTGTGGCGGGATTCAGTGCAAGCATCAGCATGAAGCAACTCATTACACATGCAAATAACTAAAACAGCTTGGATAAATGCAGTGGCGATCATTCCTATAAAGCCCCCTACTACAGAATTAAAGAGTTCAGATTTAAGAATATGGTTTAAAAAAAAAAAAAAAAGTTACAGTAATTGCAGACAGTGCTGTATTAACACAGTGAGCAGTTTTGTTCAGGTTGACATGCGACATTCTGCATTGCTGCCTCACTGACCTACAAGTTAAACCTAACCCCTTTCACACTGGCATGCTGTACCCAGGTCAGAACCCAGTGTCATGCAGGTCGGCTACGCAATTTCATACTGCTTTTGATAGAAGCAGGGTTGACCTGGGCGACAGACGCAAAAAAATAAATAGGCGCATCAATGCCCAGGTAGAAGTGCCAGTGTCTAGTGTTGACACAAGCAGCACATTTGGAGGAATTAAAATAAAGTGCATATTGTGCTAGGTGAAACAGCCATTTTAAAATGTCAACTTAATGTGTATAAAAATAACACTTGTGTAAAAGTTTAGATTTTCAAAACTACAAAAAAAAAAATATAGCTTATAAAAAAAGATGGTCTAGGACCCATTTTGAAATGGCTGAATGATACAGTCATTACATACCTTAAAAAAAGTGAAATGTTACCGTTCTGAATTATTAACACTCATTAATGCCACTTGGTCATTGCTGCAGAAACTTTCCCTTTGATATTAGGATATATTACTGCAGATTTCCATGGGGGGGCCCCCCCAATTAATTTAACAAAAAACAGTCATGTGGATTAACACAAAAAACCCACAACTTTGTGAAGTTAAACTTGTTTGTAGCCAATAACTAGCTTTCTATATGAATTCTAAGCAAAGTTACCCAACATACTACACGTTGGCCTTGACTTGCACTTAGTGGCCTTGGTGTCCTCTACAAATTTATTGAACTGAAAGCCATTTTGGCCTTGCCCTTTGTGTTGTCAATTTAGAGCCCTATATCTGAAGGATTACATGAAATTACAGAAATTCTGCTTGCAATACTTACTCCCATATCAAAGACACAACGAGCATCTGAAATTGCCTGGGTGTACGTTTCAGGATCAGTACAGCCACTGCCAACATGGAAGCTATAAAGAGAAACCAAGTTAGTAGTGGCATTATTTAGGCCATTTCATTAGTTGCGGTCATTAACCCTTAGTGGTCCATTTAAAATCAGCACGTCTCAAGTGCATCAGGTCCAATTTATTTTTCACACACGCCATTTACTTTACACGCGCAGTTTAAAAGTATCCCCCCCCAAAATAGTAAAACAGTTTTAAAAAGGCACTGCATATCAACAGGAGACTCGGTACTGCATTTCCAGCCCTGCCCCATCCGCTGTATTTCACATACTGAAATAAATAAAATTGACTCCAAACATCTCAAAAAGCTTTGAGAATGTCCGATACTTTGAGCACTGGATGCAGAAACAGCTATCTTGTTTATGTCAGTGTTCTCTGTGGTGCAGGGTCTGTATTGCTCAGATCCGCCCTTTTTTTTTCCTTCTCTCTGCTCCTATCGCTCTCTCGGCCATTGAATTGTTCTCCACTTTTTCTGGAGAAAAAACGACTAGAGACCTGTGCTTGACGTCTTTTTGATTATGTTGGACAGGGTCAGACATCAGACCGGAAAGGAATTGTTATGTCGGACCTAGTCAGACGTAGGACCACAAAGAGTTAAACTTCAGTTCGTGAAAAGTACTTGAGGGCCAAACTGACGACTAGATTAACATTAGAAAATACACCTTATACTTTTGAAAATATTTAAGTTAAGAAAATAAGAGCCACACTTGTTTACACATTATGTAATGCAAAATTGAGACCAAGGATAAGTTTGCCAATAAAAACAAAATTCAAGTTACAGAATGTTACCAACCTTACTCCAATAACGTCAACACCCAGTTCCATGGCACGCTCAAGTAGGGATCTGCAGGATTTAAGTGTTGCACCAAATTTCACACTCAAACGGCACACTGCTTTGGAGTCATCAGTGGCAATCCGAAGAACCAACCTAAATATTAAGGACATGAATTTAGTACAGAGAATAAAATGCAACAGTAAAAGTATGTGTATATGTATGTATAATAATAAATTGAGATAAATTGAGATAGATATATATATAGATATATATATATATAGAGATATATATATAGATATTTATTTATAGATATATAAATCACACACACACACTATACATATAACACACATTCAGAAATCCCTGCCTAAAAACAATCATACTACATTGATTTACCACAACATGCAAACCCACTATAGGTCAAGCCGATCATTACTGCAAAACTGCATTTATTACCGATTGTGTTTGTTAGAATATTGTTAAATATTCATTATACAACAGTTCATTTTTTAAACTCCAAAGAAACTCAAACTGTCAGTTCTCTTCAATGTGCACAATTTACAGGCTTTTTGCCAGGAATACAAGCCTGTCATCCTGCTCTGGATTCAAGGTGGCGCACTTGTTTACAGCAAATACAGGAGGGGCATACTTGCAAGCATTTTCAAAACTGATTTGCTGGTAGGATGGGACCAGCAAATCAAATGCTAGTTAACATGCGCAGGAAGAGAGCATTGCACACCGCTTGTCTGGCAAAAATACTGTAAAAAGCAAAGCGGGGCATTGTGCATTTGTTGATAAATTTAAATGTTATTAACTATGTGCATTACAAAATTATTGAATAGGTTATCCAGTATTTAGATCAATGTATATAATGAGGAATGGAATCAAAAAATCTATTTGCGATTTAATTGTAGCAGCCTTAGAACATACCTGAAATAAATTGTAACTATTTAACACGGACAACAGGTTTATAGCTTAGAATTATACCACCCACTACTGTATAATTAGACAAGTATATGGAATACACACACACTACAGTCACTGAAGAGATGTTTAAAAAAAAAAAAAAATTACTTACTTTGCATTACTGTGGCTTCTTGAAACTTTCGCAAGTTCAACTTCACTATCAAATGTCATCATCTGGACACCATGGGCAGCAGCATATTTAATCTGGGACACTTGTTTGCAAGGGTTAGCATAAATGATCCGCTCAGGAGAAACACCAGTGCTCTGGACCAGCTGAATTTCATTCTGCAACACAGAGAACTGAAGTTGTCAATTCAGAACAGTGTACACATTTCAGGCAGCAGAACAGCAGGAATGTCTACACATTCCTGGACAAAGGCTTAGTCACTCATTGTATGGTTTAGAAGATTGATTTATAGCATATCAAGTACAAAAATGCTAGTTCATCAATACTATTTTAAGTTCATACAAACTTGAGTGCATCTATTTAAACTAAACTTGCTCACACACCAATACTCTCTTTACACTACCTAAACAGTATGTGATCACCCGGTTTCAAACAATTGAGATTGTTATTTGCATTAGTATTCAAACAGTCCATGTACCTTGCTTGCACAATCAAATCCAGCACCCAGGGAAGCAAGGGTCATCACTACAGCTTTGCTGTCATTACATTTCACAGCATAATATGGAGTCACACGAGGAAGGGCGCGTGTCCATCGCATGTGCTTCTTAATAACATCACCGAGGTCCGCTACATAAAAGGCATCTTTGTCATCCTGGAGAAAAATAATTTATTTTTATTATATATATATATATATATATATATATATATATATATATATATATATATATATATATATATATATATATATATATATATATATATCAAAATCACACAGGAGATGCAAACATTAGGGTGTTAACAGTTTTAACATTTAATATTGTAACTTCATTGAAGGGTTTCACAGTTAATTGTGAAAGTTGAAATAACCCATATGCTTAAGCATTTAAGATATCCCACATCCTTACAACACATTCACACTTACCGAAAGGAAGACCTCATTTATTTTTTGTTCCACAATATCTCTGGCACAGAAGCCTTCATCAAGGAAAGCAAAGTCAAAACCGGCAGTGCTGAAGCTGTTCATGTTTATGTTCTTGAATATGACTGGAGATCTACCAATTCAGACCAATGCAACAAACTGTAGAGGGGAAAAGGGAATGTTAGAGCATCCTAGTTCAATTAAATAGTGCACACTTTATATATATAATGACACACACGGAGCAAAGCGGATTTAACTTACATGGACAAGAAAGAGATGGAATCGTACCAGTGCTCAGGAGTGCTACCAAGGCGGCTCTCCAGTGAAGTTAAACTCTTTCAGATACAAGGCAAGGCCTAAGCCCTCGGAGAAGCCGTTGTATACTTTCTTGAAAGGAGCGTTCTGCAAGACAGGACGACGAAGCTTAATGGATTGTATTCAACTCACAAGTTAACCAGTCAGCAAACAGACCCGCATGGATCGATAGATACACGAGTGACGGTACCGAAATCAGTTTACATACATGGAGCAAACGAAACGTTAATCTCACATCCTTAAAACCGGCCTCAAATAAGAAAAAAAAAAACGCGTATGTGGCGATGGTGAGTCTTACCAATTGTTTTCTTAACCTCCCAAATAAGGTCAGATCACCTAAATACATCTTCCTCCTCTCAAAACACCGAATGCCAGCAAAGACCAAAACAAAATTAAAAACTTAATCAGGAACCGAAAATACATGGAAACGTGTTTCATCTTACTAGGTGGGCTACCACCCGCAAACTGAAGACCCGCCTTCATATTAATACAACTCAGAAAGCTGTCAATGAGACGAGGAATTGTCCGCTCTCCAAACACATGGGGTTATAGAAGAGCCAATCATTTACAGTAGGACACGTCGTTAAGAAAGCTGTTGTGTCACAGTAATGACTTGCCAACAGCTGTTTAAAATATAACTTTTCCTCCTTTTTATATAAATACACAAACAATTTGAAGTACCTTATCACATTTGCCACTTATGTATACTGATAACTTTAAAATCTAAGTCAATATAACAGAGTTTAGTTTGACATTTTATTTAGCAATCCGAGTACTGCATTTCATTTCTGGCATAACAGCGTCTTAGATCTGCTCCAAAAACCGTACTTACGGCACCCATTTACTAGCAAGGCCGTTATATAGTTATACCTACTTATTAAAAAAAAAAAACAAAAAAAACAAAAAAAAACTGGTAGCTTCTTTTTTACACAAAAGTAAATAACAAAATAAACCACGAATCCCCACGCCCTATACATACATTCCCGTATTCGATAAACTTCTCTGAATAAGCTAAATACATGTAAACCCTAGAAAGCAAATTGAATAATATCCTTACCTTAAAAAGCATTTACGAAGAGTTTGTCCATTAGCGGAGAACCTTTTAAATGAAAAACAAACCCAAGCACCAAATTCTACTACTTTCCAGTGCTGCTAGTATCTCAAGTGTGCTAAACAGCCGCCAACTGCACGTTTTTATAGCCTTGCTTCGGTGTCCATGGTAACGCGCCAGCTGAAACCGGCCCTGATCGGTTTGCTCTTGCTGCCTGGGCCACGCGCTCAGAAAGAGACACCCACTTCCTATTGTGACGTCACTCAACTAGTTACACGGACTGCGCTCTTCAGAGTGCGCAGACTAGAGGAAAGATTATTATAGAATTGTATATAGGTGCTAAACCTCATGTTAATAAAACAAAAATGTTTCTTGTCAGGCAAAATATTTAATTTAAAATAAATAATATGTTGTATTACTGTTTAATTATATTCAGATATAACAAAATACTTTTTTTTCCGGTCAGGTTTACTACTTAATATACCAAATTAAATATATGTAAATATTAATTTTGCATTTTGGAAACTACCGTGTTAAACAAAGCTAAAGAAAAAATATATACCGGTAGTAACAACAGTTAACACACAACGCGCTTATTGAATGCTATTTAACATCTTTAAAAAAAAAAAAAAAAAAACCTAAATGCTGCTTGCGGGGCTGTATTAATCAGCAATTTACTACATTTCAATAATGAATTTTACAGGAAATACTGTCCGTCATAATTATCTATCAAAGCCAATTACTATTGGTACACCACACATGCATTAAGACACGGGCAAATGTATCCATATAGCCCTCACATTGATGTCACTCTCCACCTCTGTGTCGGTGATGTTGATTTCTTTTGTGCATGTGATCCTGTTCGGATGTTGTTGCACGACCTTCAAATTCTCAACTATCAAGATAAACCTCTCTCACTCACTACTTAAGAAAATGACCTAGATAAAGGCCACTCGTTTATAACATGTTGCTACTCCTGTTTTAGACTAATTCAAAAGTAGTCACAGCGGCTTAGTGGATTAATAAAAGCACAGCAGTCTTTATTTAACAAAGCAAACCAATTAAAAAAAAAAAAAAAACATTCATGTTACCTGTTAAAATTTAAAAAGAAAAGTAAAAAAAAAGAAAAAATGACGGAAAAAATAATCTAATTTTTCCCTTATGTAAAAAACAAAAACAAAAAAAAACCTGCGTAATACTTTGTAAAATGTAGAAGAATTTCAGCTACACTTGTCAAATGTCCTTTTTGTGACGCAAATGTTTCTGAACCTTCCTAAATAAAAGAACATATATAATGGATAGATAGATTGTCTTTGAAACATGAAAAGCATAATGTCTCAGGCCAGTTCTAACTGGATCAAATGCCACAAATTGCATTGCTGTGACAGGAAGCACCAACACCTTGCAGGGGAAGGCGGAGCCTAGCGAATCCCATGGCATAGCCTTATATTATAACCTTATAAAGTACAGAAGGACTCTTTTCACTAGTAGTTATTACCTCTCTGCATATCTCCAGCAGCAGAGGTGTCATCGAGGCACACTTGTATGTACATGGATTCCACATTTTTATGCATACTTAGAGAACCGCAAATTGATTTGTAATGACACGTGGTATGGACATTCTTTAGCAAGACTTACCTTTCCAGCTGTGGTACGCACAGTATGTTACAGACATACTTGTTTCTTGAAAAAAATTTTTTTTTTGGTCAATAAATTATGTTTACTTGAGAAAGAGTGACAAGAAAAATATTCATGCTGAATGCATGCTATGACATACAAAACATACTGAGAACCCCTTCAGCCCCATTATTTCGGTACCTAGCAATAGTATACAGAACTATTTTTTTTAAATTTTATTTCCATAAAAATAAACCATGTATTAATCAAGGCTATATAGATAGTGTAGAAAACTAAAATGCCAAGTTTTAGCACTTGTGAATTAATGCAGCATGCCTCACCCACCTCTTGTCCTTGCCTTGAAAAGTGGTTCACTCTCCATGCATCTGTGGAGTCAATTTTATGTGGGAAACTCAATGCCAGATAATCTGACTAGATAAATTCACAAAGACCAACCCTGGATGGAACTGAGGTAACCTAGAGTTCACAAGCACTACAAATCCCAGTGAAACACCTGCATTCAAGTAGCATGTATTTGGCAGAAAGAATAAAACACTTGATTCACCAATTGCCAGTAATTATTATTATTATTATTATTATTATTATTATTATTATTATTTATTTATTAGCAGACACCCTTATCCGGGGCGATTTACAGTCGTAAACAAAAATACAGTTCAAGAATCACAGTACAAGTTATAATACAATTAAGAGCAAGATAAATACAATGACTTTGGTTCTAGCAAGTACAAGAATGATAAAATACGATTCAATAACGGAGCAGATAACAGTGTCAGTGATAGTTATATCAGGATATAATTAAATACAAAATACTACAGATTAAATAACACTTGACAGATTACAGTACTCTAAAATACAGGATTAAATGCAGTAAAATAGGGGGCAGATAAGAGCAAGTTAAGCGCATTTAAGGAAGAGTGATAAGTGTCCAGTGGGAAAGAAAGAGGAGTTCTATAGGTGCTGAAGAGGTGTGTCTTGAGGAGGCGCCGGAAGGTGGTCAGGGACTGGGCAGTCTTGACATCTGTAGGAAGGTCATTCCACCACTGCGGGGCGAGGGTGGAGAAGGAGCGGGCTCTGGAGGCAGGGGAGCGTAGAGGAGGTAGAGACAGTCTTCTAGTGCAGGAGGAGCGGAGAGGTCGGGTGGGGGTGTAAGGAGAGATGAGGGTCTGGAGGTAGCTGGGTGCAGTCTGGTCAAGGCATCTGTAGGCTAGTACAAGAATCTTGAACTTGATGCGAGTGGTGATCGGGAGTGTGGCGGAGTGTCCCGCCCCTATATATTTATTTATTATTATTTGTATTTTTGTTTGCGGCGCGGATAAAAGCGCAGCGTCTTTTGTTATTGTTTTTGTATATTTTAAAAATCTTGTGAGGATGCGTGGCTGATCAGCTACTGATTATTTAACTAGGTGACAGTCACGCATCCTTACTAAACTCGTGCAGACTGTGGCCGAGGGGTAATAAGATAATTAACAGCTAGTTAACCCCTCGGCCAGAGTATAAGAACCTGCAGCTGTCCATGCTGCGGGAGGAGTGTACAGAGGAGAATACTGGGAGCAGAGAGAGTGAGGAGAGAGAAAACAGTTAAGAACAATTGCTATATGTAAATATACTTGTTTCTGTTTATTTGTTTGGACAACGCACCCTTTTGTTTTGTGTTTTGTTTGTTTAAATCTTTTGGTTTATTTAGTTAATAAAATCAGCTGAACGCCGTTGCATTCAGTTTCACCCGCCCATCCATCGTTTTGGTTTCTGTTACTTCCTGGTCCGTGATGTCACCACACCTCACCACTGCAAGCCATCCTGCCACAGGGAGCCAGTGGAGTGAGCGGAGCAGTGGAGTTGCGTGGGAGAAGCGAGGCAGAAAGAACACCAGGCGAGCAGCGGAGTTCTGGATGAGCTGGAGCGGACGGGTGGCGGACGCAGGGAGGCCAGCCCGGAGGGATTTGCAGTAGTCTAGGCGGGAGAGTACCAGGGCCTGGACCAGGAGCAGGGTGGCATAGTTGTTGAGGAAGGGTCGGATTCTTCGTATGTTGCTCAGGAAGAATCGGCAAGTGTGTGCCAGGGTGGAGATGTGATGGGAATAAGAGAGGCAGCGGTCCAGGGTGACTCCAAGGTTCTTAGCTGAGGAGGAGGGAGAGAGTGTGGTAGATTCCAGAGGAACGGAGATAGAGAGATCAGAGGAGGGGGAGGAGGAGGAGGGAAAGAAAAGGAGGTCAGATTTAGAGAGGTTGAGTTTGAGGTGATGCGAGTGCATCCAGGAGGAGATAGCAGACAGACAGGTAGAGATACGGGAGGGGATGGTGGAGTCAGAGGTGGGGAAGGAGAGGAAAATCTGAGCATCATCAGCATAGAAATGGTATGAGAAACCATAGGATGCGATGAGGGGGCCCAGGGAGCGGGTGTAGAAAGAGAACAGGAGAGGACCCCAGACTGACCCTTGGGGGACTCCTGTTGAGAGAGGGCGAGGTGTGGAGGTTGCTCCACGCCAGGTTACCTGGTAAGTGCGGTTGGAGAGGTAGGAGGAGAACCAGGCCAGAGCAGTGCCAGAGATTCCCAGGTCAGCGAGAGAGGATAGTAGAATAGAGTGATCAACAGTGTCAAAGGCAGCAGAGAGGTCGAGGAGAATTAGGACAGAGGTGAGAGAGGCAGCTCGGGCAGAGTTTAGTGAGTTGGTGACAGACAGGAGGGCGGTTTCAGTGGAGTGAGCAGAGCGGAAGCCAGATTGGAGAGGGTCGAGCAGAGAGTGGTTGGACAGGAAAGCAGAGAGTTGGCGGTGTACAGTCCGCTCGAGGGTTTTAGAGAGGAAGGGTAGGAGTGAGATAGGACCGTAGCTCTGGAGGGAGGTGGGGTCGAGGGTAGGTTTTTTGAGGAGGGGAGTGATAGAGGCTTGTTTGATGGCAGAGGGAAAGAGACTAGAAAGGAGAGAGGTGTTGAGAAGGGAGGAGATGAAGAGAAGTAGAGCAGGAGCAGCAGCTTGAAAGAGGTGAGTGGGGAGGGGGTCCAGGGCACACGTGGTGGGTTTGTGACCCTGGAGCAGGGAGGAGAGGTCAGTCTGAGAGGGGAGAAAAGGTGGAGAAGGAGGGTGAGTTAGTAGGGGATGCAGTGGGTGTAGGGGTTGGAGCGGGAGGGGGTGGGGGGGAGGGAGAGGTGTTAAAGAGTTTGTGGATATCTGAGATTTTAGAAGAGAAGAAAGAGGCAAAGTCATCAGAGGAGACAGAGGAGGGAGGAGGAGGGGGGAGGGTTTAGGAGGGAGGAGAAGGTAGAGAATAGTTTACGTGGGTTGTTAGTGGAGGCTTGGATTACAGATTGGAAATAAGTACATTTAGCAGAAGAGAGAGTAGAGGAGAAGGATGAGAGGAGAGTGTGGTAGAGGTCTAGGGCAGCAGGGTTTGGTTCTCTTCCATTTCTTTTCAGCAGATTGCAGTGTGATTCTTGCTGAGCGGAGCGCAGAGGAGAGCCAGGGATGGGGAGGGGAGGGGCGAGCAGGTCGGGAGGTGAGGGGACAGAGGGAGTCAAGGGAAGAGAAGAGGGTGGAGGTAGCAGAGTCTACAGAGAGTTGTGAGAAGGAGTCGATAGGAGGGAGGTGAGAGAGAGCAGTGGAGGCAAGGACAGAGGGGGAGAGAGAGCGGCGGTTACGGCGAGAGGTGACAGTGGGGGTAGGAGGAGCAGGGGGAGAGGGGAGAGACGGAGAAAAAGAGATTAAATAGTGATCAGAGAGGTCCAGGGGGGTGACGGAGAGGGTATTAAGTTATAAGGCACAGGCAAGTATTTTTTTCTTTCAGCACACTGATCGACAGAAGGCAAGCACCTCTGCGCTCAACACCTTATAAGACTGTAGCCAAGTAAACAGTCCAGGTTAAGTTCTGTGAGGTTATAATAGCACACAGACAGACAGTGTGCAGAGAATTAAAATTCCACAGAACTGAGCCACCAGAAAGTATGGTAAGAAGCACAAGACAGCAGCAAGTTTAGTACTGAATTTATAGTATAGCTTCCTGGCACAGAAACAATGTTTACAGGAAGCTAATTAGACAGCTTTCTACAATACATGCATTGTGAAATGGAATAGCTTTATACTATTAAATCAGGTGTGCATAAAAAGGTATAAGAACATGTTTGTAACATGTCTGCCACCTGTCCTACCAGAGGTAGTTCTGTGCAGTAAAATGAAACAAAACACTCATTGTCTCCCATTTATTGTACTTAAATAAAAAATAAATTAAAATTTTTTTTTCCATAGAAACAGCATAAAATGTGACCCGCCTCTTAGTTATCCATTTTGTTGCATTTTATTAACTGGCTTAAAAACATTAAATGTAGGCAACATTAAAATGAAGTTACTGGTCCCTAGTAGTGCCCAAAGGTATCAGGACAGACTAAACCATGCCAGAGTCTGCAGGTTAAGCAATACGTGTTGAAGAGCAAGTTGAAGGAAGTTCTACTCCACTTTCCCAAGCGCAGGAGACGGGCACAGAGTTAGAAGCAGTCTCCTCAACTTTAGCAATGCCACCTTGCTCTTTGATTTGCTGCATCAGTTGCCTGAGGAAACAAGAGATTACAGTTAGCACAGTGGAGACATTTTACATTAATGTTTAAAAAAAAAAAAAAAACACATAAATGAAAGAGTCATGCTAGCATTGTAAGAAAATAAACTACTACTGTTTCCTTAATAACTATTGATAACCTGAGTGTAGAAACACCAGGCACGACAAGCAATTCCAAATCACAGTAATCAGGTTTTATTATTATCATACGGGTACAATTATATAGTAGTAGTGCATTTCTCTGGAGTATATGAACTCGCTCTAATACAGAGTAAACGCTTAGCTGTTAGAATCTGGACAGTTGGACTGTGAGTGAGCTTAACAGTGTAACAATATGTGTAACCCATGTAGCCTGAAACCCCAACCCAGTATTCCTCCTCTCCTTATCAACTCCCCATAGCAACCCTATTTAGACCAGAAAAAGGGCCCCTCTCCTTGTCTCTTTTATCCAACACAGACCCTGAATATATCTTGGCTTATCTTGACAAGGTTCTCAGACATTACATGTGTTGAAAAAGTTCAGTTCTCAGCAAGAAAGAGTTAGTCAATTAAATGATCATTAAAAGTATATTAAAATACTAAAATAGTTATAGATATCCGCATTAAGTTTCCCCACAACATTTGAGTCATCTCACTAAGATTATTATTTTTATTTTTTTTAACTTGCAGCAGCCTTTTTAACAGGCAGACTACATAGAAACTGCCGCTCTGACCATTCTAAAAAGCTAAGTGTCATCTATACTAACCAGGAAGTTCTTGACATCACATAATGGATATCCGGCTTCTGGAATCCACTGAAGGTGGAAGATGCAGCAACCGTGTAGGCTCCCATATTCTCAAAGAGCATCCAGTCTCCAACCTGAAGATCTGGCATGTCACAGAGCTCAACAATGCGATCCAGACCATGACAAGTTGGTCCCCAAATGCTACAAGAGTAGAATCTCTCATCATGCTTAGGTTTCTGAAAAAACAGAACAAAACTATTTAGTGCAGAAGTTCCATGGGTTCAAAATTTACATCTAAATATGATAAGCGCCAACTAGAATTCTTACCTTGTGGAGAACCAGTCTTACATCAACATGGTCCAACAGGATGCATTTAAATGACCCATAAACACCATCATTAACGTAGTACATCAAAGTTCTGTCATTAGCACCATCATCCTCATCTGTAAAATTAAAGTAACAACTTCAGCCAGTCTTACCCCTTTATAACACAGTCACACATTATAGGTTATCTTTAAAACACTTTTTTATATTGAGATATTTACCTTCCCTGAAGACAACTTTCTTGGCAATGACATTGACAGCTAGTGTATAAGCAGATTCTACATAGTATCTTCCTGGTTCAGCAATGACCCCAACACCAGACTCAACAGGGAAGTATTTGTCAAGAGCAGCATTGATCACAGCAGTAAACTAAAAATAAACACAAATTAGATCTTTCATATATTGACTGTTGATAAATGGAGACATGAGGCGTTACTAATTTGAAATGTTTCATATTAGAGGGCAGATTTGCAGTTACTTTAAAGTAAACCACTATGGCTTTACTAAGGTGTTGAGAATGAACATTTACCTCTGCAAAATTCATCTTAACATCTTCCGAGCCAGGGAATCCGCCTCCAATATCCAACAAATTCATGTTGAACCCATGTTCTGCCTAAAGGAAAAATAAGAAATAAGAATGTTGCTGAACATGCATTAAATGTTAAACAGATCAGGACGTCATCGTGGCTGTCTGGTCCAGTGGTTAAAGAAAAGGGCTTGTAATCAGGAGGTCCTCGGTTCAAATCCCACCTCAGCCACTGACTCATTGTGTGACTCTGAGCAAGTCACTTAACCTCCTTGTGCTCCGTCTTTCAGGTGAGACATAGTTGTAAGTGACTCTGCAGTTGATGCATAGTTCACACACCCTAGTCTCTGTAAGTTGCCTTGGATAAAGGTGTCTGCTAAATAAACAAATAATAATACCACATTTTTTACATTATGTTTTTTTTTTATTCTTGTCCAGAGATACTGCTTGCAATACTTACTCCCATATCAAAGACACAACGAGCATCTGAAATGGCCTGGGTGAACGTTTCAGGATCAGTACAGCCACTGCCAACATGGAAGCTGTAAAGAGAAACCCCAAGTTAGTAGTGGCATTATTTAAGCCATTTCATTAGTTAAACGTCAGTTCATGAAACAAGCACTGAAGGGCAAAACATACCACTAAATGAACTTCTTTAAAAAGGAAAGATGATTCATACTTTGAAAACAACATTTAATTTCAAGTAAATGTAATCACATTTGTTTAATATATTCATTATGCAATGTAAATTTTGAGACCCAACAGTAAATTTGCTAACAAAAACATTCTGAAGTTACAGAATGTTACCAACCTTACTCCAATAACGTCAACACCCAGTTCCATGGCACACTCAAGTAGGAATCTGCAGGATTTAAGTGTTGCACCAAATTTCACACTCAAACGGCACACTGCTTTGGAGTCATCAGTGGCAATCCGAAGAACCAGCCTAAAATTAAGGACATGAATTTAGTACAGACAATAAAATGCAATAGTAAAAAAATTAAATAAAGCACGTCTTAACTATCTTCAATATTTATTAGTTTATTTTACTATAGAATAAAACTGCAGTAAATTGTAGCCATTTCACACCTTCAACTGGTTAGAGAATTGATTTCTAGCATATCACAAGTACAGAAATTTCATGGTATTCAGAAACACTAGTTTAACAATACAGCAATACAAATCTAAGTTTATACAGGGCAGCAGTGTGGAGTAGTGGTTAGGGCTCTGCACTCTTGACCGGAGGGTCGTGGGTTCAATCCCAGGTGGAGGACACTGCTGTTGTACCCTTGAGCAAGGTACTTTACCTAGGTTGCTCCAGTAAAAACACAACTGCATAAATGGGTAATTGTATGTTAAAAAAAGTGATATCTGTATAATGTCAAATAATGTATAATGTGATATCTTGTAACAACTGTAAGTCGCCCTGGATAAGGGTATCTGCTAAGAAATAAATAATACAAACTTGAGTGCATCTATTTAAACTAAACTTGCTCACACACCAATACTCTTTACACTACCTAAACAGTACGTGATCACCCTGTTCCAAACAACTGAGATTGTTATTTGCATTAGTATTCAAACAGTCCATGTACCTTGCTTGCACAATCACATTTTTGCATATAATTAGACAAGTATATGGAATACACACACACACTACAGTCACTGAAGAGATGTTTAAAAAAATTACTTACTTTGCATTACTGTTGCTTCTTGAAACTTTCGCAAGTTCAACTTCACTATCAAATGTCATCATCTGGACACCATGGGCAGCAGCATATTTAATCTGAGACACTTGTTTGCAAGGGTTAGCATAAATGATCCGCTCAGGAGAAACACTAGTGCTCTGGACCAGCTGAATTTCATTCTGCAAAACAGAGAACTGAAGTTGTCAATTCAGAACAGTGTACACATTTCAGGCAGTAGAACAGCAGGAATGTCTACACATTCCTGGACAAAGGCTTAGTCACTCATTTTATGGTTTAGAAGATTGATTTATAGCATATCACGAGTACAAAAATGCTAGTTCATCAATACTATTTTAAGTTCATACAAACTTGAGTGCATCTATTTAAACTAAACTTGCTCACACACCAATACTCTCTTTACACTACCTAAACAGTATGTGATCACCCGGTTTCAAACAATTGAGATTGTTATTTGCATTAGTATTCAAACAGTCCATGTACCTTGCTTGCACAATCAAATCCAGCACCCAGGGAAGCAAGGGTCATCACTACAGCTTTGCTGTCATTACATTTCACAGCATAATATGGAGTCACACGAGGAAGGGCGCGTGTCCATCGCATGTGCTTCTTAATAACATCACCGAGGTCCGCTACATAAAAGGCATCTTTGTCATCCTGGAGAAAAATAAATATATATATAATATATAGTTACACATTGATCAAAATCACACAGGAGATGCAAACATTAGGGTGTTAACAGTTTACAGTTTTAACATTTAATATTGTAACTTCATTGAAGGGTTTCACAATTTTAATTGTGAAAGTTGAAATAACCCATATGCTTAAGCATTTAAGACATCCCACATCCTTACAACACATTCACACTTACCGAAAGGAAGACCTCATTTATTTTTTGTTCCACAATATCTCTGGCACAGAAGCCTTCATCAAGGAAAGTGAAGTCAAAACCAGCAGTGCTGAAGCTGTTCATGTTTATGTTCTTGAATATGACTGGAGATCTACCAATTCAGACCAATGCAACAAACTGTAGAGAGGGGAAAAGGGAATGTTAAAATGCACACACACATACACATAATTAAAATTATACACATAATTAATATATATATATATATATATATATATATATATATATATATATATATATATATATATATATATATATATATATATATATATATATATATATATATATATATATATATATATATAAGCGCCTGTATCCTCTCCACTGAATTTGTGTCACACAAGTACATTGTAGTCTCTGACTGCCAATGTCAGAGAAGACTACAATTCCCAGAGGGTCGACCATTTTGAGACAATGGTTTTCACCTGTCTCCAATTAGGCAGATGTAAAAGAGGATGTTTTTTTCCAAACGGAGCTGTGTAAGGGCTACGACCCACGGAGAGACCTGTGTGTGCTGGAAATATGTTGAAGATTGGTGTTCTACCTGGGGGAAGCAATATTCCATCAGATTTACAGTATGACTAGTATTGCCTGGTTTAAGTTGTGATTTGTTTTGTTAGTAAACAGCTTAGCTGTCTGAATTGTAGAAAGGGGTAGTTAAAAGATAACAAAAAGGTTTAGTTAGTGCTCTGCACTAAGGAGCTTGTTTTTTTTACGTTGAAGAAACGCAACACTCAGGTCTAATGGATTTAATCAAATATTTTAAACATAGATATCAAACCAAATCAAAGAAAATGTGAATAAAAATACAGATCAAAGGATCATGATACGTTTTCAGTATAAAACGTGACACACTATCAAAATTAAAATATTATAAAGTTAGTATCGGGTATGACCTCCCTGATCATTAACACAATCCTGGCAGCGTTGACACATAGACCTGATCAGCCTCTGGATAGACTGCTGTGGGATGTTCCGCCACTCTTCCTGTGCAGCTGCAGTCAGCTAGCAAAGGTTGGCTGGTCGCGGTTGTCTCCTGTGGATGGCACTGGCGATTTGGTCCCACAGATGTTCTATTGGACTCAGGTCAGGAAAAAAAGATGGTCATGGTAAGACCTTTAAATTGTTTTCTTTAAGTTGTGCAATTGTAATCCTAGCACTGTGTGGTCTTACATTGTCCTGCTGGAAAATCGACACTTCCGGATTGGCTTGCAGGAATGGAAAAACTGTTGCCTCAAGGACTTCGTCAATGTATCGCTGAGCAGTAAGGTTGCCCTCAATCTACACCAAAGGAGTTCTTGTGTTAAATTCCTCCCCACATCATCACACTTCCATCGCCCCACCAGTTGGCTTGAACAACGCAACAGTCAGCATGACGCTCACCACAACGTCTCCACACACGTTGTCTTCTGTCAGATCTGTCAAGGGCAAAATGGCATTCATCTGCAAATAAAACACTCCACCACGCTCTCTGCCAGCACCTGAGATGTTCTCTGGCCCACAGAAGATGGTGATTTCATCTCTCAGCTGTCAACATGTTACCCCTGAATGGCCTCCGAGCATGCAAATCATTTTCATGCAGACAGCGAGCTACAGTTATTCTGCTGATGTGCGGGTTATTTCTTCCTGGAATTTCTCATGCTGTAGCCACTGCAGTCTGAAAAACGATTACGCAGATGGATTAGTCGGATCTGACAGTCCTGGGCTGGTGTGGTGACCCTCTGCCTTCCAGGACGTGGCCTGACCTTCACAGAGCCGGTTTCATGGTTTCTCTGGACTAGTCTGCTGATTGTTGAAGCAGAACATTTCATTCTCCGGGCAGCTTCTCTCAGACATGCCGCCTTCAATCATGCCGATCGCAACCAGGCGATCTTCATTACTCAAGCTGGGAATAGTCATATTTTTCGCTGTTCTTGCATTAATTAAAATCATGTCTTTTTGAATGGCTATTTATACAGATTCTTAATCAACTCATTTTGGCAAATTTAACTCAACTTAAATACCAAACACTGACCACCTGGCGTTTTTATGAAATCACATGAATTGAGCTCAGTATTTTGTTATCCCAAGGAACACTACTACTCAAACAATCAACAAATCTATCTGCTCACTATTTAAAATGTAAACATTATGTATGTGTCCAATGAGCTATTGATGTAAAACTGTGACTGTTGCATTTTCATTGTGCATATATATATATATATATATATATATATATATATATATATATATATATACAGACGTGCTCAAATTTGTTGGTACCCCTCCACAAAAAACGAAGAATGCACAATTTTCTCTGAAATAACTTGAAACTGACAAAAGTAATTGGCATCCACCATTGTTTATTCCATATTTAATAGAAATTAGACTTTGCTTTTGATTTTTTATTCAACATAATATTGTAAATAATAAAACAAATGAAAATGCCATGGACAAAAATGATGGGACCCCTAACCTAATATTTTGTTGCACAACCTTTAGAGGCAATCACTGCAATCAAACGTTTTCTGTAGCTCTCAATGAGACTTCTGCACCTGTTAACAGGTAGTTTGGCCCACTCTTCCTGAGCAAACTGCTCCAGCTGTCTCAGGTTTGATGGGTGCCTTCTCCAGACTGCAAGTTTCAGCTCTTTCCATAGATGTTCGATAGGATTCAGATCAGGACTCATAGAAGGCCACTTCAGAATAGTCCAATGTTTTGTTCTTATCCATTCTTGGGTGCTTTTAGCTGTATGTTTTGGGTCATTATCCTGTTGGAGGACCCATGACCTGCGACTGAGACAGGGCTTTCTGACACTGGGCAGTACGTTTCGCTCCAGAATGCCTTGATAGTCTTGAGATTTCATTGTGCCCTGCACAGATTCAAGGCACCCTGTGCCAGGCGCAGCAAAGCAGCCCCAAAACATAACCGAGCCTCCTCCATGTTTCACTGTAGGTATGGTGTTCTTTTCTTTGAAAGCTTCATTTTTTCGTCTGTGAACATAGAGCTGATGTGACTTGCCAAAAAGCTCCAGTTTTGACTCATCTGTCCAAAGGACATTCTCCCAGAAGGATTGTGGCTTGTCAATATGCATTTTAGCAAATTCCAGTCTGGCTTTTTTATGTTTTTCTTTCAAAAGTGGAGTCCTCCTGGGTCTTCTTCCATGGAGCCCACTTTCGCTCAAAAAGCAACGGATGGTGCGATCAGAAACTGACGTACCTTCACCTTGGAGTTCAGCTTGTATCTCTTTGGCAGTTATCCTTGGTTCTTTTTCTACCATTCGCACTATCCTTCTGTTCACTCTGGGGTCGATTTTCCTCTTGCGGCCGCACCCAGGGAGGTTGGCTACAGTTCCATGGACCTTAAACTTCTTAATAATATTTGCAACTGTTGTCACAGGAACATCAAGCTGCTTGGAGATGGTCTTGTAGCCTTTACCTTTACCATGCTTGTCTATTATTTTCTTTCTGATCTCCTCAGACAACTCTCTCCTTTGCTTTCTCTGGTCCATGTTCAGTGTGGTGCACACAATGATACCAAACAGCACAGTGACTACTTTTCTCCATTTAAATAGGCTGAATGACTGATTACAAGATTGGAGACATGTGTGATACTAATTAAAGAAACTAATTAGTTTGAAATATCACTATAATCCAATTATTTATTATCTTTTCTAAGGGGTACCAACAAATGTGTCCAGGCCATTTTAGAATATCTTTGTAGAATAAGCAATAATTCATCTCTTTTCACAGCTTCTTTGCTTTATTCTATGACATACCAAAGGCATGCAAGTATACATGATAAAATAGCTTTTAATGTCATCACTTTTCAGGAGGAATGAAGCATTATTTCAATGAGCTGTAAGGGTACCAACAAATCTGAGCACGTCTATATATATATATATATATATATATATATATATATATATATATATATATATATATATAGTTGCATAGCTAGGGGTGGTTTTAGGGGTTTACAGTAAGTGCAAATACTACTACTAAAATGCACTATGAAATAGGATGCAGCAAGTTAGGATTACAACAAGTTATATCTACAATAACTTAATAGTTGTGCTAGGATAGTGCATTAGCTGAGGATCCAGCAATGTGTTCCTTAGATCAGGGAAGTCCAGTGCATATTAGTAGGAGGGGTAGATCAAGAGATCTACAAGTCCAGTCTAAACAGGTTTACCCCAATTTGGCTCTAAAAAGTATTTTCTCCACTGGCCATACACAACATTAATATAGCATTTCGATTTCAAGACCACCTCACTAACATACTTTGCATAAAATATTTTCTAAACAAAGTTTTTAGGGCAGGTGAAAGGCAGACACAAATCAAGCACGTCCTATATAGACTTAATTTGCTAAAATTAAATAAATGACCAATTGCTGCTCCAATTAAAACCAGGGCTCAGACTACACCTGTCTTTGCGATAGTGATAGGAGTTTATAACGGAGTCTTGTCTGATGAAAAAAACTGTCTGGGCTCCCCCAATTAAAACCCGTGCTCAGATCACGTGATCTGATACTGCTAGTACTGTGCTTATTATTATTATTATTATTATTATTATTATTATTATTATTATTATTATTATTATTATTATTATTATTATTACAGCCTCATTTGATGTTCTCTTCTTTTGTAATTTCTTTCTCAGTTTGCAATACTGTCACTTGGGTAGATGAACAGTAATTTTACGCTGCAGTTGCACCCACTTTCTCAGAACAAAAACTGGATCGGGCTCGAATGTGGCGGCAGTTGGTCTCATAATTCGCAAATCACTGCGACTCACACATGATTCAATTTACTTCTTATCATGAAGACGTTCATTGTGGTAAAATAGCTTTCACTCGCTAAAGCACACCCGTTTTGCATATGCCATGCAGAAAATCCGCTGACTGTCTCCTAACCTATCCACCGAGACGTGTCTAGCAGTCAGCAAGATACTAACTCGTGCTCACCAGGGGCCGGTTTTTCAACATTTTGTTAATCCGATTTCCGCGTTTGATCTGGATTACATTGTGCAATTGGGGTTTTTCAAAACATCGAAATGCGACCGGGATTACTGTGATCCACATTTCGTTAAAGTAATCTGATCGCATTTTTAATCAGATCAGGATTACTTTTACCCAAAACACCAGGATTATTGTGATCCTACTGCAGAGGTGGATTTAGCTTTTAAATGATCATAGAACAGCGATATTGTTTGAATTGTCATAGCAAACACGCACTATAGTCTATATGTCCAAATAGAGTGTTAGAATATAATATTTACATATTTTTTTAAGTTTTGTATCCATGCAAGCAAAAAGGAAAATACGTATTTAGTGGTATAGCTTTAATTTAAAAAAAAGCAAACGCATAAGTCTTCACATACGTCTCAAGCACTTCTGAGATGCTGGACTCCCGACCGACGAGCAGGACGATGAAGATATCTAAAAACACATATCCTTTTTTCAAAAGTGTTATTTTTATTGAATTTAGATTTAGTTATTTAATTTCTGCTAAGTAGGCATACATAAAATAACCAATATTTGCACGCGGTATATGTGCACTAACATTAAAAGTGTTTTAGATTTTGTTAAAAAAATATAATAATAATAATATAAAATAAAGTAAACAAAGTTGTGTATTAATCATTATTACCACGATCTTATTTATTTTGTTAAATTAGATTATATCATAAATAAGGCCTCTCAAAAAAAAAAAAACTATTAAGAGCCTATTCAAAAAACTTGATTTAATAGTGATCATTTGTTATCTGGACAAATGTAATCCAGCAGTGACATTTTCTGAAAAAAACGGATCAAAATTATCCAGATAAAAGTAATCTCGATCACAAAATATAGGAGTACAAAATCTGCATAACTTTGATCCAGATTAAAAATTTTGAAAAACCTGCCCCAGATAAATCGTGCGCACGAGATACGCCTTTTTGTGCCGAATGTAATCCAGGTGAATTGTGCAATCCAATGAATGGCATTTTGTGATAATATTTAGAGAAATTATTATTGCAATTAATACTGTTTTCAATGTATTTTGCGATATGTACAGACTTTAGAGCTTTGTAAAAGTAAAACTAATCAAACATACTTAAATATTTTAAGACAGACGTGTAGTGGACATAAAGTTGTATTAAAAAATATATTTGTTTTGCAATTGACGATTACCGGAATAATCTTACATCGATCTCAACGGCTGCGTTCACGATTCTCACACACTGTCCTTTTCATAGGGGCAGAACCCGATCACCCTCTGTTCGCCCACCACAAATTTCCACCAGTGTCACTTTAGGGGTTCCGTACAAAACACAGTTAAGCCTTGGAAAAAGCAAACTGAAAAAAAAGACTTACCTTAAAAAGTGGTGATGGGAATGACGCTTCAGCTCAAGACTCCTCAAGACTCACCTCTTCAGACAGCACCTGTAGACCTCCTCTTTTCCCTCTGGCCACTTATCACTCTTCCTTAAATGTGCTTTATTTGCTCTTATCTGCTCCCTATTTTACTGCATTTAATCCTGTACTTCAGAGTACTGTAATCTGCCAAGTGTTTAATCTGTAGTATTTTGTATTTAATCATATCCTGATGTAACTATCACTGACACTGTTATCTGCTCTGTTATTTAATTGTGTTTTGTCATATACTTGTACTTGCTAGAACCGAAGTCATTGTATTTTATCTTGCTCTTAATTGTATTAATACTTGTACTGTGATTCTTGAAATGTATTTTTGTTTATGAATGTAAGTCGCCCTGGATAAGGGCGTCTGCTAATAAATAAATAAATAAATAAATAAATAAATAAATAAATAAATAAATAATAATAATAATAATAATAATAATAATAATAATAATGAACCAAATTAATCAGTGTCACTAACAAAGCAGTGTTGCCAGGTCATCTCCTGAAGTTCCACCCAAGACGGTCCAGAAAATCAGCTAAATGACACCATTTCCCTACAAATTTAAACTAAATAAGCACATATATATATATATATATATATATATATATATATATATATATATATATATTTGGTGACGTACTCCAGAGTTAACCGTTTGGCAAGTTGAAACATATTAGCTCACTGCGCGCCCCACGTGCTCCTCCATAACACACACACACACACAGAGCTTCCAGATATTTTTGCAACACCTTGCCACATCTTGGAAGTAACCAGGCAAAATGTAACCACATTTATTTTTTAAACCAGTCAAAAAAAGCAAATGTTTCTGAATCTTCCTGAATAAAAGAACATACCTATTGGCTAGATAATAATGTCTCAGGCCAGTTCTAACTGGATAAAATGCCACAAATTGCATTGCTGTGACAGGAAGCACCAACACCTTGCAGGGGAAGGCGGAGCCTAGCGAATCCCATGGCATAGCCTTATATTATAACCTTATAAAGTACAGAAGGACTCTTTTCACTAGTATTTATTACCTCTCTGCATATCTCCAGCAGCAGAGGTGTCATCAAGGCACACCTGTATGTACATGGATTCCACATTTGTATGTATACTTAGGAATCTATGGATATATGGAGGCCCTGTGTATGTACTGTATGTCACACAATTTAGTAGGAATGGGGTTCAAATCACATGTGTTGTTTTTAGTCTTACCAATTAGGTCATTAAGATCTGGTTGATTGATTAAAAGGAAAGAATCAAAGGTGTGGTCTGATAAAGCAAGCCCCCCAGCAAATCAGTGTGTCTTTATTGCTGAGCAGCCTGTTTAAGTTGTCAGTAGTATTAGAAATGTGACTTCTTATATCATTTGTTTTTTTGTTGAAATGGTTAATAAAATCATCGCTGCTAGCTGAAGGTAGTGCACCCAGAGAGAGTTATTTCTGTTGATTAGTTAGTTTGGCTATTGTTTTGAATAGAAAACATGGATTTTGTTTGTTTGTTTCTATTAGGTTTGAGTAATAAGCTGATCTTGCTGAAGACAAGGCTGCCTTGTATTTCAGAATATTATCTTTCCAAACGAGAAGAAAGACTTGCATGGATTTACCATATTCAAAAGGCCAGGTTAGGTGTGGTCCTTTTCTTGTTCGTTTGAGAATTGCATAGAAGTTGAAAAATGATATATATTTAGTAAAGTTGTAGTCAATACCACACAAAACAACACGATATAGCAGACTTAACTTTATGTTATACTGCACCAGGATAATCCACTAAAAAACATCTCTAGGGCCATTTCTACAGTTCTTATCTACCTTCCTGCATTGTTATTTTCTAAGGAAACACACTGGCCACAGATAATGCTTTCAAGGACACCTCACAAAGACATGTGCCAGTGTGTCAAGAGAGAGTCCATGCTTAAACAGTGGTTTCAGATTAATGTTTTCTTCCAGTTTTATTGGCAATAATAAAAAATGATATCTGGAGAACAGAGGTAGTTTAAGGTTGAGAGTTATTACTGTTTCCCTAGTAATCTTCCCTCTGTAACGTGACTCCTTTCAATACAATACCATATTTTGTTCAAAGCAGCACTTACACGCAAACTGAGTCATTTACATTCCATGAGCATACTGGAAAAAACCAGAACCCTCCCCCGTATTCTCAAAAACCCTTTCCACAAAGTTCATCTCCAGTGTTTATAGTTACACAACAGCCATTAGGACTAGTCGAATCGTGCTGGTAAACTTCAGTGCTGCTGTAAAGAGGAATCATGCGTCATGTGTGTTTTAGTAATCCTTGTTATTATGACTCAAGTGAAGTTTATTAGTGGAATTTGCTTATAAATAAAGTACATTTTTAAATTCCTAAAAAATGTATATATTTTTTTTTTAACACAAAGATCATAATACAGCTCGACAATAATCCCACAATGAACAATTTTCAGACTACTTCAAATCAGGCAATGTTGTTTTCTACCACCACCAGCACAACCCCCGCCCCCCGTCCTCCCCACCCCCAAATGGCAGCATTTAGTTCTTTCTCTATTTAGATTAATCAAATAGACCTAACTGAATACTTTAAATAAGGAAGAAACCAGAAACCTGGGTTGGACTCCAGTCAACTTTTGTTTTAATTTTTTAAGTTTAAATTAGTATTTTGTTAATCAGCATTGCTTTCTGGTGCAAATGGAATGCTCATCCACATTTTAGGTATCGGTATTTATCCTCTGCATGTTTGGCTACAAAACAACAATAAAAAAAAAAGTACTTTACCAAAAGCAATTTTCCTTTTAAATAAAATGTGTTCTATTTTGCTCAGTTAAAGTTGCTGTCTTAAAAAAAAATATTTAGCATTTCTTCCACAGTTTGTCCTTCATTAGAAAGTAGACAGTGTGCTTATGACACACTTGTCTGACTGGTAGAACAGGGGATTCTAAGATCAACTGAAATCTTGACACTTTGTCATTCTAAAAGTAAAGCTGAAAGCAAAATCCATTGTAAAACGCTATACATTTTTACATGAAATACCCAAAGATCTGTTCTTGTCACTGTGGTTCATAAGGTACCATACCAACCGTACTTTTTAAAAAACAAATGGAACCGTACACCTCAAAATTAAACCTACACAACATAATTTATTTGATCATTATACTGTATGTAGAAGTAATGTGCATGTGCTGTACAGTGTCTACAGCACTCGAATCATTTCAATTGATGGATTTCAGAAACAAAGACCTTACTTTGCTAAAGTGCATGGAATGTACACTGAGTACCTGAGAGCAGAGTTCTCCCATCACTGTTTGCAGTGACAGCAGCACTGTGTCTCTTTCTTTGTACACTTGGCAGTGCTCAACTCAACAGGCACCCTGTGCGGCATCAGCTTTTACATTGGCATACTCATTGTACTCTCATCTTTGGCCTATCTTAGCTCAGACTGAAGAGTTTGGAGCCATTAAATACTTATTGTTGATGGTCACATGGGCACTTGTTCCCAGGAAACTGGATTTCAGTAGAGCCGAGTTGACTCCCAATGACAATTGAAATGGAAATTGTATGTTAATCAAGCACATAATAAAGCAGGATATACAAAATACATTTTGAATTTTGGTAAGGAAGCTGCCCTTGATCTATAATAGCTACTCAAAATAATAAAGGCATCTGTTAGGTTAGTACTATTAACGCCTCATACTACTGCCTTAGATGAAAGGGGTTCTATGGTAAGCCATGGAACGGAAGGGAGTCTAACTTGACTACAGTCATTCCATGCCTCTGGTCATAAAGGTACTGAGAACCTTCAAGCTGACCAGTTGGCCCTTCATCCTTTAATTCCACTCACCAGACTACTTAAGGTGTAACTTGTGAAAGCATGGCCCATTGAAACCCAAGAGAGTAGCGCAGGTCGAAATGATTGCCCAAACTAATTGGGCTAGGAAACAAGAGGGATTAATAATGTACATCAGCATGTATTTTACCAAATGAATGCCTCTCACAAAATAATCCACTTGGTTCTAAAATGAATCCAGAAATGACAGATAACAAAGACTGCAAAAAGAATACATGCTAAATGCAAAATCATTTTCCTTGATATCATTGGGTCAAGGAGATATGCCATTGAATTGGCAGTTCACTGAATGAGCAACAAATCAAATCAAATCAAACTTTATTTATATGGCGCTTTTCATGGCAGAGTCATATCAAGGCGCTTAACAGAAGACAACAGTTCAAAACATCAACAATAAAATTGCAAAAACCATAAAATAATGAAACTAGTGCATAAAAAATATAGAAGACCAATAAAAACAGCAAAACAATAAAAAAATTAAAATTAAAATGACAGTCAGATTAAAATGGAAACAATAGATCATAGAAATAGGTTTTCAATCTTGACTTAAAAATTGCAACTGAAATTGTTTTACCTTCTCAATTACACAGCAAAGTGGTATATAGACACATGTCCAAATCTATTATTTTTCAGTGTACAGTTTGAACACAGAAGCTTTCCAATCCAATACCCGAAGGAAGCTCGGGAATTGTGTTGGGAAAGAGTAATGCGCCATTGGGCAATTTCCTGATATTAGACACAGGTGACAGCTGGTTCTGTCAGGAGACTATGGAGAAACCAGCTGCAGCATCAAAGCTGACTTACCCTTCTCTTGTGTTGTACAACTAACCTTATGTAGCTCCTTAACTTTGCATTTTAAGTACACAGAGTTTTTGTCATTTTAGCCTTGGTGCCGGAATGTGATAAAAAAAAAAATACCATAAAACAAAAACAAACAAAAAAATATCATATATCCTGGGAGTTCTGCAAACAGAAACTCCAGAGGGAAAGTGGAAACTGAAATCCCAAGATGATGTGACATTGCAGGGACATCGGCCAGCATCTGAACCCCACTGAGTCAGTCACAAGTGCAATGAGCTAGAATACAGTATCCAGTTCTTTACATCAGAAATAGAAGGCAATATCACGTGCAATTTACAAAACGTACCAAAGATGGCACTTGAAGTAAAAGGCAAACCCACCTGTGGTGATAAAACATTTCTGGCCTCTGACCTGACTGGTGTCCCAATAATGGATGGTAGTGCACATTTTAAAAGTCATTAACCTGATCATTGAAACACATTACAGAATCAATGAGGGATCGGCACTGTCCTGTAGACCCCCGGGGGAGATATGTGAAGAAGCTATTGAGATCTGTCAGTTCCAAATGGTGCATTGCTGGCAGTCCTGAACTTTGACTTGTGAGATCAACCGGCTTCAATCTAATGAGGTCCTGTTGGATGAGCTGAACTGTTTTTTTCCAGTTAAAGTAACTCCATACTTACAAGATGTCTTACTCTATTTGAGGTCCTGGTCTCTTCAGAACTTCTAATATCTTGAAAACTCCATGTCAATATATATCACCAATCTTCTTTACCTGCTGGATGTGACTGAACTTACAGTTATGTCCAACAGTTTTGCATCGCCTAGAATTTTAGTATTGAGATAATTTAAAGACAAAAACTATATGAACATAATTTAGATATTTTATTTAACATCATGTACTCAAAGAAACTACAAAATGATATCACAAAAGTCTACTGGAAGCCATAACACCGTGTAACAATTTTTTATTTTTTTTTGGTTCCTGGGTAGTAAGTGTTATTTCCTAATTGCTTATGCCTCAAAAGTATAGAAAATGGCTATTATTCCCCACAAACTTTGCTTTTGTGACCAGGACAGTGATATTTTGAAATTTACCTATTTTCCAGAACATTCCAGATAGATTCAGTGCTGAGTAAACTTGGAGTAACTTCTAGAACTTTCCAGTAATATAAATAGTAGAGAGTTGTTTGCATTTGGATTGGTCTCCACACAGCCTCCTGTAGTGGTGTGATCCCCTTTTGAAGTGTGTAAAAGTATTGTCAATAGAGCAGTTAGCAGTTGTGCCAGTCTCCTTGCAAAGTGAGGTGGAACCCATTTAAGGGTGGGCATATAATAGTGGTCAGTCTACAGGAACCAGGGACTGAGGCAGATAGGCAAGTTCCTGCTTCAAGTAATTTTTAATTAACTACATTTGGTAACTTTGTAAGGTGGTGTTTGAATTAGCTGAGTTGGTGTGTGATTAGTACCAGGTGAGTGGTTTAATTGAATAGAAGTTGATTTGCTATCTGATTGGTTTCCACGCAGTTTAGTTGGTTCTTTTGCCACGCAGTTGTTTTTTATATATTAAGCAGCCTATTTCTGCGCCAGCAAGAAGCGCCAGCAAACAGAAGAGCCTCAACAAAAGAGCCAGGAGTCTAGCTGTGGGAGTCCAACAAGGGGAGGCCTGCGCTGAGACGCTGTTCCAATAGATCCAAACCTAACGGGGCTCTAGAAGAAGCTATCTACTAGTCAGGTCTGTACCCTCCACCCTACTGCTCCTACTGTGCCTTTTGTCCTGCTTGTCCTGTTATGACAGTCTCTCACATCCCTGTTCTGTCCTCCCGTCCTCGTCCTCTGCCCTCCCTCCGCTGCTGCTCCTCCAACCCCTCTAACCTCATTTCTCTGCCTCTCCCCACCTCCCGCACACTCTCTGGTGCACTCTGGAAATGTCACTCTTCTGCTAACAAAGCTGATTTCATATCTGCCTTTGCCTCCCACCTCTCGCTCGATTTCCTTGCTCTCACTGAAACCTGGCTGTCCCCTGATAACACTGTTACTCCTGCTGCCCTGTCCTCTCTCTACGTCCTGTCCCATACCCCGCGTCTCACTGGACGGGGAGGTGGGACGGGTCTTCTCCTCTCTCCCTCCTTACTCTTTTCTGTCCCCTCCGATCTCACCTCACTCTCTGTCAATACCTTTGAATTTCATGCAGTCCAACTAACCTCTCCCTGTCAGCTCCTGCTCATTGTTCTGTACCGCCCCCCTGGGCCTCTCACTCACTTTCTGGATGAACTCGACTATCTACTCTCCTCCCTCCCCTCTCTGTCTACCCCGATTGTCCTGTTGGGTGACTTCAACATCCATCTCTCCAACCCCAGCCACTCTGCTGGATTCCTCCCTCTCCTTCACTCCTTCGACTTCTGTCTCTCTCCGTCCCCTCCTACCCACAAAGCTGGCCGTCAACTGGACCTCACCTTCTCCAGGGCCTGCTGCCACTCCACCCTCTCTGTCACCCCCCTGGACCTCTCTGATCACTATTTCATCTCTTTTTCTCTGTCTCTCTCCCCTCTCCCTGCTCCTCCTACCCCCACTGTCACCTCTCGCCGTAACCTCCGCTCTCTCTCCCCCTCTGTCCTTGCCTCCACTGCTCTCTCTCACCTCCCTCCTATCGACTCCTTTTCACAACTCTCCGTAGACTCTGTTACCTCCACCCTCTTCTCCTCACTCACCTTCTCCCTCGACTCCCTCTGTCCCCTCACCTCCCGACCTGCTCGCCCCTCCCCTCCCCATCCCTGGCTCTCCTCTGCGCTCCGCTCGGCAAGAATCACACTGCGATCTGCTGAAAAAAAATGGAAGAGAACCAAACTCCCTGCTGCCCTAGACCTTTACCGCACTCTCCTCTCCTCCTTCTCCTCTACTCTCTCCTCTGCTAAATGTGCTTATTTCCAATCTGTAATCCAAGCCTCCACTAACAACCCATGTAAACTATTCTCTACCTTCTCCTCCCTCCTAAACCCTCCCCCCCTCCTCCTCCCTCCTCTATCTCCTCTGATGACTTTGCCTCCTTCTTCTCTTCTAAAATCTCAGATATCCGCAAACTCTTTAACACCTCTCCCTCCCCCGCACCCCCTCCTGCTCCAACCCCTACACCCACTACATCCCCTACTTACTCGCCCTCCTTCTCCACCTTCTTGCCCCTCTCAGACTCTGACCTCTCCTCCCTGCTCCAGGGTCACAAACCCACCACGTGTGCCTTGGACCCCCTCCCCACTCACCTCTTTCAAGCTGCTGCTCCTGCTCCACTCCCCTTCATCTCCTCCCTCCTCAACACCTCTCTACTTTCTGGTATCTTTCCCTCTGCCTTCAAAAAAGCCTCGATCACTCCCCTCCTCAAAAAACCTACCCTCGACCCCACCTCCCTCCAGAGCTACCGTCCTGTCTCCCTCCTACCCTTCCTCTCCAAAACCCTCGAGCGGACTGTACACCGCCAGCTCTCTGCTTTCCTGTCCAACCACTCTCTGCTTGACCCTCTCCAATCTGGCTTCCGTTTTGCTCACTCCACTGAAACCGCCCTCCTGTCTGTCACCAACTCACTCTCTCTCCTCTGTCCTAATTCTCCTCGACCTCTCTGCTGCCTTTGACACTGTTGATCACTCTATTCTACTATCATCTCTTGCTGACCTAGGGATCTCTGGCACTGCTCTGGCCTGGTTCTCCTCCTACCTCTCCAACCGCACTTACCAGGTAACCTGGCGTGGAGCAACCTCCACACCTCACCCTCTCTTAACTGGAGTCCCCCAAGGGTCAGTCTTGGGTCCTCTCCTGTTCTCTCTCTACACCCGCTCCCTGGGCCCCCTCATCGCATCCTATGGTTTCTCATACCATTTCTATGCTGATGATGCTCAGATTTTCCTCTCCTTCCCCACCTCTGACTCCACCATCTCCTCCCGTATCTCTACCTGTCTGTCTGCTATTTCCTCCTGGATGCACTCGCATCACCTCAAACTCAACCTCTCTAAATCTGACCTCCTTTTCTTTACCTCCTCTTCCCCCTCCTCTGATCTCTCTATCTCAGTTCCTCTGGAATCTACCACACTCTCTCCCTCCTCCTCAGCTAAGAACCTGGAGTCACCCTGGACCGCTGCCTCTCTTATTCCCATCACATCTCCACCCTGGCACACACTTGCCGATTCTTCCTGAGCAACATCCGAAGAATCCGACCCTTCCTCACCAACTATGCTACCCAGCTCCTGGTCCAGGCCCTGGTACTCTCCCGCCTAGACTACTGCAACTCCCTCCTGGCTGGCCTCCCTGCGTCCGCCACCCGTCCGCTCCAGCTCATCCAGAACTCTGCTGCCCGCCTGGTGTTCTCTCTGCCTCGCTTCGCCCACGCTACTCCACTACTCCGCTCGCGCCACTGGCTCCCTGTGGCAGGATGGCTTGCAGTGGTGAGGTGTGGTGACATCACGGACCAGGAAGTAACAGAAACCAAAACGATGGATGGGCGGGTGAAACTGAATGCAACGGCGTTCAGCTGATTTTATTAACTAAATAAACCAAAAGATTTAAACAAACAAAACACAAAACAAAAGGGTGCGTTGTCCAAACAAATAAACAGAAACAAGTATATTTACATATAGCAATTGTTCTTAACTGTTTTCTCTCTCCTCACTCTCTCTGCTCCCAGTATTCTCCTCTGTACACTCCTCCCGCAGCATGGACAGCTGCAGGTTCTTATACTCTGGCCGAGGGGTTAACTAGCTGTTAATTATCTTATTACCCCTCGGCCACAGTCTGCACGAGTTTAGTAAGGATGCGTGACTGTCACCTAGTTAAATAATCAGTAGCTGATCAGCCACGCATCCTCACAAGATTTTTAAAATATACAAAAACAATAACAAAAGACGCTGCGCTTTTATCCGCGCCGCAAGCAAAAATACAAATAATAATAAATAAATATATAGGGGCGGGACACTCCGCCACACTCCCGATCACCACTCGCATCAAGTTCCAGATTCTTGTTCTAGCCTACAGATGCCTTGACCAGACTGCACCCAGCTACCTCCAGACCCTCATCTCTCCTTACACCCCCACCCGACCTCTCCGCTCCTCCTGCACTAGAAGACTGTCTCTACCTCCTCTACGCTCCCCTGCCTCCAGAGCCCGCTCCTTCTCCACCCTCGCCCCGCAGTGGTGGAATGACCTTCCTACAGATGTCAGGACTGCCCAGTCCCTGACCACATTCTGGCGCCTCCTTAAGACTCACCTCTTCAAACAGCACCTGTAGAACTCCTCTGTTTGTATCCTGGGACACTATCACCCTTCATTAAAATGTGCTTTATTTTGCTCTTATCTGCCCCCTATTTTACTGCATTTAATCCTGTACTTCAGAATACTGTAATCTGCCAAGTGTTTAACCTGTAGTACTTTGTATTTAATCACATCCTGATGTAACTATCACTATTTAATCATATCCTGATGTAACTATCACTATTATCTGCTGTATTATTGAATTGTGGTTTGTCACACTTGTACTTTGCTTGAACAAAAGTTATTGTATTTCTTGCTCTTATTGTATTACTTGTATTGTAACACTTGAAATGTATTTGCTTACGATTGTAAGTCGCCCTGGATAAGGGCGTCTGCTAAGAAATAAATAATAATAATAATAATAACATAACAAAGCAGCATAATGTTTTAGCTATTTTAAACATACATTGTCCAATTTTACAGGACTAAATATGAACATATTTTAAAGATCCTACTTGATAAGTAGGCTAGTGTGTGAAATTCATCACAAAGTATTGAACATATCGCTTGCAGAAATATTGTTTTATATTATTATGCATAGTGAGTAATATAAAACACGATACAACGGCAACATGCTTAACTGACAATTCGTTGATGGTAAAGCCCTGTATTTAGAATAATCATTTTACAAAATTTCTTGAAGTAACTATCACTATTATCTGCTGTATTATTGAATTGTGGTTTGTCACACTTGTACTTTGCTTGAACAAAAGTTATTGTATTTCTTGCTCTTATTGTATTACTTGTATTGTAACACTTGAAATGTATTTGCTTACGATTGTATGTCGCCCTGGATAAGGGCGTCTGCTAAGAAATAAATAATAATAATAATAATAATAATAATAATAATAATAATAATAATAATAATAATAATAATAATAATAATATAAATACAGGGGCCTTAAGCCCACCAGTTCAGTTTAGTGGATACATATCTGCATTTTCTGAGATGGCATCAAGAGGCTGCAAGCATCCGGCAGACGCATTTTGCTATGTCTGCGGCCAATTTATCAAGACAAGAGCGAAAAAGTACTCAGTGGAAGCATCTGCTAAGATGTGTGAGGCCTACAAGGCATATTTCGGCATGCCTGTCGGGGATCAAGACAAACCCTGGGCACCTCATTTTACCTGCGAGCA
Organism: Acipenser ruthenus; assembly: GCF_902713425.1. Classification (NCBI taxonomy): domain Eukaryota; kingdom Metazoa; phylum Chordata; class Actinopteri; order Acipenseriformes; family Acipenseridae; genus Acipenser; species Acipenser ruthenus. Next base: position 9,888,472 of record NC_081193.1, read on the forward strand.
CTGCAAAAAAACTCTGGAAGGTAAGATGGACAATTGTTGCTTGAAATTTTATGTTATAAAATTTGTTAAAATTTTTAAAATTGTAAAAGTTTTTAATTTTAAAATGTTTTACAATTTTCAATGTTATTGAAAAAATATATCATATATGAAAAATGTTGCGAGAATCTCTTACACATTAGTCATGGGTGAAATAAATGTATTTTTGTAGGATGGTACAGAGGGGAAAAGAGAGCCATGAAGTTCGCTATCCCAAGAATTTGGCGGGAACCCACTGACCACTCAAGCAACTGCTACTTCTGCATGGTGGACCCTTCCAAACGTCGGACTGGCAAGAATGCACCTGCTATCACGTATCCGGACCTTCCTTCATCCATCGCTCCGGTGCCACACTGCCATGAGCTCTCCGTACCCACTCCTCCGGAGAGAGAGCAGCCATCTTTAGAAGAGAGCAGCAAGTCAGAGAGCGAGGAAGACGTTGTAGATCCAGATGACAATTTCAGAGGTGGAGCTGAGGAGAGAAACCCATACTACCCCAACCAAAAAGACCTCAACGACTTGATTAGAGATCTTGGTCTCACCAAGTCCAATGCCGAGCTTTTGACGTCTAGGCTCAAGCAGTGGAACTTGTTGGATGAAAGTGTGCAAGTCGCAGATCAGAGGAAGCGTCACCAACCTTTTTCCAGCTTCTTCACCCGTCAAGATGGGCTCTGCTTCTGCCACAATGTGACCAGTCTGTTCGAGGCAATCGGAATCGCCTGTAACCAGAATGAGTGGCGCCTCTTCATTGACAGCTCATCCAGGAGCCTCAAAGCCGTGCTGCTCCATAATGGTAACAATTACCCGTCTCTTCCCCTGGCTCACTCGGTGCACCTCAAAGAGGATTACAGCAGCATCAAGACCTTGCTGGACGCCTTGAAGTATGAGTATGAGTATGAGTATGGCTGGGAGGTCAAAGGAGACTACAAAATGGTGGCATTCCTGATGGGTCTCTGTGGCAATGCGCCCCGTCCCTGTGTGCATTTGTATGTTGCGTGCGTGTGTTAATGTTGGTGTATAGATTGGTACACGGGATATAAACGGGTCTGTGTTTCACGTGTGTTTAAAAAGTGTAGATTTGTATTTAGGCACGAGGAGAGCACAAATCACTTCACGTGCTGGTTAAATGTAATATGTGAGCACGGGGTTGCACAGAATTAATTCACGTGCTGGGATTCAAGTGAATAATTAATTAGTAATTGAATCCCAGCACAATAGTATATATAGACGCACATTTCTTGCACTCAGGGTTGGTGTTCGGTGAGTGGAGAACGGGAGAGAGAGAAGGAGAAAGTAAAAGAAAGCAAAAGCGTAATTATAAATATAATAAGTGTATTCTCACCGTGTTTGTTCGTCTCCGTTTCACCTGTGTGTTAGTGTCTAGTCGTTTTGTCTGTCTGTTTATTTTGGCGTCAAGTGCCGTGTCCCGTGTTTTTTGTCTGTTCAAACCTTTTATTTTCTGTGCTGTTTTATTAAATGCTGAGCGCAAACATTCGCTCAGCTCCACCAAAACCCCAAGTCTCTGTTTATTTACTTCCTGCTTCTGGTCTGACGCCACCCACTCCGGCCGTCTTTGTGACAGTCTCCAAGGCGGTTTTACCAAGTTTCCCTGCTATCTTTGCCTTTGGGACAGCAGGGACACCAAGGCGCACTACCACAGGCGGGTCTGGCCACAGCGGACCGAGTTCTCTGTGGGGAGGAACAACGTCAAGTGGGAGCCACTGGTGGACCCCCGGAAGGTGCTGATGCCACCACTGCACAGCAAATTGGGCCTTATGAAACAATTTGTCAGAGCTCTAGATAAGGAGTCGGCAGCCTTCAAGTACCTTCAAGACTTCTTCCCTAAGCTGTCTGAGGCAAAGGTCAAAGCTGGCGTCTTCGTCGGACCACAGATAAAGAAGATCCTGGAGTGCAATGAATTCCCCAAGAAGCTCACTAGTAAGGAGAAAGCGGCTTGGAACAGCTTTGTCGCAGTGGTTCAGGGCTTCCTGAGACTCTGGTGAAGAACTATGGCACAATGGGCTGTAGGATGTCCCTCAAAGTCCATATCCTTGATGCTCATCTTGATAAATTCAAGGAGAACATGGGAGCATACTCGGAGGAGCAAGGCGAGCGCTTCCACCAGGATATACTGGACTTTGAATGCCGCTACCAAGGACAGTATAACGAGAACATGATGGGAGACTACATTTGGGGGCTGATTCGTGAAAGTGATTTACAGTATAATGGTAAATCTCGAAAAACTACTCACTTCTAAATCTTTTGTAGTCATTTTTGTATTACTTTAGTATAAATACATGTTAATTTTGATTCATATGTTGTTTTTTTCTGACTTTATGTGAATGAAAAGACACAAATTCGCCCGTTTTCTCATTGGAAATAGGTAAATTTCAAAATATCACTGTCCTGGTCACAAAAGCAAAGTTTGTGGGGAATAATAGCCATTTTCTATACTTTTGAGGCATAAGCAATTAGGAAATAACACTTACTGCCCAGGAACAAAAATTGTGGTACAGTATTTCATGTTAGATTTAAAAATGTCAAATGTTAAAATTGTGTCACTTTGGCCAGAAAGTGCATGTCTGGAGAAACTCAGAACAAAGCAAATGAAACATTCAAAACATATGAAAATCATATAATTTCCTTGTAGGTCTGCAGTGAATTTAAAGGCTAATGCTGAAATATATTCTCCCTTGTAAAAACTGATGCAGTTCTTTTAATAAGCTTTTTAGTCATGCCACCCCTCCCTCTCCTCACCCATTTTCTCAGAAAGTATTTACCTAGATATATATTCTTGTTTTTTTCATTATGAGGTCTAATCAGGCCCTGGTTTCCTGGGCCAAGAGGGACAACAGTTTAGCTCCTGCAACAATGTTGCACTAATTGAAGGAACAGATTTTCTTTCAGGGACAAGAATGAAAGGAGTGGGGAAAAGGAACACAGTGCTTGATTAATACATGGGCTTTTTCTTTAGACCGGCCAGTCTTAACCGGTTTTTATCTGCTATTGTTTTGGAAAAGAGAACCCTCTCACTGGGTACAATACAAACATTGTTACCCAAGAATCACTACGATGCAGATGGCATCTGTATCCCTTTTCCAAAAGGCCACTGTTGCAGGAGAGATTGGAGCAGAAGAAAAAAGTGCCTCTGGCCTCTGCAGCTGCTCTGTTGTTTTTGCACCAAAGAAATCAGACAAGGGGCACCTCTCTATCTCTGTTCCAAAGCATAACAGTGTTCAGTTAAAGACAACACCCATCTGAGCCTGTGAACACGGTTGCATGCAGGTCTGCGTCTAACAGGGGCTTCCAAAAGACGGGACAGAAGTTAGACAAGCTACTGCTTCGTGGGGCTGTGCACAGATACATGTGTCAGCGAATCATGTAGCACAGAGTAGGAAGTAACAGCAAACCTTTGGATTCCCCTGCTGTATTGACATATTGATGCTGTGCCACCTACAAGTACAGTATGAACATTTTCCAAGTAATTAGTGTAAACACTATAGCTGCATGTGTCAAGTTATCAGAATGTGTTCACTTTTATTACCGTCACAACCAGTTTTTCACGGTTTGGTCAAAATGGTGAAATCGACAGCTTACATTGATAGTTCAGTTGTCAATTGAAAGGCTCTGCTTCAACCCTGCTGAAGATCAATTAAATAATTAATAATTTGTTGGAACTTTCTTGCAATAGAATGGACTGGCTGGGCCATGGTTGCCTGCACCTGGTTTTTAAAGTATATTTTAGTGCACTGAATTTACGACACTGGAAACTGATCTCCCCACTCACCCCTTTAAGAACAAGGCAGAAGTACATGTGACCTGACTGCTGTAGGAGGACTGTCAGGCATGATATTGATTTAATAATGTCAGCATAACCTTTAACACCAATGTCTCTGGCACTGAAGAACAGTTACATTGACAGATCAATGTGCCCTTAAACTTCAAAAGATCCTTTCAGTATTTTGAAAGGGAAAGTAATACTGCATACATACACAGGTATAGGAATGAAAATTGGAACCAAAAATATATTTCAACTGCAATATTATGCACCACACATGCGTAAATTGCCAGGCCCTCACATGACTGATTCATTTATGAACATTAGAGGAGAGTTCATCAGACCATCAATGTCAATTCATTCCAGAACTTCATCTCATTGGTTCTTAAAAGATCCCAGTGATTTAGCCCACTAAATTCTCTTACCAAATGCAAATGTAATTCAACACATTATGTAGAATTTAAAAGGTGGGAAGTCTGTTTCAGTTACTATACACAAGACAGGAGAGCATGTCCTTTTTTTCCTATCAAATCTGTCGATATTGTATTAAATATCAGATTGTTTCTTAAGGGCTATACATCTTGGTGTGCAACACAAGTTATTTTGTTCAGCTGTTCCGCCGGTGTTAAATATTTTGCTATTTAAGTTCTTTCATGCATATCTGCTATTTGTTAAAGGTAGGAAGCATATACAGTGCCTTGCATAAGTATTCACCCCCCTTGGACTTTTCCACATTTTGTAGTGTTACAACCTGGAATTAAAATGGATTTAATTAGGATATTTTGTCACTGATCTACACAAAATAGTCCATAATGTTGAAGTGGGAAAAAAAATCTACATATTTTTCAAAATTATTTACAAATAAAAAACTGAAAAGTCTTGATTGCATAAGTATTCACCCCCTTTGCTGTGACACCCCTAAATAAACTCTGGTGCAACCAATTGCCTTCAGAAGTCACATAATTAGTTGAATGGAGTCCACCTATGTGCAACTAAAGTGTCACATGATCTCAGATTAAATATACCTGTTTCTGGAAGGTCCCAGAGTTTGTTAGAGAGCATATCTAAACAAACAGCATCATGAAGACCAAGGAGCTATCAAAACAAGTCTGGGATAAAGTTCTGGAGAAGCACCAATCAGGTTTGGGTTATAAAAAAAATCCCAAACTTTGAACATCCCCCGGAGCACCATTAAATCCATTATAAAAAATGGAAAGAATATGGCACAACCGCGACTCTGCCTAGAGAAGGCCGTCCACCAAAACTCAGTGACCAGGTAAGAAGGGCATTAGTCAGAGAAGCAACCAAGAGGCCAATGGTAACTCTGAAGCAGCTGGAGAGATCCACAGCTGAGATGGGAGAAACCGTCCATGGGACAACTATAACCCGGACGCTCCACAAAGCTGGGCTTTATGGAAGAGTGGCGAGAAGAAAGTCATTGCTGAAAAAAACCCATATCAAATCCTGTTTGGATTTTGCCAAAAGGCATGTGGGAGACACAGCAAACATGTGAAAAAAGGTTCTCTGGTCTGATGAGACCAAAATTGAACTTTTTGGCCTTAGCGCATGTGTGGCGCAAAGCCAACACTGCTCATCACCCTGAGAACACCATCCCCACGGTGAAGCATGGTGGTGGCAGCATCATGTTATGGGGATGCTTTTCATCAGCAGGGACTGGAAAAATGGTCAGGATTGAGGGCAAGATGGATGGAGCCAAATACAGGGAAATTCTAGAGGAAAACCTGTTTCAGTCTGCAAGAGACCTGGGACTGGGGCGGAGGTACACCTTCCAGCAGGACAATGACCCCAAACACACAGCCAAAGCTACACTGGAGTGCTTTAAAAACAAGAACCTGAATGTCTTAGAATGGCCCAGTCAAAGCCCAGACCTCAATCCGATTGAGAATCTGTGGCAAGACTTGAAAATTGCTGTTCACCAATGGTCCCCATCCAACTTGACAGAGCTTGAGCAATTTTGCCAAGAATGGACAAAAATTGCAGGATCCAGATGTGCAAAGCTGGTAGAGACTTACCCAAAAAGACTCACAGCTGTAATTACTGCCAAAGGTGCTTCAAAGTATTGACTCGGGGGTGAATACTTATGCAACAAAAACAAATGTATTTTTTTGTTTGTTTAATTAACTTTTGTGTCACAATAAAAAAATATTTTGCACCTTCAAAGTGTTAAGTATGTTGTGTAAATCAAATGGTAAAAATCCCAATTAAATCCATTTTAATTCCAGGTTGTAACACTATAAAATGTGGAAAAGTCCAAGGGGGGTGAATACTTATGCAAGGCACTGTAACACTGCAAGGAAGCCTGCCCATTATTCCTAGAACTTGTTATGCAATAAACAAAAAAAGAGGTTTTCTCAGGTCACAAGATGGGTACTTGTATATGGACCAGTGCTAGGCCTTTTGAACATTGAATTTTAATTTTAGACTGGAAACACATTTTTTACATGCTGTACTTCCTATTTCCATCTCCTGTCTGGAAAAAAAATCAACCTGGGACACCCAAAGAGAGACAGTCCTGGTGACATTTTCCATGACCTTGTGCCTCACCAGAAGGAAGAGGGATGATTGCTGGGATGTACACCTTTCCAGGGAGGAGATTGGAATTCCAGCACGGCTGTTTCTAATGCACAAGGAAACCACAGCTGTGCTTCAGGAAAGGGAAAGATGTGTCTTAGCCAGGATTTCTTTTCTTTTATCCCAATAGGTACCAATACAGCTTCCATGCACAAATCAACCACAACAGATGTGGCTTGCATTCAATAGCACAACTCCTCCCCAAAACTAAAAAAAGAAAGAAAGAAATAAAAGCAAATTGTATTGAAAGTTCTTCTTTCATGGGCCCGGTTTCAAAAGTGGTGCAAAGTTGTCTCCCTGTTTTTCTAAAAGCATTAAATATGTTCGTAACACATTAAAATAAAGCATTGAAATTCACATGAATGCCAATAGAATTTCAGACGAGTAACCTACAAAAATTGGGGCATATCTCAAAGCCTTAACAGGAGAAAACTGCTGTTAATTTTACAAAACTTATAAATACTGTAAAGTCTGTTTCTCAGTTTTTGTAGAACACCTTAGGAATACTAGCAATTCCAAAGGAAGTCAAGTTAATTTGCAGCCTTCAGAAGTGTAACCATCTGTTAAATGTTCTAAAATTGGCACCATTCAACCGCAATGTAGGTAAAAGAAGATGTGCCGTGGTTTAGTCCTCAAGGCTACCACTGCATTATATACAATACATACGCATATGTGTCACATACTGCTGCCTGTTCTAATTATGTGGGGGCTTACTGGCTTTGCAAATTACTTACTCAGTTTCTGCTGTACGTCCAAGGAGGTAACTAAATCCATGCGACGCCTTTATTGTCAATCATGCCACATCCGAAGAGGAAAAGACTGCAGAAAGATGAATCTATGGGCCATTTTAGTAAGATTTTGCTGCAGATTTCCACCCCCTAATTCCCTAAAGTGGTGGTCCTGGCAGAATTGTCAAACATCCCTCCAGAAATATGACCATTTCAGAACCCAGCAGACTCATGCCAGGTTTCCTGAACTGTATATAAACTAGGACACCTATATACTGTTTTACTAAAACAAATGGCATAATCTTTAAAAAAAAAAAAAAAAACCTAAGCTAATTATCTTCAGTGGGCCTGCATATGGCAAACTGCAATGTTTCTGTACCTCACCAAAACACAACACATACAGCTAAAACAGAGTAGACATTGGGAGAAATGTCAGTACTCTATCAAGACAGAAACCATTGCATTTTTAAAAATGAATTTCACTGTTGCCACCCTCCTTACTAAGCTGTGTTACTGCTTGTCTAGTTTGCCTCATTAACTCTAGCATTAAATGCTTGAACTCCAACAGCAACTCCTGTTTTAAATGTTGTTATAATTTGCAGTATGCATTCACCCGAAGTGCTCAGCCTTTTGCAACTGCAGTGGTCACAGCAAAACATTTAAAAAAACAGTCTGCTGTGTGACATGAGTCAGTCAAAGAACAATACTGTATTAACCACCACTCCTGCCTTACATATGAATGTTCACTACTCCAGAAATAACCTATATAATAACAGGTAATGAGAAGCAATAATGACAAAGCCAGACAGATAAAGATCTCACTTCCCATGGTTCTGCTTTTATTGTTCATTTTAACCCGTTGCCACCCATTGTTTCCAAATGGAAACAATATTTTGGACATTTATCTCAGACATATTAAGTTTTAGTTATATTTAATACATTTTTAATTCCCTCAATAGTATATCATAGGCTGGGTTTACATGCACGTGAAAATCTACTCTACAGTCATGACTGCAAACACATCCTGAAACAGCAAAAGGACGTCCCTTTGGCAGCGTCAATCGCTTTATCACGATAAAAATAGCTGTAAAAACCCATGTAAACCTGAGCAAGAATCGTGCTTGTGGCTCACAAAATTTCAGCAGTCAAGATCCTGGTCTTCTGACTTAATCTCCAGCAGAAAGGCCATACAAAACACACACGCACACAAAATGTACATTTATGGACTACTTTAACACTAGATCCGCCGCGGTTATACTCATACCTCTGTATCTACAACCGCCAACGGCAGTCATTATCACGGTACATTTTAAACATCATCAATATTACAATGAAAGACAAATTATCGGATACAACTCGAAAGTTTTATTCAAGCACATCATATCAAACATCTGCACAGCCAAAACACTGTATTTAAATGAACAATTAAACATAAAAGGGTTTATTTTCTAACTTCCCACATATAAAGCACTACTTCAATAAAATGAAAAACTATAATAAAATGAACATTTCCTAAGAAACTAGTGTGTAAACAGGTTTATGTACATACAAAACTGTAAAAACAAAAGTAGTTTTTCATTTAAAACGAAAGTTACGTTATTTCTCTTATGTGTGTCACTCGCAGCACAGAATTCAGGTTGAGCTGCTGCAGCCTGCAGCTTTGCAGTTTTATGATCAAAATATTTCTGCTGAAGCGCTGTGGCTAGCTTCAAGATGAAATCTTTCCTACTGATATTTTCCCTGGTACATTTCTTGTACAAAACGAAAGAATTGATGGCTGCTATCCAGTAGAGATAACAACAGGCTTGTGTGTATATAATATGTAAAATATTGTAGGTTATATTCAAAATAAAAACATGTATTGTAAAAGGCAGTTCTAGTGTTAATGAAATTGATATTTTTGATGTTCCACAAACACAAATATAAAACTCTAAGTAGTAAAACTTGTACTTAGTAAAAATTATATTTTATACATTGTGTGTGTGTGTTGGAAAGGTAACCAGACAAAAAAGTGGCTAATGTGCTGCGACAACACGTGAATTCATTTCTCACGTTAAAATGTTTTTTTTTCCTTCTTATGGCAACGCATGAAGCTCCCCTCACGATATTCAGAGTCCTTCTTTTCCTACTTAGTAAGCAGACATGTACATTTAAATATCCCCTCCCCTAAATGCCTATGAATTGAGTAATCTGCATTGGCACAGCCTATTTTATTCCCTAAATCAGAACTCCATAGCAACGCACTTCCTGAAAAGTAGGGCAAACACGTGAGGAAAACTGTCATGACTTGTGCATGTAAACCCCGCCATATTTAGCTTTATAAAACAATAAACTCACATGTCTAGTACCCAGCTGTCCTAAACAAAATGTATATACGCCCAATGCTAATCCTCCCTAGCAATTTTATTTTTCTAGCCCAACAAAATAGTTCATAATACAGCTAACAATTAATAAAATATTGCAGTTGCTTTTATAAAATGTATACACATAAGGTTATGCTAAAAACAGATGATTTTATTCTATACAGGTTTTGCTTGGTTCAGCACGTTTTCTTGCCAACCAAATGAAATCTGATGAACGTGTTTGCATGTTGGGTCAAAAATGTATGCAAGACATTGGATACCTTCCAGTGTTCCTTTGGTAATGCCCCATAATCATATGATTTGTATTCTGTTGCCCTGTTACTTATATTCTTAAGACTACGGTAATGTCTCTTCACTAAGTGACCAGTTGACTTCAGGAAAGCTGGCAGGAAGTCGCTTGCTTAGACATGCCTGGTGATAATTCAGTCACTTGAATAATCTTGGGCTTATCTTCGTCATAACAACAAATCAAAGACAGGATTAAAGAACAATGTTTAGATAGCGTGACAATTTGTGCAGACGCCTCTCTCAAAGCCAAAAATGATACCCTTACTGCTTTTGGCACCTGGTATTCTCAAACAGGACAGGGTGAAACCGTGGGGATATGATGCAATCAGAATTCAGGGTGGTAATGCTACAGGCATATATTTTAAAACAGCTGTGTTGTCTAATTCTGCAGCATACATCTTTCAGTAAAGGATTAACTAGAATATTTTTAATGCTTTTAACTCAACTGACTGTCATCTTTAGCAATAAGGACGATCCCCATTAATAAGGCTTGGTGGTAACAGCTCCAGTACATTACATAAGAAACTATTTCTGCATTCCTTGCTGGTAGTTTAAGTGGTTATTTGGCATAAGTAAGAAATATTTAGGTGGAATGCTTTGTTGACTGCAGTATGTCTAGAAAGTTACAGGAACAGATATATTACCCATCAAATTTATCCAGAAATTAAAGCTGAAATAATAATAATAATAATAATAATAATAATAATAATAATAGACACACACATTGAAGTGAAAAGAAGAATATTTTGGCCTGTATTTAAGATTGCATTGGATTTAGGATTTCAGTCATATAAAGTGATATGCTGGTTCTTAAAAAAATCTCCAGGGGAGAAAAGACAGAACAGTTTGGTCTGTACAAAGAAACACAGTTTCTACAAAACAAAGTATTTTCAAGGTCTGTTGGTAACTGGTAATGAAGGCCTTTCAGCAGTTTACCACGGCACGGTTCCTTGGACCGGTTGCTGCCGACAGCCCAGTGCATCTGGACAGCTCCGGACTAGTCAGGGCAGCCAGTGAACAGTCCTGCCCTGCAGACACTGGATTAACTAATTAAAGGTCTTCCCCTTTAAAAAGGTCTTCTCCCCCTGCCCATGCTGCCCCCCCTGCCCCCCCTGCCCATGCTGCCACCCCACCCCCTGGCAGGTTTGCTTTGGAGATGCCCCGCAGCCCGTCTCAGTTTTTTCCGTTCTTGATGGTGCTGCCACTCTGCTTCCTGTTGCTTTTGTTGCTGCTCAGTCTGAAAGAGGGAGAGAAAAAACTAAATTACAAACCTACTTAAAGCCTTAATGTTAACTGAGTGTGAGCCCGACCAGCCTTCTGCAGCTGCTAAAGGCAGACAGAATTTCAGGGAGACAATGAATTACAAAGGGATGATTGAACTGGGGTGAGGCATTAGTGTTGGGGTCACTTTACTCTTTCACCAGCTGCTCATCAATTCAAACCTTCCTGATGAAGTGTAACATGTGACTAAATTGAACTTGCATCTCCCTGCACTTGTCCCTGCACTTGCAACTAAAGGACATGGGGCAGCTAGCATTAGCAATGGGCTGAAAAGAGTACAAATATCCAACCTAATGCTTAATTCAGGATACTTTCCCAGTACATCGGCAGAAGCATTGGGTAACCTAGTTATATTAAAATTATACAATGCACTGGTACGACCACACCTAGAATACTGCGTCCAGTTCTGGTCCCCTTATCATAAGAAAGTCAATGAGACATTGCAGAGAGTACAGAGGAGAGCAACACGATTAATTCCATGATTGAAGGGTATGTCAAATGACGACAGACAGCTGAATCTGTATAACCTAGAAAGTAGGAGAGTCACAGGCGACTTAATAGAGGTATTTAAAATTGTCAAGGGGGTTAACAAAGTAACTTCTGAGAATTATTTTGCCACAGGTCACAGAAAGCAGAACCAGGGGCCACAGGTGGAAGCTGAAGAAGGGCATATTCAGAATTGAGGAGAAAAGGAGCTTTTTCACAGAAAGGGTGGTGAACCTTTGGAACAGGCTGCTGTCCAGTAGGATCCTTCAAGCACAGACGATGCTGCCATGAACAATACTGTATAACCCTCTCTGTGACCATAATAAGACCTTTAACGCTGTCTGGAGGAGGTTTTATTTCCCCTAATAACTAAATAGTTAGGGTTTTTTTTTTGTTTTTCCTCTCCTGAGTGCTAATGTACCACGCTTGCATTAAGCGAGCATAGGGAGGTCAAACTGCCTTTTGTCATTCTAGAATTTCTTATGTTCTTATTGCTGTCTTTAGAAAACAGTCTGTAAAAAGCTAGATTGTGCTAGACTGGTGCTTTAAGGCATGTTTCCTTAATCAATCATGTCCTTGGCCAGTAAACATAACCTTCATCAGTAACACAGTGGCAATGTATGTTCTTTAAGATACAATTAAGAACCGACAACAGTACAAAACATCGTGGCTCTAAAATTGCAACTGTTTGTACTAATTTCCATAGCAACAAAGAAAATATGTTCAGTTTGCATACCTACGTAATTTTTTTGTAGGAGGATTAAAAACAGGGGACAAGAGAAAAGGAGAAAACAAATTCTGGCCTTGGTTAATAGTTTGTTAACACAAGCCTTGCCCAAGGCACAATCATTTATTCACTGGGCAATGGAATTTGTAGGGTCAAAACATGGGGACCCTTATACACTGATCGTGTGTCTATCTGTCTAGCGGTCGGAAGTCATTTGAGTCATGTTGGGGTGCACGGTAACCCTTTGTTCATTATACAGGCCATACACATAGCAGACTACTTCCACAAATTAAAAATCCCTGGGAAGCTAGCTAAGCACCATTTGATTTTCACTTCCAACATATACAACTGAAGCAAGCATTCAATATCATAACACGGTCATCAACATTAGCCTTAGTTCTTAAAAATGCTAAACACACTTGCAATGTTATAATAACAGGTGAGTTTGAAAAATAACTGCCCAACGCTTTTGTTACGATCAAACCTAAAACAATATCTGGACCGCCAGAACATTTTGAACAGACTGCCAAGTCATATGCCAATCTAGGTTTTGCTTGCATTCACACTGGAAATGCTGTGAGTTTTTCAGACAGCATAGTTCTTATGGGAGTGTGGTTCTTATGAGAGGGTACAGTATGCGTCGCTGTGATAGTAAGGGGTAGATACACAGCAAGCTCTATTAATTAAACAAAATGTACACCAGAATTAGCAGCTATAAGGTCACACGCTGGCTGTATTGGTTTACAATAGATCCATCTGGCTGACGTAGTGGGGCGGACTTAGAAAGCATAGAAACCAAGCAAATCAGGTTAGATTCCATTCCAAGAACTAGAGACAGCACGCAATACTACAGTAGTAGAAAGGGGCTATTAAAGCATTGACTAAACATAGTACTGGGGGCCTGCTTCGCTGTGGTATTACTTAAAACAGCCAGCTGCCCAGGGCTGACTCATCACCAGCAGGGCAGCATTTCTGCGATATAATTTGATCTCAGTTGCTGACACACTGACCTGGTAGATCATTTCCCATGAGATTTTAAACTGTCAGCTTATGTAATTCCTGCATGAACAAAGAAAGCTCTCCACTGGAAGAAATAAATAAATAAATAAATAAATAAACGGTTTATTCAAGCCTGAGTTAACTTGTGGCATGGTCTGATGATATTCACCCACCACAAGAATGTTCCCAGCACAAAACAACCACCCTACACAACACCAAATAAAAAGTATGATCCAAAACCTCTGCCTAATATTGCCTATCATTACATAAAAGATTTGTTCATAGAAAATATGAAGGTAAATATAATGATATCTATCACATGCAAAACTATTAATTTGTTAAAAACAGTAATCAATTTCATTGGAAACACAAGAGCCTATCAGTAGTATTGTGACCTCGGCACCCTGACACTTCTTAATTATATTGAATCAATCGCTTTATTGTTCAGTAATTTTATTGTTAAGTATACTATAGTTCTTCATGAATATATTGGACTTTTTGCAGGGCAGAATGAATTTCAGGTAATCATCTGTTAATTACTTTTACTAGGAACATATCATTTTATAAAACAAACTAGGATTCCAGCCTTGGTAGTAGTAAATCACATTGAGTTTCCATAACTGTCTACAGAACAGCTTTAACGAGAGCATTCACAGCTATACAAAGGCTTTGAAAAGGACTTCTAGTCGAAACATTTGTCATTGAATTTAATGTTCTTTTAGTATTTTTATACTTTACATAAAAGTGCTATTAGAAGAAATGATTTCACGTCACCGGTAGCTGGACACTTCAAAGAATTTAACCACAATGTACAAGAATTGAAATGCACTGGAATCGAGAAGGTCTATATAGGAAGAAGGGGTGGTGATATTAAAATATTGAGATGTGCAGCCTTTTGGACTTATACTCTCAATACAATTACACCCTTTGGTATGAATGAGGAGTTGTTATTGTTCTTTCTTCATATACATACATGTAAATGTGAATGTGTATGTGTGTATATATATATATATATGTACATGTATATGCATGTGCATGTTTATGTATAGGTGTGCTTGTGGATGTGTTTGTTCTTGTTTGTGTATACGCTGTAGTTGAATGTAGATGTATTTTATCACCTATTGTGATTTGGTAGTATGTCTTTTTGGATTAATTTTGATATATTTAAAATATATTTGTTTTTAACTCTGAAAATAAAATAATATGAACTAAATTATTTGAACTTGCTTCTTTGATGAGCGCGGACATCCGATGTGAGGGAGACACAGTTTATTATTGCGAAGTTAACGCACCGACTTTTGGATTTTATGAAGAAACTTGCTGTGAATTAAGCGCAAGGGGTAAAGAACAAACATTCTAATATACAACAAGGAAGCAAAGGGCTTGCAAAACGTACCTTCTTCAATTTAAATGTCAGCTGCTTGCTGCCCACTGTGGCGTCCGACACATTCAGAGTTCCCGATTTCTCTTCAAACTTCAGCCGATCTTCAAGTGTTGTCCTGTTGGCCAGAGAATGTTTAAGAGTTAAGGAAAATCTTAGTGCAAGTTACTTGTTTGTTTATCAAAAAGGAGTGATCAAATGCTTTTAACCTAATGCCAGATTAACTAAAACAGGTTCTATACAAAGTATTTGGAATGACTTCAATATGTTTTTTCAGCCTGATGGGCTTAGCTGTTGCACGGTTGGTTAAAGAATAAAGAACACTGAAAAGGATTGAAGAGTTTGGTTGTCTAAGTGTGCTGCTCAAGCCACAAAACCTTTTCCACTGGGCAACTTTCCAGTCTGTCTAAAACAGAAGCTGCACAAATTGGTGGTCACATCTGGGACAGCATGAGGCATGTGTGGAAGCCATCTATGGCTTGTGAATAAAACACAGAGAACACCAGTATCCAGTGCTTTACTTTCATAACCACCAAAATTAAATCACAATTTATTTTTGTGTGGGGTGGGGGTTGAGATGTCCCAAGAATAAATAAAGAATAAATAAAATTAGTCCCAAGAATAAATAGAGTTCTAATTAGTATTAACGACCGTACATGTAGACCAGCGATAGCCAATACATCAAACACTGCGATCCATTTTGGTGGATCTCAACGAGCTCTGCGATCCACCAGTAAGCTATGACCAACAATTATTAGTGGGATTTAATATAATAGTGTCCAATACGTAAGATAGCAATAATAAAACAAGCACAATGCAGCAACATCAACTATTTTGTTGTTTTGTGTACTATTAAGTAGCTGGGTAAAAATAAAGTGTGCTAAATTCAAAGAACACATTACAGAAATGATATTTTAGCGAAAAGGGAAATACATTTAAAATAAATTGAGCAGTATAAATATGCAGGTTTTTTTTATTTATATATTTTAAACCGGACACTTAAGGTTTAGCGAGGGACTACTGTATTTTATATTTGTAGAACCAGCGGAATCTAAATAAGCAAACACCATGATAATTGTAATTATCGTTTCAATATTGTTCCAACCCTACTTAAAAAAACAGTTAAAACACACAGCTCAAAGAAGTTACATTCCAGTGCCTATGAGCATCAAATCCATATGCAATTATGTGCCATATATGGCCCTCCATGCCTGCTCACAGGCTGGCCATGTCATTTTGTTAAGCAATGAAAGTAACCCTTGGCCGGTTGTCAAAGCCCCTGCTCTTAATAGGCAAGCTGCCAATTGGAAAAGGGTGGCTATTCTAGGAGTTAGCCCCCTCCTTACTTAAAGCTACAACAGGCCTTATGCTGTAGGTGGATACCTCTGTTTAAGGATTAAGTCATCTGTAGTAATCTGCATTACTAGCCACTGCTATGGAGATAATAAATGCAATGATATTGCAATGGCCAAAATAATAGTTAATTGAATTTTGCAATGTCGTTTCTTGGCTTCAACCATTATTTCAAATTGTGTAGCCCTTTTCTAAATTTAACAGTGAGGTACTGCACTGAACTGCAATACAACACCTGCTGTGCTAGTTCCTTCTGGATTAAACCCAAGACAACTATACATAGGCCAGTGTTCGAGAGTTGGGATGACACAATATAACCATCTTCCTTTTTGTATATCTGACTGTCCATTCATTTTCCCAATCCTTGCATTTTTCTGTATGTCATAATTCTGTGTAGATGTCATTAATTAGAGAATGAGTAGATGTAAATAGGAGGTTCTTGTTTCAGAGTTGAATATTCCAGTTCCAACTGCTTGAAAGAAATACTGTTGAAATCGTGCTTTGCCTCAATAATAATAATACATCTCAGCATTAACCCTTTGCGGTCCATTTATTCAGCGCCCGTCAGGCGTGTCCAATTTATTGTCCAATTTATTTTCACACAAGCTATTTATTTTACACATGCTGTTTAAAAGTAATTTTATTCACAGTAAAACATTTAAAAAGGCACTGCATATCAACAGGACACTCAATACTGCATCTCCAGCCCTGCCCCACTCTTTGTTCGCTGTGTTTATCACATATCTCTTCATAGTACTGCATACTGATAAATCATCTCCTGATCACTCGTTTTATCACCAAACCCCTCAATAATGCTATCCAAGTCATTATTTTATTACTATAACATCTCAAAAAGATTGGCAAATGTCCGCGATATTCTTTGAGCGCTGGATGCGGAAGCAGCTATCTTGTTTGAATATGCCCGTGTTATGTCTGTGGTGAAGGGACTATGAGTATTGCTCAGTTCCGCCTCAGTTTTTTTTTTTGGCTTCTATCGGCTTCTCTGCCATTGAAAGCTTTTCTTGTCTTTTTCCGGAGAAAAAACGACTAGGGACCTGTGCTTGACGTCTTTTTGATGATGTCAGACAGGGTCTGGAAAGGAAAAATGGTAATGTTGGACCAGAGGACCGCAAAGGGTTAAGACCCAGATATGGGTCTTACAGCATTTCGTAGCACAGTTTATGCTGGCCATAACATGAATACCTGCAAGATTTTAAATTGAAAACAAACTAACAAAAACACATGCAAACTCACTTCTGCAGCTTCTGTTTTCTGGCTGCATCTTTGAAGCTCCTAAACTCCTCTCCTGCTTTGATCTCAAAGAACTTGGGCTCCAGGGAGGTGCGCCGATCCTCGCGGGATTTCTCCTTCCTCTCCTGCCGCTTGGCCCGCTCCTCGAAGTACATGAGCTTGCGCTGCTTCCTCACCTCCTCCACCCAGCCCTTGTCATCGTCTGAGCTCTCGGAGCTCTCTGCATCACTGGGCTTGCCCTCCGGCTCTTCCTCTTCCTTCTGTAATGGCAGTGGAAATTGAATGAGTGCTATCACAGTTTACTGCCTAAAAGCTTAGTGTTATCTAACTGTTAAGAGGTAAAAAATAATAAAAAAAACTCTTACCAAGAGAATTTCGTATATGTAATCGCTTCAGGAGATGATTGATCATACATTTTCACTTTTTTCACTCGTCTAACTTTCTTATATATTCTTTCTAAAAGTGCATGACCAGAGTTCAGGACTTGACATTTTGTTCTAGTTGCCAACTGCCTTAAATATGTAGCCCACACAACATAAGACAAAGTGTCTTATAGAAGTAAGAGTCTGCTAAGAAATAAATAAATAATAAG
This sequence comes from Acipenser ruthenus, assembly GCF_902713425.1. Taxonomy (NCBI): domain Eukaryota; kingdom Metazoa; phylum Chordata; class Actinopteri; order Acipenseriformes; family Acipenseridae; genus Acipenser; species Acipenser ruthenus. The sequence goes on from NC_081193.1 coordinate 9,906,327, forward strand.
AGTCAGCACACCTAGTGCACAGTGGTGTTTTACAGCCATATAAAAAGAAAATAGATGAATAGATGGTGCTGCCTCTTATTCTATGAAAATGTAGTTTGAAGATACACTTTTAAATTGCATTCGTACGTTAACTCTAGAGCCTCGACTCACAGCTGACTACCAAAAACGTATGTAAATTGCTGAAAAATATCAGTAGTCATGTTACAAAAAGTATTAAATCAGTGTATAGCCAGAAACCAGAAAAACACGGGAAATGGTTACTCAATTCACGCTGACTTCATCCCTTTCATTAAAAAAAACCCCAAAAAAACACACAACTACACAAACCTCCCAAAAACAAACTACCTTTCCCAGTGCAGTTGGGCAATATCCCTCCTTCCTGACTTGTATCTATCATTGATTCGTTCTGAATACTTTAAACCCACCCCAACTATGGAGTGGCAGCAAATTCCTACATTTCTATTGGAGACTCCGCTTGCAAGATTTAAAACAAGATAACGATTAGAAGGCTTGTTCGCTGGATTTAAAGCTATATTACAGTTATACCTGCTCAGGTGCTAATTCACACTCCAGCTTCCGCAGCTGCTTCTTCCTCTTCTCGTTCACCTTGGATACAATGGGGTTCAGGAGTCTGAACTCCTCGCTAGCCTCGTCCACCTGGTAATCCGGGTTCTCAAACATCACTTTGAACCGATCGTCGCTCAGGATGTTCGGCAGATTCTGGGAATCAAAAACATTTCAAACAGCAAAAGTTAACATTAAGTAGTTTTTAACTTGTAGAATCCTTGATGCATTCCTTGCGACAGTGGTAAATACAAAATTCGAGCCTTCGCTATCAAGACAAAAAAAAAAGAAAAAAGATCAACATGACCTACAACCATCTAATGTAAAGTGCAAGTGTGAAATAAATACAAAGGAAGGAAAAGGAGACAAGTTCTTCCATGCATCCCTACATTTTGGAACTCTCGACTTGTGGTATAGAATGTCATAAGCTAGTTTTATCACAGTTGATTGGTGGTTCTACCGTAAGTCATGAAGAAGGAGGTTTTAAACAACTTGGATGGTGGAAGCAGTGGGTGCAGACACAGCATTTACCTTTCCCTTCTTTTTCTTCAATGTCCGCTGGTCTGCCTCTTCCTCTTCTTCAATCAGTTTTATAGCCAGCTGTTTGTTGACCTTTGGCAATTTCTAAATTTAAAGCACCAAGAAAATGTTAAAATAAACAATATACATAAATCAAAATTGTAGCTGATTACACATTTCTGGGATATGCAACAATATTGGATGGGCCTGTGTGTAAAAAATGCACACAACAAAATGTATACAAACAAAATCCCATATATTTTTCTACTTTAATTAGCATTTAATTGTTAGATCTTTGGACCAACTGATCAGCTATTCAACTACATTTAAGACTATTTAAGACTGCAGTAATAGAAAAGTATGTGATTGTTTGTTAGTATGAAAATGCCACAATTCCATAAAACAAAAAATAAATAAAGCATTTTTAATAACTACAGTAGTTGAAAGCTATTCTTTCAGATCTGTATTAGCCCTTCTGGTGTTCTCCCTCAGGGGACGTTTATTGTCCCACTTACTAACAATATAACATTTAATAAAAATCCAGTGAAATGAGGTCCATGAAAAACAGATTTAACCATTTCCAGTATAATGACCGTGTCCTTGTGGATTCCACGGTGAGAATGTTTTGCATTAGGAGCCTGGAGTGTTGACTGAGCAAGTCACAACTATGCATATTGAGCTGTAATGTATCTTAGCTATAAACACCCATTCCAACCAGTGTCGTTTATCAGTAAATAGGAGGTGGTGTGGTCCAGTGGTTAAAGAAAAGGGCTTGTAACCAGGAGGTCCCTGGTTCAAATCCCGGCTGAGCTACTGACTCATTGTGTGACCCCGAGCAAGTCGCTTAACCTCTTTGTGCCCCGCCTTTTGGGTGAGACATTGTTGTAAGTGACTCTGCATATGATGCATAGTTCACACACCCTGGTCTCTAAGTCACCTTAGATAAACAAATAATAAATACAAAAACATCTGAAACACTCATCCTTCTTTACCTTTATCTGGACTCTCTGAGCCCTTGTTTCTTCTATCTTCTGCCTGATCTTATCTTTGCGGTATTCATCATAGGCAAATGGGTTTGCCATGGTCTTGACCTATAAAACAAATCCTTATTAAACTTTCTGAAATAGCCCATATTCTAAATGTCATACAGAAATAAAAGTAAAGCATTCACTTTGGCAATGTTATTGTTGTCGTAGTTCATATAACAGACCTTGTGATACAATCGGATATCCATGAAGAATCCATGCATGTAGGCCCGGAGCAACGGGGAACCAATTAGATGTGCAAGTCCTGAAAGAGAAGACGATATTGTTTATAAATAAAGCTATACTGTATTCTGATTTGGTGGCTACATTGGAAAAAAATACATTCCAATCTTTCGTTACATTCATATAATGGTTGGGAAATTGAAGGAATCATATTACTCTCATACAGGAAACATGCTAAGATTCTTTAAACGTTTCCAAAAAACAGGTCATGAATATAAATAGAACCATTATGATGTTCATCTTCATGTCAATTTGCTATTGGCTGTACTTGATTTGCATCCTGGTTAACATAAGGTTTCCTCAAACTTATACACAAGTAGAGCTATGCAATGCTGTTATCTTGATTTTTATTACCGAGGGTGATGAGTCTAGCAGACCGGGTCAGATCCATCCATTTCTGACTGTTATAAAGTCACTTAACCATTTTGTACAGCAGCAGTGACAAACACAAAGAAAATCCACTGGAGAACAATGGAACATGGCAAGTGAAAGCACCAAACAAGGAGCCACAGCATGCTAGGACTGCTACCATGGCTCTCAGAGGGTGCTGTGGCTGAGAGGTATTATTGCATCACCAGCTAAATATAAACACTATTGGTCTCAAGGAAGGATTTCATCACCAGAATAAAATTGGAAAGAGAAGAATGAAGACTATTGACTTCATAATAGATGGCTCTTTTTATAATAATATGGGGTGTCTTCACTCCAAATTTTAATGAAATCAACTATTAATTTGAAAAGTGCCAGAATTGGAGGTTGGCACTGTCCACTGTTTGATTCCAAAATAACCCCAGTTAGCATCCTTTGGTTAGTAATAAAAAAACTCTCTGTGTAACTTTATAGCAGATTGATCCAATGAAAGAGGTTGCTTACCCAAGTTGTCCAAGTCCTTTCGGGTGACAAACTTGTAGTCGTCATACACAGTGGTCTCAGGGTTCTCCTCCAGCTCCTCTGTGAGGTTGTCTAAGAAAGAGCACCAGCGTGGAGCAGGACCCAAGGCCTTTAAACAAGAAAAACAACAAGGAGATTCAGTTTAATACAGGCTTTCCATTAGACGACATTAAAAAAAAAACAACTAATAAATCACCGTTCAAATAACATATACCTTAATAGAAACTTTAAACCACCTAATTTGAAATCGAGCAGCATTGATATTAGTTACCACAGAACCCTGTCCTTCATTTGATTAGGTACAGCACAGTTACAATAAGAGTTCAAAATATATTGTGCCCAACTGAGCAAGTTTATCAATACATAATAACAATAACAATAACAATAATAATAATAATAATAATAATAATAATAATAATAAAGCAGCTCATGTAACATCTTGTTTAAGATCAAATCATAGTAAGTATCCACCTGTTATGTCCCACTTTTTAGTTGTATTCAAATTCAAAACTAATGGTCTGTCACCCTGATGGCTTGTGGGTTGACGTCAGACCAGGAAATACAAACAATACTGTGGGTGGAAGCGCTGGTGCGCGTATTTATTGAAAATAAATGGTTTGAACAAACAGAAACAAAACACTGAACCCAAAACAAAACGGTGGCTAAAATAAACAGGTATTTATAATTTCAACTTTTGCTTATTAATCATTCAGTCAAGTCCAGGCACAGTCTGCACGTGAACTGCTTTTAAAACACCTGTGCACAAATCCATACGTTTTAAATCATAGAACACGACACAAATACACAATAACCAAAATACACACAGGGGCGGGGTGTACCTCGCCACATGGTCTCAAAGCACTACAATAAATAAATAAATAAATAAACTTACAGGAATGTAAAATGTATTCATTTTAGGATCTTCATTAGCTGTAAACAACATTCCTGTGGGGAAATAAATCAAGTGATATTGTTCTTCATTAACAGTAATCTCGAAGATACATCTGAATATAGTTCAAGCAGTTTCAAAGAAAATCATGGTTTGTGTCTACTTTTAAGATTTCCAAAGTTGGTGTTTTTTTAAATTTGAAAAGAGAAAAAAATAAACACATACATATATGTATTACTGACAGATATTGACATTTCTGTGGACTGAATATTAATTTGCATTGATGGTGGTGGTGGTGTTTGAGACTCCTTAAATGAGGGAATTATAACCAGAATTATTGTTATTAAACGTTTCACTGGTCCTAAAAAACCCAAATCTGCTACAATTTTGCAAAATCTCATTGATTTATGTCAAAATATAATAGAAAAAAAATAAGGCAGTACATTTGAGCTTGAAGTAATGCTAAAGAATACATACAAGCAAATGATGAAAGGACCTTTCTCCTCTGCAGGAGTTGAACTGCACATACCTGAATTAGGATAGAGACAGACATCGTTTATATCATGTTCTGGCTCAAGTGTAGAAAATATTTTTCCCTACAAATCAAGAGAATATGTGCTTACTAGTCATGGACAATTTTAAATTGCAATGAAAATGATGAAGGGGGACAGGGGCTATTTTAAATACCTAAAACAGGAGCAGATCTAAATACAGCTGTGTCACAAAGACGGCCGGAGTGGGTGGCGTCAGACCAGAGCCAGGAAATAAACAACAGAGAGGTGTGGTTTGGTGGAGCTGAGCAAATGGTTTTGCTCAGCATTTAATAAACAGAACAGAAAATAAAAGGTTTTAACACAAAAACACAGGACACGGCACTCGAGCCAAAACAAAAAGACAAACAAAACGGACTAGACAGACAAACACAGTGAGCAGATACGTTTAACTATTATTATTATTATTATTATTATTACCTCCGTCTCCAATCCCGTTCTCCACTCACTGAACACCCTACCCCCAGTGAAAGAACTGTGCATCTATATATACTGTTGTGCTGGGATTCAATTACTAATTAATTATTCACTTGAATCCCAGCACGTGAATTAATTCTGTGCAATCCCGTGCTCACACACTATTACTTTTTACTTGCACGTGATGTGATAGTGCAATCCCGTGCCTAAATATAATTATACAATTTAAATACTCGTGCTGCACACACCCATTTATATCCTGTGTACCAATGACTATACACCAACATTAACACACGCACGCAACATACAACACATAATATGCACACAGGGGCGGGGCACATTGCCACAAGCTGCTATTTACCTCTGCATTAATTATGACAATACATGCTATCCTATTGTGATGACTCCAGTTGCAATACAGACTTGATGGCACTCAATACAATAAAGACACCCTCCAAAGAGGTCCACGTTAGGCTGGGTTTTTGAGGCAACAGAATTAAGACCTGCGATTGTTAAGATCATTGAAATGGACCATAAGGTTTTATTCTCAAGTTTCTTCCAACTCATATAGAGTTCCTTGTTTCCAGATTGTCAGCGGTTGTTCAAAACTGTAGGTTTTTGTGGTCGAGTGAACAAGTTCAATAATTACATTATCTAGAAAGACACAGAGTAGTAGTCTTATTATTTTGTTAAGAAATATCCTGTGTCTTTAAATAAAACACCAAAAATAATACAATATAACTAATTTCAAATCATAAAAAACACACCTTGGGCACAGATGGATAAATATGATCACTTTCAGGTAGTTGGATAAGATGAACTAGAATATAGATGGTTTAATCGATGAGAAAACTCTTTACCAGATGTTGACTCACCGTATCTTTATTCCACATCTTTATGATCTTGGAATCTGCTGATAAAATCAAATCTAATTGATCCTGGAACTGAATGGATTTGATTGGAAGCCCATAGTGGTGATCCTTGACAAGCAGTGGACGATTAGAGCGGAGATCATACATCAAAATCTAGGTGAGAAAAAGGTAAAATCTTTTAAGAAAGACAATTAGAAAATGTTTTTGGCTAGGACAAGACAAAAAATAAGACTATATTAGACACTTGGGTTGATAAAGCTCACCCTTTTACAAAATCTCTATGTGTTGTTGTTGGTACTTTGTTTTCTTACCTGGCCTGTGCTTGTTCCAACTGCCATGTGCAAAGCCCCATTAAATTTCAAAGCAGACACCGATGGTAAACCTTCCACCCTACACAGAAAAGAAGAATCCCAAAATCAATCTCAGTGCAGCCTGTGCACAGAACATTCCACTCAATACTTCTGCACGCTTTGATATGGTGTGTCACTCTTCTACAACACCAGATGGAAGACATCATCATACCAGTTCACATTCAGAAATGTGCAATACATGGGAGGGATTGGTAAGTGAACTACAGAAAAAACTCTTTACTTTCTGATGCTGGACATTTATATCACTGTGGCTTTATAGCAGCACACCGATATCACAGGTGGCAGAGAAACAGGAGTGACATTTGTCTTTTTAGAACTAACTAAACTGCACTTTAACCCTTTGCGGTCCATTTATTCAGCGCTGTTTATTTTACACGTGCTGTTTAAAAGTAATTTTATTCATAGTAAGACAGGTTGAAAAGGCACTGCATATCAACATGACACTCAGTACTGCATCTCCAGCCCCGCCCCACTCCTTGTTCGCTGTATTTTTCACATACCTCTTCATAGTACTGCATACTGATAAATCATCTCCTGATCACTCGTTTTATCACCAAACCCCTCAATAATGCTATCCAAGTCATTATTTTATTACTATAACATCTCAAAAGGCTTGGCAAATGTCTGTGATATTCTTTGAGCGCTGGATGCGGAAGCAGCTATCTTGTTTGTTTATGTCAGTGTTATGCCTGTGGTGAAGGGACTATGTGTATTGCTCAGATCCGCCTACTTTTTTTTTTTTTTCTGGCTTCTCTCTGCATCTACCGGTCTCACTCGGCCATTGAAAGGTTTTCTCGGCTTTTTCCGGAGAACAAACGACTAGAGACCTGTGCTTGACGTCTTTTTGATGATATCGGACAGGACCGCAAAGGGTTTACTAGAAAAAAGACTCCAGATCCCATCTAGTGGTCACCACAACAATTGTAGACATACGGAAGACAATATACAAGAATGCATTATTTCATGTTAGATTTGGACAATTCTATGAAAATTGAACATGTGTTACACTGAGAAGGAACATCCATGCCCAAATTATTTATGGTGATGGGTCTATCCTAATACACAGAAGTCAGCTCATGAAACATTCCTGGGCAATGTATCCATTTACATGGGTTGGTTTAAAAATGATTTCTCAATAATTGAAACCATGGCAACCCTTCTGTGTGTTGCATAATAAAACCTCTGCACAGGACATTCAGTCCTTGTATCTCAAAAACGATTTAATAAAATCATGTAATACGACCAAGAGGAATGCTTACCAGACCCAACATGCCAAATCGCAGAGCTTCCTCTAAATATAATGACTTGGATGCAGTGCCTTTTAAACCTGTTTTACTGTGAATAAAATTACTTTTAAACAATGTGTGTAAAATAAACAGCTTGTGTGAAAATAAATTGGACCACAAAGGGCTAATCTCCAGTTTACCACCAATCAAAAGGCATCACTTACTCTGTATCTTCTGTCACACTGCTTAAAGCACAGTCCAGTAAGCCAACACGACCTCTAGTCCTTGGATCCCAGCACTCCACTTTACCCTAACAAATAAACATCAGTGAGCCAGTTATGCTGTTACCAAATTTAAAATTCCTAACAATGGAAAATAAAAGATATTAATTGCATGATAATGATCATCACAGGTTTGAACTACAGCCAAGAGCCTTAGGAAGCTGTCTATTTAGTGGATCGTCCCTTATAGTCAGATGTCAGAACTGTTGGTGGGTTAATTGATCAATTATAAGATTTATACTTCATGTATAAAATCAAGCCAACACTAGGCTGGATATCAAAGTGATTACATTGTTACATTTACCTCTGCTGTGCCAGTAGCAAACAAGTAATGGACAGGGTTAATGTCACACACATTGTTCTCCCTGAAATTAAATAAAACAAAGCATGTGTTATTTTCTATTAAAGAAATGCAGTTGTACATTATGTTTGTATACACTGTGTTAAAGTTAATGTCCCCCTGAAAAGGTGATACAAGTTTTATCAATAGTGCTGAATTTAGAAATACTGAAAGAAACTTAATACAGGTTTTGCATATAATGGAATAGATTTAAAAATGTAAAATTCAACATGAACCTAACCTGTTAATTATATTTTAATAAAAAAAAAAAAAAACATTTCCAATGATATTTAAAATTCACATTCCCCAATGTATTATCTATAAACCAGGATTAATGTTTACCTAAAGAAATATGTTGACTATAACCATAAACTTTGAAAGTTAAGTTAACCAATTAATGAAAGTTAATTATTTAAAAGGAACATTTACAATTAGCAGGACTTTGCACACAGTCGTGACCCCCACCAAGGTACCACACACACACACACAACTTTACTGCATGGTACATGTGCCCCCTAGTGGAATTATACAAAACTGCTGCCAGGTGCACAGATTCTTGCAAAACATACTTACGCAGCATCTGTTTGTAAGGAATTCAGAAATGTTCCTTGTTCCAGATTAAGTCTGTACACTTCTGAGCTACAAGAAGAACACATTAATAATAGATATTTGATACTGAATTTCATGACAGAGTCATATATATTGTGTCAGTATTTAGAAAGCACAATTTAAATAAATTTACATTAAACCGGTCCTGCCTACTTTGAGAACCTTAAAGATCCTCACTGAAGTACAGCAGACATGTTAAGCCTGACCCTATGAATGTATATTCCCAGTATAAGTATATCTCAAGTATATATTCCCAATATATACATTCAAATATATCCCAAGTATATGCATTCAAGTATATCCCACGTATATACATTCAACATCACCTGCTTTCTTTGTTTTATTCAATAACTAACTGCATCAGGTTCTCCTAATTAAACAGCAAATGTTTTCTACCCACCACATAACAATTTAATCCTCCTTACCTTGCTCCAACAAAGTACAAATCACATGATGGATAGTGATATGAAAAGTCTCTACCAAACTTTGGTATTCGTGTCTTGTAATAGTGACCGTGCTGTGAATGAAATTCTACATAGCGGTTACAGTGCAGGAAAACCAGCTGGGAAAGACAAAAAAAAAACATTATTAAATGATCCTTTCAAGTTATAGACAAACATCTGCAGTATTTCTATGGCATTAAGGGAGGGGATTATGGTGTTATTAAATTTACACGAACAATGGTAACATTTAATACAATCATTTTTATGTTGCACCTGGCAGTTCTGTTTCTTCATTTGGTTCATTTCAAACTCTTATATTGTGTGTATTGAACTGTAAGGTACTTTTCTTCCCCCTTTTGTTTTACTTTGGTCTCAAAAATATTGCAAAGTTTAGAAATGAAGCTGTGAACCCAGACTGCTAACAGAACTGGGGCACAACAGTTAAGGAATTACAAACATGGATCAACTTGTAATACTGCAACACCTACCTTGGAGTAATCGTCTGATAAGATGTCAAAAGTTACAACTGTGGAGAAAGAAAAAGAATTAACAGGAAAACATGCGTGCTGTGTTGTGTACTTTGTTATACTTCTGCGTAACAGATAATTCTGACCCCCAGTGTTGAGACAAAGTAATAGGCTATAAGCAGAAATATACAACAACCAGCCCCTGCTCTCCCATTGGTTTCTATGAAGATCAGCTATCCTGTTATTACTCATTAAAGGAGAAATAAAGCTCTAGTGCTGCGACAAATATCAGAATATCTAAACGAATGATGCCGGATATGTATTCAAAAGGCAAAAAAAACCCCAAAAAGTCATGTCTGTCTGCAAGAAATTATACAAGAATAGTCCTGTCTGATGTGTGGGTTTTCTATATAAAAAAAACTTAAAAAACTAAAAAAAAAAAAAGAAAAAAAAACAAAAAAAAAAAAAAAAGGGAAACAAAGTAATTGCAATTCAAGATGCCAAAAAGTGGCCTCCACTGAAAATCACAAGTACTGCTTCAGATTTGGGAAGAGTCTGAATCAGGGGCTGTTTCTCTCTAAAATGCCTGAGCATGACAGGGAAATGTGATCAACATTTGTTTTTTAAGTTTATACAAGCCCTATTTGCATAGTTAACTCTTTCTGTGGGCTACAATGATTATTTCAGACAAACAAAAGTAAATAAATAAAGTACTAGAAGAGTGAAAATGGCATTGCTGTGGGGTGTTTCTCTGTAATAATGGATCGCCCTCATGTTTTATTGAATCATTAATTTGATGTTTATATATTTATATTATCATTACCAAGTAAAATATTTTTCTGTCCAAAAATACTTAAAAACAGTTAGAATAAAAATGACCAGATATAAAAGTTAAGTTACAAACAATGGGGTAACCCCCTTCATTTTTTCCCAGTAGGAAGTATAAGTAATGGTAGTGCTATGATAAATCTTTATAAGGGTATAGACCGAATTAGGATACTGTAAACTTATAACATGTGCAGTGGAGGGCTTAGCCTAATGCCAGCCTATTATAAAGTATTGAATTTCCATACAAGTTTCCTGTCTATTTTCAATTGCAGTGAAAGAAAATTAAAATGGAAACACAGACAAAAGCACATTGTTTGTTGTGTGTGAAGTACAAACTAGCATACAGTATATGTCTTTACCCCAGGTATACACTTTTGGTACAGGAATGTTGTGCATTCCTCCTTTTTGATGGTAGTTTCTACTTACCGTCCGAGTCGAGACACCTTTCAAACTTCAAAGACAATTGGTAAGTATCATAGCAACGAACCCGAGGCTTGTATGTGCCTGGAAAATAAAACTTATATTTGCCACTTATGCAGACAGAATCCAAGTCTGAATACTAGTAAGGTCACTTTTTTTCTTTTAAAAACCCTCGTACTACAGATGTGTGTACACAGCTGTAAAACAAAGATTTTGAACACTCATGTGCTGTGTAACTTAAAGGACTCAGCATCTGGCTATTTTGCTAAACACGCTATTACACTAGAATTGACAGATTATGCAATATGCCAAGCAAAAAGTTAGTTTCCTTGAAAAACGGTCTAACACTTGAAACTTTTTGGTTAGAAAATAGTTTTCAATGCAGTTGCGTTGCCAGCTTACATTTACAAGTCATAGAGACTCAAAGCGATTATGCTTGTTTGGACTGTTACCAACACCATTGTGTCACTTTTTTTTGTAGATTATAGTAAGATAGTACTGTGCTTGATGGTTATTTTTTTTACTTCATTTAGATGACAACACACAGCTATATTTACATGCAGTGTCCTTAATCTACTTAATTCTACACTCTACAGTCGGCTGCTAGAGCTTAGTCTGGGCAGATTCTAAATTTAGGAGCTTCAAAGCCCCATTTAAGCCGTGCAGCATCTGGACACAATTCAAAGAACCAGACACCACTTACCAGCTGCCAAGATATACTGCCCATCTTTTGACACCTTAATCGCCGTGCTGACTGTTGGCATGTCAAAGTCCTGGATGAGCTCAATTCTCCTCTGTATATCTGCAAAAGAACAAAACCGTGATTATCAAGTAGTTGACGTTATACACACAGCGTCCTACTTCTATGAGAATCTGACAGTTGCATTCACTGTAAGATTACAGAATCATCATGTGACACTGCATTGAATCAGGTTTTTGTGTGTACAATTTCTGTCCGGTGTCATGTGAAATAGAGTCGGCTGCGCATGCTCAATGGAGAGCGCACGATATTTCATATCGAAGCCACATGAAATACTGCTTGTAGTGAAATGGTGTCCGGAGGGAAAAGGCACTTGAATCTGTATTCAGCGCAGTGAAGTTATGGTCATATCTATGCTTTTTTTATTATTATTTTGTAATCAGCAATTGTTTTTGTCATTTTTTCTCCCAATTTGGAATAGTCAATTATTTTTAGGATCAGCTCACCACTACCACCCCTGCGCTGACTCAGGAGCGGCAAAGATGAACACACGCTGTCCTCCGAAGCGTGTGCCATTAGCCGACCGCTTCTTTTTCACACTGCAGGCCCACCATGCAGCCACCTCGGAGCTACAGCGTAGGAGGACAACGCAGCTCTGGGCAGTTTACAGGCAAGCCTGCAAGCGCCCAGCCAGACCACAGGGGTTGCTGGTGCACGGTGAGCCGAGGACACCCTGGCCAACCAAAGCCCCCCCACCCTTGTGCGGTGCTCGGTCAATTGTGCGCAGCCCCCTGGGAACTCTCGTCCATGGTCGGCAGTGGAATAGCCTGGACTCGAACTGGCGACATCCAGGCTATAGGGCACATCCTGCACCACGCGGAGCACCTTATCTATGCTTTGTTTGAATAGTATATTTTAGAGAGCCTAATTTAATCCAATTAGTAATAAACAACAAAAGATAAAGATTGTTTTATACATTCTGACACATCTCACAGTATTATCATGTTGTATTTGTCTGTAAGAAAAAATATATTCTTAAAAAAACAAAAAATAATCTTGTCTGAATGATAAAACGATTTTTAGTCGAAAGTTAAAGCCTTTCTTGATGATATTTAGAAAAACACACGAGACCTTTTAATAATAAAAAAGTATACCCGATTAAAAAAAATAAAAAATAAAATCACCCGAATTTGGAAACAATTTATGAAAAAAATCAGAACCAGTAGCCCTAATTAGAATCTATTTGTTAAACACCATTCCAGGATAACTTGAACACCGAAGACAATTAATATCCGAACGAAACCAACAACCTGTTACTTATCTGGCTCAGCTAAGTCTCAATTACAACAAAACGAACAATCAAAAATAGAAAAAGTAACTTGTTTGTAATAAAAGGGTGTTCTTTATAGTAACGGTTACATTATCCTGAGATTGAACAGTATTTCACAAAAAAATAGGGGCGTGGCAAATAGGTTGGGGTTAACTTTGGACACTTTCATAGGGACACTTTCCCATCAATTTCCTGGCATTTAGAAACATAATGAGATGTTGCACTGAATCAGGTTTGCTTTAGTTGCTTCATATTACTTACACCAAGTAAGGCTATAATGTAAGTCATTAAAACAGACGAGAAATAAAAACAGATAATTAAGCTGCATTCCCACCCAATATAGTTACTGCTGGAGTATATAGTTACTGCTGGTCCAGTGGTTAAAGAAAAGGGCTTATAACCAAGAGGTCCCCGGTTCAAATCCCAACTCAGCCACTGACTCATTGTGTGACCCTGAGCAAGTCACTTAACCTCCTTGTGCTCCGTCTTTCGGGTGAGACGTAGTTGTAAGTGACTCTGCAGCTGATGCATAGTTCACACACCCTAGTCTCTGTAAGTCGCCTCTGTAAGGCGTCTGCTAAATAATAATAATAATAATAATAATAATAATAATAAGCAGCACATTTAGTGGCTGGAATTGTACTATTACTATACTGTTATTTTCATAACGCACCCCCTACTCACCAACATCTTTTTTCTGAAGCGCTCTTTTCTTCCGATCTGAGAGCCACTGCAAATACAATAGTAATTGTTAACCCTTAATTAAAGCGCTATATCCCATGCTGATACCTCCCCCACCATGCACACACACAAACAAATCAACACAGTTTTACTGTTAATACCTTCATTGACATTAGTATTTTCATACACAGCACAGATTTATAACACAAATGATTTAGTCAAAACCACTATTCATAATCAGATACAATACCAATAAAACTGTCTGTCATGTTACCCGGGGTGAGGTTGACATTAAATTTAGAAACAACCTGAGGCTGTAACCAGTGTGTTTAGTTTGAGAACAAATACGTTAAACAAATACGTTAAACAAATACATCAAATAGTTATAATAATAATAATAATAATAATAATAATAATAATAATAATAATAAAAATGCAGATCTTTCAACAGACACATAACTTGCGTTTTAAATATTTCACTAACTTACCTCTGGTAGCGACTTCCCACAGCTCAGGTTATAGATCTTTACGTCGTTTACACTGGAGACCTGCATTATTCCTCTTCTCAATCAAGCCGTACCTTCATACTTTATGTAAAATAATAATAATAATAATAAATATTTTCCGTTTTGCCCCTTCACCCCACGTTGTTACTGAGTAACAACCAACACACTTAGCGTCAAGAGGCAACCGGAAGTGCGTGTTCCTGATAATAGGTCCGTGAAGAAACAGTACGTAATAAACATTTAGGGTCCTGTTATTGGTACTGTTATCTAGGACAATGAGAATGACTGTGTTTTACTGAGTGATATAGATCTTAAGAGGAAATAACAACAGGGATGGGTATGACTCCCATTGCAAAGCAGTTTGTTCCATTTCTGGTTTTACTATGAGTTTAATATGACACACCTGAACTTGTTACCTATCACTATAGCTAATCAAACTCCTATTAATATCTGGAATAGATGAAACCGCTATGCAATGGTAATATTATTTCCATCCCCGAAATAGCACCTGCCTAAACTCTTTTGAGCAAAGCAATTAATACTGACAGCGATTATTTTTCGACATAATGTACAGAACCTGCCCGTGAGCGGTATCAGAAAAGTCATTTTTGATTTGGGATGTCTCAACTGTCTGAATTGTGTTTTTTATTCTGAGTAGGCTATAATATAAAGGTATACGTAATATCCGCACACAGAACTGCACAAACCAGGTTCTAAGAACAACCACAATTCAAACAACTATGGCATATATAACAACAAAGATAAAATGCATTGCAAAATCAACAGTACCTCGTGTAGTTGGAATGGCACTAGATAGGCAATGAACGGAGAAGCATGCTGAACCAAATCGATTGTTAAAGGTGGAATCCTGTAGCAGAATGGGACTTGGGGGAAACAATCAAAACATTAAACCTGGGAACTCAGAACGTTCAAGAATATACATTTTTCACTTGTAATTGTTCTATTAAATTTTACCTTGGACAGATGTTGCAATTGCAACTTAAATCAAATACGACCATACTAAGAATGTAAGTAATATAGTTAGAAAAGAATGATACTGTCATTTATTGAACTTATTACCGACTGCAATGTATGTTTGGAAAAGGATAGACAATGTGACAGACAGAATGCTATCTTTCCTCTGTCCTTTTTCTTCCAGTGCGTGGTTCTGCGCCCCTAGCCACTGTTCACGTGACAAAATATAAAGCAAGCAAACATTATGGAGCGTGTGGATTGCAGGTTAGCTCTCTCCACATTAGCTCTATATTATTATTATGTTTATTTAGCAGACGCCTTTATCCAAGGTGACTTAAAGAGAGCAACTTGGAGCACAAGGAGGTTAAGTGACTTGCGCAAGGTCACACAGTGCGCGAGGCAGGATTTGAACCGGGGACCTCCTAGTTACAGAGCCTTTTCTTTTTTTTTTAACCACCGGGCCACACAGCCTATAACATCAGCAGTTTGTTTTGTGTTTTACCAAAAATAAAAGGTGCAAACGTAGCGTGGTACTGGCCCTTTAACCTAACACCTGATTCAACAGAATTCAAGTCAAATTCTGAACAGGTTGGCCAATTATTTGAGAAATACTGAATGAATGATTCACTGATCATTCACCCGATTTGACTGTAATCAATCTACTGAGTGACACTGCAGGGACGTCGTCGTAATTATCAGTTGAAACGAAGTATATCGAATTGAGACAGAAAAGAATACCTTCAAGCAATAATATGTTTGTATTAACAAAAAAAAAAATCATGCATCCCAGACGTCGCGTTGAACTAACTGAAGTTGGTAAGGACAGTGATGAAGACAAGCATTACTGTATCTCTCTGCATTGATTTAATATGACAAAAAGTGTGTGTTGAAATTCAGAATAGCTGACATTGAGAAATTAAACCATTTACAACTATAGAAAATAAACAAGCGGTTTCTTTGTGCCCATTCATTTAACATTTACATTTTCATTTTCCTTCTGTACATTTTACTGTATGTTCGATTGAGGAAAGCCACTCACAGAAATGTTTTTACCACAAGCAGGGAACACGAACAAAAAACCATCTCCATACTATGCAAATAGCCTTACCTGCAGTTGGATGATGTGATAATGATCACCTTTGCCACTCTAGAAACGGCTGTGTTTTCAACACCTGCCTCACTGGGCACAGTAGTGATGGGAAGAGGCATGTATCAGATACGACTTTTTATAGATGCACATGCACTGAATAAGGTCTTCAGCTATACAGCAGAGTTATAAAACTAAGTTTTTAACCATATGTGGGGGTGTTATATATATATATATATATATATATATATATATATATATATATATATATATATATATATATATACACTACCGGT
The DNA here is from genome assembly GCF_902713425.1 of Acipenser ruthenus. NCBI lineage: Eukaryota > Metazoa > Chordata > Actinopteri > Acipenseriformes > Acipenseridae > Acipenser > Acipenser ruthenus. Next base: position 9,922,858 of record NC_081193.1, read on the forward strand.
CAAAAGTTTTAGAACACCCCCATTTTTCCAGTTTTTATTGAAATTTAAGCAGTTCAAGTCCAGTGAATAACCTGAAATGGTACAAAGGTAAGCGGTAAACTGCCAGAGGTTAAAAAAAAAGTTTAGGTTACCAAAAACTGAAAAATAATGTACATTTCACAGTTATACAAAAAGGCCTTTTTCAGGGAACAAGTAATGGGTTAACAACTTACAGCTGTTCTGCAGCAATGGAAGTAAATTAAGCCTTGAAAGTTGATGCTAACAATTCCTACAGGTGTCCCAACTTTTGTTGATTACTTACAAACCCTCTGTCTGTATAAAAGCAGTGTTGGAACAGACTGTGTTACTACACCCTCTTAAGCATTATTTGGACAGTATTGTACTGCAGGAAGTAGTATATTGCTCTCATAATGGCGAGAAAAAGGCAATTAACAAAGGAAGACAGACAGACCATTATAACCCTTAAAAGTGTAGGTCTTTCCTTTAGAGAAATTGCAAAGAAAGCCAAGGTGTCAGTGAGTACAGTTTCCTACACCATCAAAAGGCACTTGGAAACTGGAGGAAACTCTGACAGGAAGAGGTCTGGCAGACCCAAAGCCACAGCAGAATCAGAAGACAAGTTTCTGAGAGTCAACAGCTTGCGTGATAGGCGGCTCACAGGACAACAGCTTCAAGCACAGCTTAACACTGGTCGAAGTAAGCAAGTCTCAGTTTCAACTGTGAAGAGAAGACTTCGAGCTGCAGGTTTGACAGGTCGAGTGGCAGTAAGAAAGCCATTGCTAAGATGGCAAAATAAGAAAAAGAGGCTTGCCTGGGCCATGAAGCACCGCCAGTGGACTACTGAAGACTGGAAGAAGGTCTTATGGACCGATGAATCAAAATTTGAAATCTTCGGTTCATCACGCAGGGTTTTTGTACGCCGTCGAGTAGGCGAAAGGATGGTTCCTCGGTGTGTGACACCAACTGTCAAACATGGAGGAGGAGGCGTGATGGTCTGGGGCTCTTTTGCTGGATCCAGAGTCGGCGACTTGCACAGAGTGAGTGGCACCCTGAACCAAAACTGCTACCACAGCATTTTGCAGCGCCATGCAATACCCTCTGGTATACACCTAGTTGGTCAGGGGTTCATCCTACAGGAAGATAATGACCCAAAACATACCTCCAGGCTATGTCAGAACTACCTTAGAAGAAAAGAACAAGACGGTAGGCTTCAAATCATGGAATGGCCAGCACAGTCTCCAGACTTAAACCCCATAGAGCTGGTTTGGGATGAACTGGACAGAAGGGTGAAAGCAAAGCAACCTACAAGTGCAACACATTTGTGGGAACTTCAGCAACAGTGTTGGGAAGAACTTTCCGAACAATATTTGATTTCCATTGTAGAACGAATGCCACAAGTGTGTTCGGCTGTTATATCTGCAAAAGGTGGCTACTTTGATGAGTCAAAAATTTAGATTAAATTTTGTTAAACAAAACGATTCCATGATTTCTTTTTTATCTCCAATTGTTTATTTGTTCTATGCTTTAATTTCAGAGTACATTGAGACATTAAACTGCGTAAATTTCAATAAAAACTGGAAAAATTGAGATGTTCTAAAACTTTTGACTGGTAGCGTATATATAATTGTTTTAAGCTGAACACCCAACTGTCCGGGATTGTAGTGAGCAATGCCAAACGAAAAATAAAATGTATTTTGATATTATTTCTGACGTTGTGTAGCATGTATTCGACAGCATATGGGAAACTCAGTAATTTTTATTATTCTAGAAACTTGTGTACTCATGAAAAAATGAACAAACACATAATATCACATTGTTTGGAAAATACTTGTATCCCTGCTGACTATGGCAAACTGGTATACTGTTGCCCTCATTACTTTATAATAAACTAATGCAATCGTGACATCATCATCTTTCCATCTAGTTGTGCATTGCATTTATTTTACAAAGCTAAATTTTGATGTCTTTTTAATCTTTAAATAGCAGAAAAGGTTCATAACTTCTTATAGTGAAGTAAAATGCAAATTTTCGGAGGTTGCTTAACTGTTGAAAAATGTAAATGAACATTTTATTATTGCGTTGATGGATATAAAAGAAAATAGGAATTAGTAGTTGTCTGAAAAAAATATTAGTAGCACCTACCGTTGTTGGAAACAATTATTTATCTATGTGACTGGGGGCGGACTCAAAGTCACACTAGAATGAACTGAACTTCCCATTATCCTCAGAGTGATATTTGAGAGTTAACAAAGTAGAGAAGAGTCTTTATTGGAGAGAGAGACAGGGGGTTGTGTGTAACATTGTCACTGTGCTAATATTACTGTGCTCATTTAGTGGCGAGGAAACCTACTGAAAAGGATTAGTGTACAGAAAGAAAGAAAATGGCAGAATTCTGGCTCATTTCTGCACCTGGTGAAAAGTCAAACCAACAGTCGTGGGAGAGAATGAACACTGTCACCACTAAAGCCAACCTGTCCAGTAATTTCAAATTCACAATTCCTGATCTTAAGGTAAAAAAAAGTGCTGTGTTACAATTGAAATTAACAACTGCAGTTGTTTTTGTTGATGTTGTTATTGTTGCCAGTAACCATGTAAGAAACTAATATTTTGTCTTGTACTGTATTTGGTATCTCTACAATAGGCTACCTTGAAGGAAGAGTAAAGTTAAAGTGAGGAACAAAATAATGATGGTATAATAATAATAATAATAATAATAATAATAATAATAATAATAATAATAATAAGCTCTTTGGAACAATAATTGAACTTCTGCGGCTCCATCCTGCAACTTAACTTTTTAAAAGTCACCGTAGTTCAAATGTTTTCGTAGGGTTGGCTGCATATGGCTACATTTATGCCATTAAAAGTGTTTAATTCCTCTCTGAAAACGTCTTTCCCTTTGCCATAGTGTTGAAATGGAAACTCCTTATTGTATAAGTGGACCACCTTTAAAAAACTTATGTTGATATAACACATTTCTTACAACTATGGTTTTATTTTGATGACCTTACAGAGCAAGATATCTGTCCAGGTATTTAATTTCACACATTTTGTTTAACAGGGTCAGTGTATTAAATCATTGTTATTGGTTTCCTATAGGTAGGCACGTTAGATGCTCTGGTAAGCCTCTCAGATGAGCTGGGGAAACTGGATACCTTTGCTGAGAGGTAAAAACAGCCATTATTTACTGAATACATGGTTAGTGCTTAATTGTTTTGAATATATACAGTGTTGCACTTGTTCCAGCTTGACCCAAGCTCTCACCAAAGCTGTGTAAGCTGAATTAACCCTCATAGTGACCAGGGTTGTGTCCTGTGTAAACTGGAGCTGCTCTGCTGTGTTCAGCCTACACACACAATTCTTCTGCTTTGTATTTAGTGTAATCAAGGGTACCATGGCATTTTCATTGTGTCTCTGTGTTTTAGTATCTAGCTAGTGATCAACAAGACTTTTGGTATTGAGACTTTTGGTATTGACTAAAACAAAATCTCGATCGATCCAGTTTTGTTTCATGCCTGAAGGCAAATGTAGCACATGATCTTGCCCACTCCAGTGTTTGTTGTTCAAGTTTGATGCATACCTTTTTTATAGAGTATATTTCTATAAATATCTATAGATTTATATATAATATATATAGATATTGTACATATCTACATAACTTAAGTTATAGGTTTATATAAATATCTGTAGACATATACATTTTTTTAAGGGATTGCAAATAATAGTTATATTGAACATATAGCACGAATAACATGAATATATAATACTATTTGTCTATTCATAATCCAGAGTAACCTGACCACTCACTGTATGTCAGATATGTACTGAATTAATCATGTTTGATATTTGCATAGAATCACAGTGTGTATTAGGTACCTATAAAGTCTTATGGTACATCTACAAGATTGGAAATAAGCTAGACATTTTAAAATCCACCAGCAGCATCAGTTTAAACGTAATATAATATATCCTCCTCATTCATAGACAGGCATGATTAATACTAGTTGGTCACTTTTTGGTTTTGTAAGTTCGTTGAATCACACCATGACTTACAGCTCAGTCATCTTTGGGATGTCCTTGATAATGAGATTTAGCATCTGAAGGACATTTTCTGGACTAAAGCTTTTCATATGAATGGAATAAATGTATACTTTTACAATAAAACCATATATAAATGTAAAAAACTAAATTATGTTAAAGAGCTTAGGATTTGCTGTAAATAGCACATTTTGTTCTTTCTTTTTTTATTTTTCTAATAACTGTCAGAATTTAAAAAATATTAGAATATGAAAATATTATTCCCACAGGATGCCATGTCAGTGTAGCGTCTGTAAAAAAAAAAATCTAATGAGGTAAAACAAGATTAATTTGACCTTTTTTAGGAACGTTGTGTAAATTCTTCCAAACCCTAACCAAACAAACATAAATAAAGAGATACACATTTTTTATATAGGTATAGCTTTATTTAAAGGGTGTACAGCTAATGAAATAATGTAACTTCTGTTCGCAATCTCTTATGTGCAGTTTTGACAGAAGCACATGCATTTGTACTAGGTTAAGAGAGCTCTCAGTTTTCATGACATGCTCTCAGGCAGTCTGCTAAAGCAGTGTCTTTAGGGTCTTCTGCTTCACACTTCAGGGGAAATAACCTAAGAAATGCAAGACTACTTGAAAGTAAAAGTAGGCCAACAGAGCTGACATCAGCCTCGTATAGTAACAGATATTCATTTTTTTTAAAGAAAATACAACACCAAATGTTTTGCATCACCCGAGAATTTTAGGATTGAGTCATTATTTTAAAAAAAATATGAACATAATTTAGATATTTTATTCAACATCATGTAATCAAAGAAACTACAAAATGATATTGCAAACGTCTACCGGAAGCCACAATAATAGTATTTAGTACATGTTAGATTTTTCAATTTTTGTCAATTTTTCATTAAATACTGTATATGGAAAACTACAAATAGGTATGTAATTCAATACATTAACGTAACATCCAGCAGGTTTCATTCAACTTTATGAAGTAGAATTAGATACAGTTGTATTGGGTGATGCAAAACCTTTAGCCGTAGCTATACATGTTCACTGTTAAATGTGTTTACCCCAAACCTGCGCATGTGAGACTTACACAGCAAATTGAAGGGCATGACAAATATATATAAGTAAGTAGTAAATATAGTGTAAACCTGTCAACACCTCTACCCCATACTGGGGCTGTGCAGTCAGAAGGTATGACTGGGGTGTATGGTTTCAACACCTTTCATTACTTATTTATGCCACGGGATTGTAGGACGTTTTTCCATGTAAATCCACTTGCCGGAGACTACTTGAGACTATGTAACTCGGCAAAGATCAGACAGCCAAGGTGTCAGTTTCCTAATTAAGACAATGCACTGCTACTTTTTAATGGAGTGGAATCTCTTAGCCAGTAGGGTTTCATTAATCATCAATAATCTCAGGAGTGAAACTTTCTGATAAGCAGTATCTGTTGCAGAGCACATTGTCAGTTCAAAGTAAAGGCCTCAGGTCTATGTCCTCCTGAAAGAGTTTTTTTTTCCAAGTGTGACAAACCGGGCTGAGCTTGACTCATGCAGGACCGTCTGCCCTTGTCTTTTTGTGTAAAAGAACAGCACTCCAACAGCACAGGTAGGTTTTTTAAACAAGGCAAACCTGTATGTTTATTTTAAACACAAAACAAAAAGCTAACTCCTTCCAGGGGTGCTAAGTACACATTTATGTTCTAAACTAATAAACTGGATGACTAAGCCATTTACCAGTATCAAACATATATATATTTCAAAAGTGTATCTTCCTGTTCTGTTCTGTTCTGTTCTGTTCTGTCCTGTCCTGTCCTGTCCTGTCCTGTCCTGTCCTGTCCTGTCCTGTCCCGTCCTGTCCCGTCCCGTCCCGTCCTGTCCTGTCCTGTCCTGTCCTGTCCTGTCCTTTGTTCCAGCTCCCTGGTAGTCTCTCCCTAATAGAGCCCTGGGCTCTCCTTTTATATGATGTGGCTGCTCCCAGTTATCACCAATTATTGCATTTGGGAGCAGCCACATTCTCACATGTTTTTGGCAGGGCCTTCCCTGCCAACCACCACCAAAACACACACATATTAACACTATTTACAGGCACACCAAGGTATCCCTAAAAAATGCTCCTTCAAGGTACAATCTGTTTTTTAAATATATACTATTATTATTGGTTTTTTTTTATTTATTATTATTATTTATTTCTTAGCAGATGCCCTTATCCAGGGCGACTTACAATTGTTACAAGATATCACATTATTTTTACATACAATTACCCATTTATACAGTTGGGTTTTTACTGAAGCAATCTAGGTAAAGTACCTTGCTCAAAGGTACAGCAGCAGTGTCCCCCACCTGGGATTGAACCAACGACCCTCCGGTCAAGAGTCCAGAGCCCTAACCACTACTGCACCACTACTATCATGACCAACATTGTAATGGTGAGTTCACCAACAGCACAGAGTTGAAAAACATTCCCTTTTGTTTTTCTCCAGTGTTCTAAAGAAAATTGCGCACTCCATGTCTGATATGATGGAGGATTCCGAAGACAAAGTTCAGGAAAACCTGTTAGCCAATGGAGGTGAGGGGTGATGCAGTGAAAGGGTTTTATATGAACGATAACATCTCTGTGTTGGTCTGCTTATAATGAGCTTCAAATGTTATATATATCATCCTCCGGAACCGTTCTTTTGAAAGACAGCTTGTTTATGACAACAGCTTGTTTATGCACTGCTTTTTTCCATCCAGATGAAGAAGGACTTGTAGTCTGAAACGTCCTGATGTTTTTTGTTTTTTTTTAATCAATTATTCACATTTTTTTTCTTTTTGATTTTTCACCTTATGGTACACAGCAGTTTTCCTTATTATGTATATATATACTTATTATTATTTAATTATTTAGTAGATATAAAGCAGATGGGGCAGGGTGACTTGAAAGGTCATACTGTCACATGATTTGAATTAAACAAAACAGGCTGTTCTGTCCAGGCGCTTAGGATTCTCCAGACAAGCTTAAGTCAGGTGTTAAGTCGACTTCCAACTGAAACGGATGCATAATATTGCTATATCTTTAGTGTAAAGATGTATTCAAAAGAAAACAGGTCAATAGCATATGCTGAGGGGAGAAGTGGAAATCGTAGTGACACTGATGAAGGAGAGGAATTCCACATCTATTAAGAGTCTCTTTATTAAGGTTAAACCCGAACAGTGAAAAATGAACTATGCAATAGTGCTGATGTGTTTATGCACCGCACTGCAGTAACCTTACCTGCTGTTTTACACACGAGTTGCCAACGCAATGGCGATGTGACTGTTCCCCTGCAGGTGAGAAGACAACACAGACAGCAAAGACAACCAAGAAAACGTATTTTCAGGCTCTATTGGGTACTTGACGTTGCTGTGGTGTACTTATTTAAGCATGTCCTCTGAAATGTTGAAGTTGTTTTGTTTGATGCTGTTGTTTTTCTTGTTGTTGTTAAAGACTTTAATCTGGTCTTGAGGGTACAGTGATCAGGTTACGATGGATTCTATATTTGTCAGCCTCGTAGCTTGCTCACGATATCCGCAAGACTAGGATAACATAATTTGAACGAAGCCTTCCCTGGGTGACACTCTTAATTTTTCATCAAACTACCTTGCATGTAATCCCCAAACCTTTTCCACTGAGTCTTATCAAGTAACTGCTTTTTAGGATTTTTCCACAGGATCTTAAGCGCCATCTTTATCCTCAGAATCAAAAGCATGCAAGAACTAAGATACCAGCTTTCAGTTAGTTTGTAATCACATCAGATAAAAAAACATCTAATATTCTAACTAACATTAAATGATAAAATATGAAAAATAATTGTAACTGCACTATAACTTGTTATATTGTGTAATAACATTTATTTTTTAATGATCCATCCATATCTTTAAAACACTCAGTAATAAGATTAAAGCAGTGCTGAAGTAACTCAGTATATAATAAATGTAAGGGTTTAGGGTTGGGGTCAATGTTTTGCTAATTACATCATTATAAGGTTGAAAGAACAGCACATAAAACAAGGCTCTTAAAGGACAGTGTGCTCTAAAACGTTGTCTAATAAATTGGTAGGCCTACATTAACCCAGATTTCATAAGTATAGCCTAATATTCTTTAATTCCAAATTAAAAAGAATTATCATTGTACAACTTTTCATATTGTTTTGACGCTGTACTGTGCACCTCATATGTAATTTAAGTAATCGTTATAATAATAATAATAATAATAATAATAATAATAATAATAATAATAATAATAATAATAATAATAAGTAGACAGAATGGCAGTCCAGCATCAGACACCCTCCTGAGATAGCTGCACCGAAATCTAAAATATGTCATTTTAATCCTGCTTGGGAAAATTTATATTTTGTAGTGTCTTTAAAGAAATCGCCTCAAAAATTCACTCCAATTATTATTATTTATTTCTTAGCAGATGCCCTTATCCAGTGCGACTTACAATTGTTACAAGATATCACATTATTTTTACATACAATTACCCATTTATACAGTTGGGTTTTTACTGGAGCATCCATCAACAAGACGAATTCATTTCTAGCTAAAATTTCGCACAAAAATATATGCAAATCATATTGTACAAAAACAGGTTTCCAGTAGTGGATCCTAGCAAACAAACAGCTGTACGTAATGATGTCACGCGTTTAAAAAATGGGTTACGCATACATCTTCTTCATCAGAACTAAACAAAAAAAGTTTGATGAATTTCCAGAAATTTTTTTTTTTTCTATTCATTCGCTAGACTAGCGTATAAAGTTTAAAATCTACCGTTTCCTGTTTTCTGAACTAAAATAATTTATTCATGCCTAGGCAAGCACAGTACACGTCATACCACGTTTTAACACGTAATGCTAAATAACACCACACCGGTCATTTGTTGAAAATGAGAGTGCCCCTTGCCATTAATCTTACTGCAGGGGGAAAGCCAAACTTCGGAATAAGTTTCAAAGATATTACAAGTAATTTCCATTCTCCTCCAGCAGGCGGCATTCTTTTTTCCCATTTACACAGCAGTCTGCTTACAATATTTGTATTAAGAAAATTTCAGCAAACAATTTAAATGCAGGTGTTGATTTTGAAGTGTTCACTGTGTTGATGTGTGTATTTTGTGTGCTACAGCATGTTCTTACGGTGCTCACAGTATTAATTTATGAAAACCATCTCTTTGTTCTCTCTTTGTTTATACTGTTTCAGTTGACCTGGTCACCTACTTGACTCGGTTCCAGTGGGACATGGCAAAATACCCAATACAGCAATCACTGCACACCCTTTATGAAGTTATGGCAAAGGTACATTTAATATAGTACTTTCTTATTCAATTAAGTTGGAAAAATTTAGCGAAACAGAAAGGAGGAAAATCTGTAAAGGTTTATTTCTGACTTGAGGATAACAGAGATGTGGATATTTTTTGCTTATGTGTGAAGGTGAAGGAGTGTGGAGTAGTGGTTAGGGCTCTGGACTCTTGACCGGAGGGTCGTGGGGGACACTGCTGCTGTACCCTTGAGCAAGGTACTTTACCTAGATTGCTCCAGTAAAAACCCAACTGTATAAATGGGTAATTGTATGTAAAAATAATGTGATATCTTGTAACAATTGTAAGTCGCCCTGGATAAGGGCGTCTGCTAAGAAATAAGTAATAATAATAATAATAATAATCCTAAAGCAGCTGGTATTTTTCCACATGGGGGTTGTATTCTGTCATTGTGCAAAGTTCAATCCAATTAAGGTGTATTCCTGTGAAAGCAAGTTTGTTCATCTGCATTACAAGAACCAGTGCTTAATTGAATTTATACCGTAACAATTAACCAAGAATGATAATATTATAAAAAAAAAACTTCAAATTCCACAATCTATTATTATTATTATTATTATTATTATTATTATTATTATTATTATTATTATTAAGTGAAATAGAAAAACATATTCTTAGGACATATACATATATAACTAAACTATACTATAACTTAAAAAACAAAATTTTACTTTTTGATATATTAATATATTCTTTATAATCAGCAGGGTATTTTTATTTTAATTTTTTAATGTTTCTATGTTCTGGTGACAGCAAATCTCCCAGATTGACACAGACTTGAAAGCCCGTTCTGTGGCATACAGCAACATCAAGGCCAATCTGCAGGGCCTAGAAAGAAAAGCTGTGTAAGTGCTTAGTTTACTCTCCAGTCATCCTTCACCATTCCCAGGATGTCATTTCTGCTCTGTAAATGAATTACATGCGACAAACTAATACACGTTTCCATAACAATACATTGCTGGTACTTTCGTAGGGGGAACCTTTTAACTCGAACACTAACTGACATTGTGAATAAGGATGACTTTGTGCTGGATTCAGAATATCTTACCACCCTTCTAGTTGTTGTTCCAAAGTAAGTCACGATTGTTTGATTTACAGTCTTTTAAATTATATTTTTAACATTTATTTTGTTTGGGGTGGGGTGTTTATATGTTATCATATAATACTGATCATTTTGTTTTTGTTTTTGTTTTGTAGGGCAAATTACATCATGTGGCAAAAAACGTACGAATCTCTGTCAGATTTAGTGGTACCTCGGTCAACAAAGTAAGCAAACTGCTTTGCTTGTCTTTCACTGAGTAGCATGTAATATTAATTCAAGTCAACAGACTTTTCTGAAACCAGTCCTGAAGAGACGCTCCCTTTTGTCTTGATAGTTTCTCTTTCAGAAGTACTACATACTGCATGACGGTATGTTCCTATTTGTCAACTTGAAAACGCTCAATTACAATTTTGAGAGTACTGAAGAAGGCACAAGCTGAAATGTTTCTTTTTTAAAGGGTTTCCTTCTGTCCAGCCAAGAAAGCCTGTGTGAGAGAACGAGGGCTGCTGTAAAGCGTGCTGTCCTAAGATATATTTAAAGGGGAAATAAAATGTAATAGAAATTGCACTTAAAATGTTAATAAAGCTAACCAGATTTTTGTCCCATGATTACACCTTTAAGGCCTTTAAGGTGCTATCTAGAACTTATGTTCCCACTGCCCAGTGTCACGGAGCTCAGTTGCAAGCTCAAACCTGTTCTGGTTCAACACCAACTCCAAGATTGTACACATTAAACGCACCTTAGTGCCCCACCACCACTCTTGAATGAGCTGATTATAGATAACAGTAAAACCTGTGGTGTTTAATGCTGTTTTTCGCAAAGACATACAAGAGGAAACTGATTGGTCTGAGTGATGTAACTTGTGTACTCTAGAAAATTAATGGAGGATTCAGAAGGAGGACTTTTCACTGTGACTTTGTTCAAGAAAGCGGTCGATGAATTCAAAGCGAAAGCAAGAGAGAACAAGTAAGTCAAGGTCAAGTTCATGCTGTATTCATTATAACTGACTCTATGCTTAAGATGCTTGTTTGGGGGGCATGATTTAGTAGCTTCCAATGGGGTCAAGATGGCAGCCACTGAAGACTGGATTGAGAGCGGGTGATTTGCACAAGGCTAGGATTAGTGGCAACAGTGTCTGAATGTTGTGACAGGCGTGGTTCTCCCTGCAGAGCATCCTGTCTTTACCTAAAAAAAGGGAACCAAGACAAAAGTGCTGATCATTGATCAAGAGCGGTGAAGGGCTGGTTTTGACAGCAGGTGCTCTTTAGATCTTCCCCAGCCTCCCACTTGCTCGGCAGAGCAGTGTACAGTACTTTATTTTAGTGCGTTATCATTTTCACACATATAGACATTCCTTAAAGACGAAGACCTGGTGCTAACATCAGATTTGCTTGATTGTGTGAAGGTTCGTGGTGCGTGAATTTAACTTCAATGAGAAGGAGCTGCAGTCTGAGAAAGAGGAAATGACACGACTGGCTGCGGACAAGAAGCAGCAGTATGTAAGTTGTCCCCAGGCTTTTCTAACTCTTAGGGTTTCACAATGGCAAATGCAGCTTTATCAGTCAGAACACAAGTTTACAACCAGTGCTCTGGAATTAAATGACTTACATTTACTTTTATTGCAATAGGACACAGAGGTACATTTAACATCTAATGGATTTTGTTTGCAAGTTAGTTTATAAGCTGCTCTTGGTTATTCCCTCCTCTAATTGTAGTGGCTTGTTTTTGTTAATGGGAGCGGGGACTTTATAAAATCTCCTTGTGGCGGATGTTAGCTGGCAGCTAAGGTCCTTTGGAGCCAACTTGTAGTTTTCATCTTATTCACTCGCACAGGTTTCGATAGTGTTTCATTGAATTAATCGAGCAGGGGGTAACTTGTTGATCTGCTCCAATTGTTTTAATCCGAGGCATTTTGCAAGCTGTTTTTAAACAATAGTCCCAGCATAGTGGCGAGTTTTGTGTATTTAAATACAGTGGGTGATGTAATGCCTAATGCTGTGCTTTGTGTTCACAAAAACACAAATGTCTTGGTACAGCACTTTCTCCTATTAAAGCTTAGAGAAAGTGCTGTGTCTCAGAGCAGAGAATGTTGTTACCACAATAAACAGGTGTAATGTGTATAAAATGCTTCAAAATGTTTTTTACAGTGAAGTAACTTACCTCTATTTTCTGAGAGGGTTGTTGGAGCAGAAGGTAAATGTGCACACGCTACTCCCACAATCTTTACATTGCGTGTTGTATTACATTGATTTTTGCAGCCATTCTGCTGTCATAGATGTTTGTTAGGTCAATTATGTAGAGCATCTTCGTTACATTTAAAAAAAAAAAAACTATTTACTTATTGTCTGATTGTCATTACAATTGTAGGGTCCTCTTCTGCGATGGCTGAAGGTGAACTTCAGTGAAGCATTCATTGCTTGGATCCATGTAAAGGCCTTGAGAGTTTCTGTGGAATCAGTACTGAGGTAAGTGAATGTAGGTTTGACGAAGCAACAACTAGTATGTCAGTTACATACGTCACTCACCAGTAAATACAAATCAAGCATGTCAGTGACATTCATCCCCTGCCTTGCTGAGCAAACAAAAGAGCCATGAATATAGAGATCACTGTGACCTACATCCACTGCATGTAGGTACCTACATACCCCTAGGGTTTGTGCTAAATAATTTATTTTCCAATTTTATCATGCTTGGATCAGCGTTCTCTAGATATATGTACACATTTAAGGGTGACATACACCTCTATATACCCTCAGACATGGTACACACACGTCAACTCTCATTAATACAAATGTCAAGGGACCGACAAAAGAATGTCTTGTCAGTAATTCTATTATCAGCAGTCTTAGCCAAATGCATACTATTTTTTATTGAAGTTACAGTAAAACTGAAATCAAATTTCAATTGCAGCACAAGGAAAAGTATTATGCCTTTAAAAGTACTGTGCACTTTATTGAAAATACAGTCGTAAGTGAACTTTTAAAAAGTATACGTTGCAACTTGAACTCTGAATGTCCCATTCTAATCACTGGCATTTTTAAACCACAAAAGCAAGACAACCTCAACATCAGAGCATTGAGCAAATCGAAAATGCTGGCAACTTGCAGCCAGTTTTGCTGTTTCTAAGCCAGTATTATATCCTGGGTTTTTCAGAATGGTTGATAAAGTGTTAGTCGGAATTTTGAAATCTGCAGCAACATTTTTTTTCTTGTACGATGGTGCATTACCCCACTGCTTTCAACACCTCCACTTTTGTCTGCAAGGATAATGCATGTGTTGTACTATGGCAATTCAAAATACATCATAGGATCAGTACATAGACTAATCTGGATGCAGGTTTATTTGTTTTATTTAAATTTTTCTTCCCAAAATAATTCGCACAAACAGAAAATTTGTGTTAAGTGAATTCGTATTTTAAAAATAATTTACTAAAAGCTACTGCAACTTTGGCCGGGACCATGTAGAAAATTCATGTAGCAGGAAATTCATTTAATCCGAGTTTGTCTTAATGAGAATTGACTGTATATGATATGTTGTATTAAAAACTGACATAAATACTTCTCTTATGCATTTTACAGTGTACAGTATATGTAATTAAATATAAAACAACTGTTTCTTAGATATGGCCTTCCTGTGAACTTTCAAGCAGTGCTGCTGCAGCCTAACAAGAAGAGCCTGAAACGCTTGCGGGGCGTCCTGAACGCACTCTACAAACACTTAGATGGTGTTGCAGCAGCAAGCGTGGCGGACGTATGTATTTCTTTTACTCTTATGACTCGACAGCAATGCCTTGTTTTAAGCCTAAATACTTAAAATATGACATACCTTCCGGTTGCAATGTGACTATTTAAAAAAAAAAAAATAATAATAATAGTAAGTGGCCAAATGAGGCAGGTTGCACTTGCAGTAACACATACTAAAAAGTACCCACGCAATATTGGTTTAAATTATAATTCATGTATGAAAAGTGGAGTCTCTCTTAACTAAGTGAGTAATTCAATATTCAAATCAAGCGGTTCACAGTGCCACAATGTAATTGATCCAAATTGATTTGTTTATATTAAAGCTACACATTTGTACTTATTTTAAAATGCATCTGTTCTTGTTTTCCAGGCTGTCGTGGATATCCCTGGATTGAGTATTGGGAATCAGGATTACTACTCCTATGTCTGCTTCAAGATAGATCTGAATCTGATAGACCAAAAATAGATAACGATGCCAAGGTGTAAGGTCATGATCCATGGGTAGATTTTTTGAGAAGAGGTTCAGGATCTCAGTGCTTAATAAACCAAAGAGTGTCGAATATCAACTGATTTAACCTATTTGTCAAAGAAGCTTTCAACAAATGCTGTAACTAATCCTTATTGCAACTGCGTCAGCATGTTTAGCATACATGTTTAATAGGCAGATCATTAAGTCTCAAGTTTAACTGCAATGACAGCATGATACATTTGGACAAAGCCAAGACAGCCCCAGTCTTCCATTCACCTGTATTGATAAATCTGGTTTGTGGTCGTTGACTGTAATAAGCCTCAATTATTATTTTTTTCATCTGCAATAAAGTGAAAGTTCAGTTTACTACACTTTAAATGCGTATTATTATAACAATGTAACTGGTTTTAAAATCCATCTCCCTGATCTTTTTATCGATCTATCTGTCTATATGAGGGTTTTTTTTCTTGTTTTTTTTCGCCGCTGGTGAGGCTTGTACGATGATGCATTATTCACTGCTTTCCACACTTCCTCTTTTGGCTGCAAGGATAATGCACATTTTTTGCCCTGGACACTCATTTCTATGCTTCATGGAAATGGCATTGATGCGTGACCACTATAGCAACTCGAAATGATTCACAGTATCAGGGGTCCCAAAAGAGCACTAAAATACAGGACAGATGCACTAATCTGGATACAAGTTAAAGTGCAAAGGGACATATATTCTAGTTATAAAGCAGATTATCTATTCAATGATATCAAGATATTTGGTAAACTAGTGGTCTGAGTGGGATTAAACAACAAACATTTTGGCAGACTAGTACCGTACATGGGGAAGAATATTCATAGAGAATTATGCTCCCTCCTTTAAGACAGTACACTACATTTCTTCATTAGTATCACAGTGTAAATTTGAGTTACGTTTGTGGACCTTTGTCATCCATTCTTTTTAATTGTATTTTATCTCTAAATTAAGCTTATGACACATTCACAGCCTGCAGGGACTTAAAATGAACAAGGGCAGGTGTAAAGAAGTAAAAATATTGATAAATATACTGGATTGGGTACTTATTTCCCTCTATGATTTTTATTTCATATTTTGTAAAGATATTAACAAGTACATTACAAAATGAACTGTATATTTAAAAACTTACAATTTTAATAATGACAATTGAAGTTATGAGTTGACAATTCATTAGGAAACAAAATACTTGAACTGTAGATATACTGTATTATTTTCAAATTGGTAAACATTTATTAGAATGAATGTTTAAATGAAGAAGCATGTACTTATGTGCCTGGTCTTTATCTTTTAGAGGTGAATCATCCCCAATCAGCCTAGCGATCCAGTCCAAAACAATTAAAATACATATATAATAAAAAAAATAAAATGATATGCATTTTCAGTGTCATTACATGTTAATCCACAAGTAGTGACGTGTAATAAATTAGTTCATTTTCCGTGTCAGCAAAATACAGAACACTCCAGCCTAGATTTGTAAAGCGAGCTGTGTGAATCGTCCCTAGACTGGCACAGTATTACTCAGCCTTGCCAAGTGTGTTTACTGAACCAAGCCTAAAAAAACAGGTGCATTGTCTCGTTCAGCCTTGGCCAATGTGTTTCCTTAACTTAGTCAAGCACAAATCACCTTTTTGGTGTTACGTTTTAAACAGTCATGAAAAAAAAAAGGGATGGCTCGCAATGAATTACTCAAGTTAAACTCGTTTTTATTCCCAGACCAAATTGAAATAGCAAAAAGCAACTATCAATTAGCAAATGTAAGGTATGTGCCTGACTTTGCAAACATAAACAGGTTCATTAGGCAAGCCCCTAATATAATCTGACAGTCCGTTTTAATAAAATGTATGTTCCAGGTCTTTGTTTTACAGCAAATTTTTCAAGGGTACACAGTTGCAAACAAAATACGGTCACCTGCATGTGGTGAGTCTGCAACACCACAAATCAACTAAATCTTTGCCGAGTGGACAGGGCAAGCAAAATATATACTTTTTACTCTTATCTTTGTTCCATTCTCACACACCCACAGACCACAGACTGTTTCCATGTGTTTCTTGAAAGCTTAACAACCACTTGGGCCATCTATCTCCACTGTGTAGACCCCGGCTAGCACTTGCACCAACCAGTCTATTTTGTTCTTAATCTCAGCTCTAACCTTCTCAGTTACCATGACAAGAACCCTCCCAACCCATCAAACAATATTAAACAAAACAAGAGTTAAAAGGTGGTGTAACAAATGTACAAGAATACCCAAATCCCCCGCTATCTTTTACTGACCACATATTAATTGAAAAACACACATTTAAGTTTGAGGCCTCCTATTACTAGAAAATATAAATGACAGTATAAAGTTATGGTTGGAGAAATTAGATACATGCAAGAAGGATGTTTGTCACCCAGCCACACCGTGTACAATAAACTGGATTCATAAGTCAATGTATAAGACTATTCGAAAATCCAACAGTGCTGCTTCTTGAACACGTGGACAGTAGGGTTCATGGAATTTGAGTATTCTTTATCTTGGTAACTCGTCCACAAGAAAGAAGCAAAGTGCTAGAATCTTTCTCAAAGGCCGCCACTGGTTTTGGATTTACTAATCCCATGATGAATCAGTTTGACTGAAAGATGATAAAAGGGTCAGTTTTTTTTTGGTCAGTTTTTTTTTTTTTTTTTTTTATCAATAAGTGAATAAATCAGACTTGGTATTCTCATAACTCATCTCTTCCAAGATCATCCAGCTCCACGTCACTCAGGTCAATGTCATCCTCTACAGGAAGCTGCAATAACAAACAAATACATTGGTTACAGCCCAGACGTTTAGAGCAAGAATGACGTGACATTCCCAAATACAAAAGAAAAACATGTAAATAAAAAAATATATAATTCGTATTACTAAAATATTTGTGTCAGACACATTTCAAGAACCTGCAGAGTAGACTGAAAATAAAACAATAGATTCAGACAAGTGAATATGCAAGAAACCAAACTTCTTAAAATAAGAAGTCATGAAACAAGAATCACAAATTCAGTCTTGACCAGCAGGTTTTTTCAATTTGGTTTACAGCCAAGACTAGAAACAGATGCATTTTTTAAGTTTTATTTATAGAAGGAAATACAATTAATACTACAAATTATCTTTAAATGGGGACGTTCAAATATAACCTTTAAAAAAAAAATCAAAAAAACTTTATACATTATATATTTTTATAGTTTACCTCTCCATCTTTGCCATCCCAAGGCTCGACTGAATTAATGTTTGGAAGTGCACCTCCACCCACAGTAGCTGTTGATCCACGGCCCATTGAAAGATCCCTGATACAAAAGCAGGACATCATTTAGGTTACCAAGTTAATTCCCCAGCTGACACTTCCGAGAAACATATTTACTACCAAATCGTACCGTCACTGTGAGTAGTTCTGAAACATGACATGCCTCAGAACTACAGAGCCTAACCAGGTGAAAATTAGCATTTGGAGAGCCAATGAATGTACCTGAGAAACTCGTGAATTCCCTGTTCACTGAAGGACCCTTTCAAAAGGGCAAATTTCATTTTTCTATAGTTGATCGCTGCCATGGCTGGGTATCCAAAGCCTCCAATCCCCAGAGATTGCTCAAGATCCATTTGGGCTCCAGCCTCCGTCCACAGCCACCTGCAACAAGGTCGTGTGTTATTTAAGAATAAAAAAACATGGTTGTCCCCTCTTTAACCTCATCAGTGCCTTCAACGAGGGATCATTTTATAGAAGGCTGTGTGGTCCAGTGGTTAAAGAAAAGGGCTTGTAACCAGGAGGTCCCCGGTTCAAATCCCACCTCAGCCACTGACTCATTGTGTGACCCTGAGCAAGTCACTTAACCTCCTTGTGCTCAGTCTTTTGGGTGAGACGTAGTTGTAAGTGACTCTGCAGCTGATGCATAGTTCACACACCCTAATCTCTGTAAGTCCCCTTGGATAAAGGCGCCTGCTAAATAAATAATTAATTAAATCATTTTACTGCCTATCCTACAGTGCCAAGGACATCATAATTTATATTTAAAAAAATAATTTGTTGCACAAACATGTAACCTACAAAACAAAAATGAATGTGGCCTGATTACAAAACACAATGCCTCTTTCTGTAAAGTGCCGTTCTGCTTTAAGCATGCTGAAGTTCTAATTTCGTGAGAGGTTGCTGCAGATGGGGTTACATGCAGGCAGGTTTGAAATACAGATGCAAATGAATGCTTTTTTTAGCACTGTGGTTCATAAGATCCCGACGAGCAGTACGTATAACAATCTTTCTTGCTATATTAGCTATATGCTTTTTTGTAAGCAATCAGGATTTCACAGTGCTGTTTCCTATACCCAAGACAAAACATTTTGTTTGTGTGGCAGTCAGATAAAAACAAGCTACTGCTTGACGGGAACCAACCCAAAATGTGAACCAATTTAATTGGTGAAATAATTGTAAATTAAAACAATTCACCTTTAAGAATGTGGAAATCAGTGAATTCTGAAAAGTAGTGCAATAGGATTAGAGTGTGAAGGGGAGTGCAAGATCTGTTTATTTTTCATATTTGCTGCACCAACTAAAATGCAAGATATTTATTCAATATTAAATGCACCAACCCCCACATCTTCTTCTTGTATTTTTCAGCCATTTTCATCATCACTTTCAGGTAAGCATTTCTGCCAGAAGCTCCTGTGAGACAAGGAATATAGGGGATTTAAAAATAAATAAATAAAGCGGCAGGTTATCTCACCATTTTGATTTTTGTTTAGCAATTGTTAGGAAAATTGATCAAATTCAACACCACTGGGAAAGCCAAAGTTTGCTACAATTGTTTCAGTCAAACAGTGAAGTGATTCTGATTTTCATACCTGTGTCCAGGATGTGAGGTAGAGCCGCAATGATACAGAGCTGATAATCTTCACAGGTCTTCTTCAAAATGTCTCCATTAAGGATCTGTTAAAGAAATATGTTCAGTAAATTGCCATTTGCTTAAGACAGTTTCAGTACCTACTTGTTCTTTTATTGTGGCACTCAATTGTTTGATAGATTATACATATTGTAGATAGGCTGCAAATGAGCACATTTAAATTGATTATATTTTTCAGCAAAAGTAGAAAGTGACAGATTTAGATAAATATAAAAAGTTACAACATATGTTATACATGCAAAAGAATATATGTGGGACCTATTCAAATACATTTTTATTTTACAAGGGAAATGCAAAGTGAATGTTAAAGCACACCTCCAGCAGCTCAGGTGGTGCTGTGTTGTCCGAGTACAGATCAAGAGCACGAGCAACAATGTCAGCTCTGGATCGCCCACCTTCATAGTCCTCTGGCTGCTCTCCTTTACGGAACACTTTAATAGTAGGAAATCCTTGAATCTGAGATGAAATGCACAGTTATGTTGATGGGGCCACCATCTCGATACATTTTAGTTTCCAAAATAGGATTGCCACTACCCATCAGAAATAAAGCAGAGACTTGACATTGAAATGTTCTTCCTTTGGTACAGACATATTGTATGAATATATTATATTCTATTTTATTTATACGGGTAAGTTACAACAGTTTCACTCACCCCATATCTACTAGCTAGCATCTGATGCACTGTTGCATCTACTGCTCCAAGCTTCACTTTGCCTTTCGTCTGTTCTTTCACTTCAGATGCTGCAGCTGCCCACTCTGGTTCAAGGCTAAAATACAATAAATGATTGTTTTACATGACATGACCTACACATTTATCTTTAAGTTGGTAGACAAAAAAAGTTTGATATTCTATGCATTTAAAAAAAAAAAATACAAAATAAAGATTTAGCCGTTGTTGACAATACAGTCACCCATTATGCGACAGGGCCAAAATGAAGGCCATAAGAATCATGAAATATGTACAGCAGTACATTCATATACCAAGGGCACAAAAAGGAATAAGAAAAAATCACGACAATAAAAAAAATCTTACTTTTTACAATGGCCACACCAAGGTGCATAGAACTCCACCAACCAGATGTCGTCACTGTTCAAAACCTTTTTATCAAAGTCGTCATCAGTCAGATCAACGACATCTTTCCTGCCTCCACTGCTCTGTGTAAGCAATAAAAATTCACACTTTAGGATAGAATTCAGACCAACAAGATGTCTATCTAAAACAAGAGTTGTTCAGGTCTCACCATGACAGCTATAAGTTACCACTGGGATGCAGAGACTGCAAACTTTTAAACTGACCACCAGGTCTCGTGGGTTACCTGATTGAGTGAACCTGTATCAACCTGCAGTGGGTTATTGGTAAGGCTGGATTTCATTTCCCACCCCCCACAGGGTATAGTAAACCTTTAATTTCTTCATTCGCCATCTCGACAGCAAAGCGTTGTATAGCGTAAGCTGTACTGAAAGAAATGGCTCGAAACCCCTCTGCTCTTTGGGATTTCTTTGTTAAATGTCAAGACGACCAAAATAAAAGTTGAATGCAAACTGTGCAAGGGACTGTTGATGTATCATGGAGGCACAACCAATCTCTGCGGTCACTTGACAAGCGTAAGTTCATATTATCATTATTATTGTTATTAATATTTTTAGTAAAAGTAAAATGTGATTGTGACTGATAACCAGCTTGGAAAGGTGACTGTTAAATAAAGCTTTTTTTTTACCTAAGTCCGCTGCAGTTGGAGCATCAATTACGAGTAAATAAATAACGTGTATTTTTAATAATTATAAAAACATGATTACCGTTCTATACAACGTATTTTTAAACTACATGTGAATGTTTTATTCCAATCAATGGTGACGTCACCAGTAAATTATGCAAATTAGTACCATGGAAGGTTCGAACCTTCCTTCAGTAATGTGTTCAGAACCAAAACGTACCTTTTGTTGCAGCCCTAATTTTATATGTGGCAATGCAATTTTTTTTCTTATTTAATAAATATTGGGCCCTATTTAGCAATGTTAGCAAACCCTTAAGGAAATCGCATAACACTTTTGTGGCCAGTTAGCACACCAGAATCAGGTGCACGTGTGTGCAAACAGACTTTGCCCACCTATGTGATTTAGCAACACATGTTTTTGTGCCCACCCGGCAAGTTAGCATCAGGGCTTGACATGGGCTAAACTTGGGGAGTGTCCTCATTTAAATACAAATGTAGCGATTTAGCAAACCATCAACAGGAAAGCAGGCAAAGAAAAGAGAGAGAAAAACGAGAAATAAAAGAAATATGGAGTGCGCACTGGATTAATGTGATATTTTATAATGTGATATTTTGTAATGTGATACTTTGTACTGTGATTTTGTAACAATTGTAAGTTGCCCTGGGTAAGGGCATCTGCTAAGAAATAAATAAATAAATATTATTAATTATTATTTCTACGTGGCCAGACAAAGAGTGGAGGAGGAGACGTCCTCAAATATTTAAAAGTAATCTGTCTTTTCTGACACCCAATGTATGCAGCAATTTCGCGTCAGGCTGACCTAGGAGACATGCAGAGAGCACACTGTTTGCCTGTAGCACTAAAGTACACGCACCAACACAGAATAGGCACTTCTACTTCTACTTAAATCGTAAGGGGACCTATTATGTCAACGTGCAAGTAGTGCGTGATCTGTGATGCAAACAACTACATCACAGATGTGTATGCAAACTACTGTAGCTCAGCTCATGACTTGTTTGAAGGAAGCAGATGCTGCACTTGAAGCACCAGTGTTGGATGTGGCAGATGCTGGAAGTGCCAGACAGGGGTTCACAGGTACGCATGCGGACCAATAAAAAAATGAGGACTTTGTTTTTGTTGTATAAGACGCAAATGTGTACCATCAGTATCTTTTTAACAGAAAAGCATTTACAATAAAGGCAGCAACGGTGCTCACGGTTCAAAGGTGAGCTATACATGCCTAAATTAAGGAAAACTCCTGATTCTAAATTTTTCGCTCCCCCATTGCTCGCTCGCTCGTTCAGCAAGTGAAACATAAAAATATTTATGTAACTTAATTTTTCTTATAGATTACTTTTTTTTTTTATTTCGTAAGTAATTCACTGTCCCCCCAGACTGCTAAAAACAATGTAGCCTTGTTGAGGCGCTTAATCTTCTTACTTCTTTTTTTTTTGGTTTCAAAATACCCTCCGTTCTCTATCGCAGATGCACTGGTCCTCTTAAAACGGAATATTGAATCCTTATTGGTTGTAAACTTACTCCCCCACTATGCTTTGCTTGGCTGGGCGCATGATTCGCTATTTGATGTGTGTTAGCCCACACACTAGACCCAACTTCTAAATCACGTTTTCGTGCGCTATGGCAGCGCTTTGCAAATGCAGTCATTTTTGCCCTAGCGATAGCGGCTGCGCACATATTTGCTAAATAGGACCCATTGTGTCTTTATCTATTTTTAGACCATGATGTGCCATGAAAAAACAAAACAAAAAACACAGCCTTAATTACTGGTATTTAAGAGCTTGACATCATGCATGTTTTTCTTGCAGCTTATTTGCATATGTATGAATCATACAACAGAATGGCTATACCTGTCTTCCTTGATCAGAGCCACTGCTTTTTCCATCAAGCCTTTCCTTCACCATTGACCGGAGGGAATTCAGGGCTGAATCGACAATGGCTTGGCTGTTCCTTGCACCTAAATAAAGAAATAAAGATATTAACAATGCAACAAAGAGTATAATCTGTTAGTTAGTGGAACTATGTGGATGAAAGTAAAACTTAAAAATAAAATGACACAGTACCTTGATAATCCTCTGCCTTGTTCTTATTGGACCCAAAGATTTTGATTGTAGGAAACCCCCGAATGCCATACTGACTACCCAGAGACTTGTGCTGATCTGCATCCACTGCACCAACTTTGACTACACCCTGGTCAAACAAAAGGAATCACGTTAGTGTTTTGCTCATCATTTATTGCTGTAATCGTTCGTCCTTCAAAAGGACTAGCCTAGATACATTCGCTTTCATACTCACTTTAACCAAAAGCTCTTTCCTCCCATCTTAATGTGATCAACAGTTTGCGTTATGCTAAATACAGTGCTTTCTAATTGAAATATAAAGATTAAGTTTGTTAATCTGAATCTTAGCATGGTGTGCTTAATGGCTTTACCTATAAAGTCGAATTCGGAAACAGAACAAATAAAGGTAGGGCAGAGGTCTATATTCCTGTTCGGTTTTACATATTCTTCCTGCAAATCAGCCAGAACAAAATAAAAGTCCTTACTTTTAAAGCTGTGGCTGCCTTCTTCCAGTGTGGGGTAAGGCTTTGACAATGACCACACCTGCAAAAGAAAGGTTTTACTGTAATTAAAATGAAATGCATCACTTAACTTGTACTGTCGGAATAATAAGAAGTATCTAAATGAGTCTGTAGTGTATATTAAATCATTCTCTGAATGGCAAAACGTTTGTTAAGCTTGGAGTCAATTATTAATTCCTGATGTTAGTACTACAAACCTGAATTCTATCCAGATCAGACAATTAGACAAATCAAGTCATGCATTGCAAGAAAAGGAAGTGACTGTAAAAGTAATGTTTATATGATATGCACAGTAAATACAAACTGTTGTGTAATAAAAGTTAGACTTAAATAGTCATTGACTGACAGCATATCAGATGCTGTGAGTATTTCTTTAAACAGTGCAATGAAATATGTACATTTTTAACAATGTAATCGTGTTTTAGGTGCAGAGGTTCATATGGATACCAGGTTGCATCGGTAATAAATAAATAAATGAATAAATAAATAAATAAATACTGTCAGTGATTCGAGAGTCCCGTTCATATTTAACTTACCACGGAGCATAGAACTCTACCAGCCATAAGCTGTCGCTCTGTAAAACTTCTCTGTTGAAGTTTGCCGGAGTTAATTCAACAACATCATCACTTGATGAGTAAAAACCATTCACAGTCAGAAACAACGTACAGGCCACCGTACCTGAAAAAGATAACCAGTTGATTTTTATATAGAGAAAAACAACAACATTTTAAGCAATTACTTTAGCTAGTGTCGTGTAAAATAAAGTAACAAACAAAAAAACTGGCAATTGAAAATAACTCAAGGTAGTGGCTGTGCGCATTTACTTAGGAAGTCTACTTATGCATGGAGAGACAGAGAAGCCACCCAATTGTCAACTTTCTTCATACAGTTCAGGTCTGTTTGTATACCTGACCAATTTACAACCACGCATGCTGCATCACCCTAAGTGATGGAAGACCAATGACCAACTACTCGACTGAAGCTCAATACTTATGAACTAGGACATTATAGGCGAATCAAATAACGTATTATCATCCTGTCTATTGATCGCACCTGTTGTCATAAAAAACTGCACAATTAATACCTTAAAAACAGTGTTCTCCATGTGTACTCGTGCGATTCCCAAAAGCACTGAAGTATGATTCAAATAGAACGTGATACAGAAATCAACAAAGGTATATATGAAGACAATGTACTTTGCAATGTAAGTTATAACACATTTAATTAAGAAAATAATAACCATTAAATACAGTAATTTAATACAGTATCAGGAAGTGTATTGCCACTGCAAATCAGAAAATTGGGCCAATGCAATATACAGTATGGCTACAGTTGTATGCTAAAAAATATCTTTCCATCTTTTAAGACACCACAACTTTGGCATCTGTACAAATAAAGACTTATCTTACCTATTAAGTTTATCATCTTTGATGTTACCACCATCCGCAAACCTATCTCTTCGCTGAATCAGCTCTCGATTCCTTATACCGCTCACACATGAACAAATCTTGGGCTCAAAAAAGACACAGAACCTCCGCCGTGTCGGGCTCTGATTGGCCTGTTTCATACGTCTCACGACTTGCCCAATCAAATGCCGACGTGTAGTTCTCACACTGAGTACGGGGTGGCAGTTCTTGTGCTCAGGGAGGGTCAAAAGCTACCTTATGTTTTACAAGAAA
The DNA here is from genome assembly GCF_902713425.1 of Acipenser ruthenus. NCBI lineage: Eukaryota > Metazoa > Chordata > Actinopteri > Acipenseriformes > Acipenseridae > Acipenser > Acipenser ruthenus. Next base: position 9,948,424 of record NC_081193.1, read on the forward strand.
TTGACACTAATTATAACATGACAGTTTTCTCGCTAGTTATAAATGTAATAATAGTGTAGTTTTGAAAGGCATTTCTGCACAGGATGCGCGCCAGCAACACAAGTAGCTATCCATCTCTATTTTTCATGTCTAGATACACAGATACACACGGGAATAGATTTTGCAGAGCAACATCCTGGTTTTTAAAACGTCATATACAGAGCTTTATGGATGATTGACAAGCAGATGTAAGTTCCGAGTTCATGTACTATTAAATATACATATAGTTTATAAAATTGCATTAGTATTGCACGCAGATCTATCCCCGTGTACATTTCCCAGATTCTAAACAATCCACATGCAATTTCCCCAGTTAATCAACTCTTTTCTTTTAGACCGACCACCTGTCTCTATAAAACACGGTGCATTGCGTAAGATTTTGAACCCAGTAATGGGTGGAGTTACTGTATTCTGAAATCAAAACTTTTTTCTTTCTTTCTTTGAATCTGATAGTGCCACCATAACATTTTTAACACTTGAAATGTTTGACTGTATTGAAAACTTTGAATGAGGGATACATATTCCCCAAAATGAACAGATTACTACACAGTATAAGTAATGATGAGGTTTTATAAAGGCTGTATTCACCTTCATTCACCTAACATTAAGTACCACACATTTAACCCACTTGTATCAATTTGGGATGCTATGAAATGTGACTTAACTTTCACCTGCTTATCGTGTCTAAATGCTTTTGTTTATATAAAAACCAAAAACAAAACAAAAAACTTTACAGTCACCGTAAACTCATATATACAGATATACATGGATACTTTTCATACCTTGAAGGGTATAAATGCACTGAAATAGGTGGGTCTGGAGAGCAAACAACTTACTGGCCCTTCTCTTTGGCTAAGTGTCCAGTACATTGTAAACCCTACACAGAGAAAACCTGTCGCTGGTTGTAGATGTGCAGCTGGGACGCATAATAGGAGACACGTTGCTAGGCAACCAATTGAGCAGGAAGTCCTGATTGGCTGTGGGCCGTGCTCAGAGAGAGAGAGTGTGTCTGTCCCGCCTTTACTATTAGAACTGCCTCCTGACCGGCCTTCCTGCTTCAGATACCCGTCCGCTCCAGCTCGTCCAAAACTGCTGCTCGTCTTGTCTTTAGCTTTCCTCCTTTCTCCCACGCTCCTCCGCTCTCTGCACTGCCTCCCTATCGCTGCTCGCATTAATTCATAACTCTTGTACTCGCCTTTTGCTGTTTTGACCTTTCTGCTCCCTTCTATCTACACTATCATTTCTCCCTATACCCCCGCTCGCTCCCTCCACTTCTCCACCTCTGGCAGACTGGCTGTACCCCCCATCCGCTCCCCCGCCTCTAGAGCCCGCTCCTTCTCCGCGTTCAACTACTGCTCCTAACTATAACTACTTACTGTATCTTGTATTTGATTCTACTCTTAATAACCATACTCACGTTTTTTGTAATTGCTCTTATCTGAAATCATTCTCATCCATTTATCACACTCACTACCTGTTCTTACTAGACCACTCATATAAACACATATTTACTATTAAGTTTAACCTGCTCTTAGACGAACTTGCTCTTACTTATAATTTTTGCTCTTATTTGCTCTAATTTGATCTTATTGTACTTTCATAACTGCTGTATTACGATATTCTGTAATATGATATTTTATAATGCAATACTTTGTACTGTGATACTTTGTAACAATTGTAAGTCGCCATGGATAAGGGCGGCTGCCAATAAATAAATAAATAAATAAATAAATAATAATATTAGCAGCAGTAGGTTAGTTTAGGGGATGTTGATCCCAACCAGTATAGCGAGGGTTTCGTAGTGTAGTAGGTTCCTGGAGCGGGACGTCTCTTTTAGTAAGACTAGCGGTCGGCAAACTTTTATTTTTAGCTTGGTTTTCTTTTTGTTTTCTTTATTTACCATTGCTGGTACCCTAGTGGCAGCACCTGTGTTATTAAATCTGTGCGCCTGTGCAGCGTGTCAACACCCAATGCTCTGTGTCTGCCTCATTATTCTTCAGTGACGACCCACGCACGTAACATTTACCCGTTACAGTGTTGGACTGAATTACTTTTTCATGCTTGTTAAAGTGCCATGATATCTTTTCCAAACAGTTGTATGAGTGCAATACCCCCTGAGCCATTCTGTCCTCAAGCAATTGTACCAAATTACTGTATGAATTGTTGTTTACAATTGGAGGTGTTAAGATCACAGTTCAAACATTAAAAATAAATAAAGGTACCACAAACAGATTACTCGTGGCATAAATCAGCAGGTTTAACGTTTACTGTTTCATGGAAAAAGAAATCCGTACATAAATTAAAGTGGATTTTTGAGCAAATCAGGTCAGTGTGTATTTATCAGGCTCTTGGTTAATACACAACTAATTATGGTGTACTGTATCATCCACAAATACTCAAATGTCCACAGATTTTTTTTAACATTTGCACAGTACAACCACTAGAGGGTGCACGTTGAACACTGTATGTATTGTATACATTTCAGCAGTGTCACTTTTTCGATCATGTAAACATTATGCGTTTTGTCTGCAAAGTAACCCGCCAAGAATCTTACAATTCTAAAAACAGACAGAGACATTTTTTTCTCATGTTGGCTTCGTATTTTGTTCAGAAAATGTAATCGGTAAAAAAAAAAAAAAAAAGATTTACAACGGAATAACAACACAGTATATATATATATATATATATATATATATATATATATATATATATATATATATATATATATATTACATACAGTTATTTTATATATACAGTAGTGCCTCGTGAGAAAAGCTATTTAATATTTTCAGACATTATAAAGAAAACACACACACATATAACACTTTAGCATTCTCAAAAAGAGAAATGCAATTCAAAATATATAAACTTTTAAAAGTTATGGGTACTAAAGAAGTGTTTGCGTGTCCGTTAAGACATGTATTCTTCAAAAATACAGTTTTTGTAGTTCACAAAGCAGTTGTCCATTTTCCCGTAATTATCTACATATGTTCGAAATAATATTGTGCGCTCATGTTTCCCACTTTTCCACTCTTAAGTGTGTTGATGGTTGTGCTATTTCTCCAGGGACCTGTTTATGATGGAGCACCTGTTTTTGCACCAGAGCTGTCAATTACTTTTCATTAATCGCCTCGTGAATTTACGGCTGTGTGACGCGATGTGGGGGTCTGGATAAATAGCCCTGACAAGACAGAACCCCAGCTCTGGAATCCACTTTAAACACCAGGCTGCCGGCTGTTTCAGTTTCGTTGCACTCATTCCACACAATCTACTGGAAGAGCAGGGACCTGTTATACACCAGGGTACCAGGGAAATAGAATGTGCAGGGGCTCCCTTGTGCACTTTGTGTTCTTCTGTACTGTTTATGCCAAGATCTGTGTTTTCTTCCAGGAAAGGCTCGATGTGGTAAATTATATAATAAGATAACAACCATGAACTTGCATTTTTGATCCCTCAATTTCATGTAAGAAAAAAAAAAAAAAAACAACAGTAACTGATTTACACTATTGCGCATTTTGGAGACACTAAAGTTACCATAATTCTAATGTATTGAATATCTATTGGATCGCAATAAGCAAAATGTGGGGAATGCCCAGGATGAGATATGCAAATTGCCATGGTTCAGAGGCAAGTGAAGAAACGGAGATCGTGGTAAATATTGGGGGAGTGAGACAAGTCTTGTATGGGGATATCCTGAACCGCTACCCAGAGACCCGACTCGCTGAGCTAGCCAACTGCTCTTCTGGGGGATACGACGCAATTTTCTCCCTTTGCGACGACTACGACCCCGCTAGGAAAGAGTTTTACTTCGACAGAGATCCAGGCGCGTTCAAGTGCATTATAGACGTGTATTACTTTGGAGAGATCCATATGAAACGGGGCGTTTGTCCTATCTGCTTCCAAAAAGAGTTGGAGTTTTGGAAAATAGACCCTAGTTTTCTGGACGACTGTTGCAAAAGCAATTTGAGCGAGAAGAAGGAAGAACTGCAAGAAATAGCAAATAGAGTGCAGTTAATATTGGACGACTTGGAAGGAGATCCCTCAGATGACCGCTGGCAAAAGTGCCAAAAGTTTATTTGGAAGTTTTTGGAGAAACCGGAGTCTTCGCTTCCAGCGCGAGTGGTGGCCATTATGTCTTTTCTCTTTATTCTGATTTCTTCTGTGGTGATGTGTGTGGGGACCATCCCGGAGCTGCAAGTGGAGGATGCCGAAGGTAACCACGTGGAGCACCCGACTTTGGACGCCATCGAGACCGTCTGTATAGGCTGGTTTACCATTGAGTATATTCTCAGATTAATCTCGTCACCGAATAAAGTGCATTTTGCATTTTCGTTTATGAACATCATTGACGTTCTGGCAATAATGCCATTCTATGTCAGTTTAAGTCTCACCTACCTGGGTAACAAGATGATGGAGCTGTCCAACGTCCAGCAGGCGATCCAGGCTTTGAGAATTATGAGAATTGCAAGAATTTTCAAACTGGCACGCCATTCTTCTGGGCTCCAAACTCTAACATACGCTTTGAAAATGAGTTTCAAAGAGCTTGGCTTGCTACTCATGTATTTAGCAATGGGGATCTTTGTGTTTTCTGCCGTGGGTTACACCATGGAGCAGAGCCACCCGGAGACGCTTTTCAAGAGCATCCCCCAATCTTTTTGGTGGGCTATAATTACCATGACCACTGTTGGCTACGGGGACATATACCCCAAAACCACCCTGGGCAAATGCAATGCAGCGATCAGCTTCCTCTGTGGGGTGATTGCCATAGCGCTACCCATTCACCCGATCATAAACAATTTCGTCAAATACTATGACAAACAGAGAGTGTTAGAGACTGCAACCAAGCACGAGCTTGATCTGATGGAACTGCATTCCATTGAGGGGAAGGAACGGAAAGAAAGCAATGCAGCAGCCGGCTTGAACGGCAGGAACTTGTCCCAAAGCGACAGTTACATTCCGCTTTTATCAGACGCGAAACAGCACAGAACGAGACTTCAAAGCTGTAAATAAACTTTTTTTTTTTGTTTTAGTGTTGACAAAAAGACTTGGACGATATTGTGCAATCTATAAACAGGATGAAAATGACTAATTATAACAATTATTTGATTACTTTCTTGTTTAACACTTTGGTAAAGAGGAATCAGTTCTGTCGCAACTGGACAACAGGTATTTCACTTTGAACTACAACATCTGATTACTGATATTTAAAACATTTTGTGTGGCGTTATTGTGTCATTAAACAGTTATATAATCTGCATGATTATCACAACAATGTGTGTAATGTAGTGTAATATACACGCTTTCTGTATGTGAAATGCCGCTTAGCCTCCTAATAAAACCGTATGTAAAACCGTATGTTTGCTGATCTCATGTTTTGCTTTTGAAAACAATATTTTATACTGATACTATTTTAATGTTTAAATCCTAAACAAGATACACGTTGCAGCACCATTTCAACTGCAATCATTTTCCACAATTGTACGTGTTGCATATTACAAAAAACCTTATAATTGCTACAATACTATAGCGCAAAAAAAAAAAAAAAAAAAAAAAAAGTTTCAATAGAAGTATGCGTTGTTATTTTTTAAAAACATTTAAAGACATTATAATGTCTCAGTGTATAACAGTTGACCCCGGCCTATCTCTTAACTTTTACAATTATGATTATATTTAGGGTTAAACGACACGTGCCTCTGTATGAACACAAACGCCTGCACCTCAGAACCTCAGAAACAGGAACAACCAGAGAAATGTATAACGTCGTTTACACCTAATTATACGAAATAAACTACAAGATACTGTACACGTGAGCCTGTTGATCTCAGGGTTCTAGTGACTTTATTCATTATTATTATTATTATTATTATTATTATTATTATTATTATTATTATTATACATGGCTAGTGTTATACAGAGTGCATCTTTTCAACATGACTGACTGTATTCCTGCAGTTTATTTTTAAAGCAGTATCTTACTGTAATTACTGTTCACATTTTCTGTTGAAATCACAGCTAGCCTATATATTGCTGCGCTTATGTACACTGGCTTTAACATTGCTTAGTTTTTCTATTCCCTCTAATATGAAACACAATCTCAAACGTGAATAATTTTAGTGGCCGTATTTATATACTCTGCTGTTTTGATTAATTTAGACCCCATAGTGACTTTACTAATCATTTGTAGGCCTACATGTGTTATTTTGCTCCCAAAAGCCCATATTTTACCGATAGCATTATTAATAGACAATGTAACGAGTTCTATTAAACACTGACAAGTACGACGTTTTCTTTGCCTAATTTTTTAACCTCCCTAGATTTTACACACCCTAAATGCAATACATTTACAGAATGGCTGGCAGTCTGCTTCATTCGTATTAATTTCAGAACTCTCTCTCTCTCTCTCTCTCTCTCTCTCTCTCTCTCTCTCTCTCTCTCTCTCTCTCTCTCCATCCATTATTTAACTCTAAGTCCGAAAATAATAGACAGCACCCCATCCACAGTAGGAAGAACAACCTAACTAATCTAACTAATATATTCTTCTTCGTGTTTAGAAGCACTTTGTATAATATCCTGGTAACTATATAAAAACTTTGTAGTTAAAGAAAACAAATAAAAAACTGTTGCCTCAAAAGACTCTCAAACATGTTTCTCTCCAAGTCCCGCTGGTACACCAGGGTGTATCCATTAGCCTGTCCTGTGGCAACACTGTCCCCAGTGGGTGTAAGAAATATTACATTTGGTCTACTTTAAAATTCTTACTATTATTCTTACAGTTTTTTTAAACTTCTTCATATTCAGCCTTGAAAAGTGCTTTGACCTTGAAAAATAGCGCTATTGTATCATATTTTAAAACACAGGGGTTATAAATAACAAAACCTCCTCACACCTCCTCATAACTTGTCCAAAATTATGGAAGCTTCTCGTAAATTCTTGGTCATTCGTTAGAAAAAAACAAATACTTTTTTTTTTTTTTTTTTTTTTTGTTAGCAAGGAGATTAATAGCCGGTCTACAGCAACAGCTTGTCTTTCTGTCCGCCCACACAGAAAAGCCCTCTCTCTATCGCAGCCACACAGCAGGGGCATCATAATGCTCCTTGTCCGGTCTTTTCATCCCATTTGTGCATCTCTTTTGTGAGTATTGACAGGTTCAATATTTAAGTTTGCAGGACTGTGAGATACAGGTTCAATTCCATTAAAATGGAGTCGAAGATAACATCTCAATAAATACTTACTTCAATCATTTCTGCTACTTCATTGACAATGAGAAGATAGTTTCCATTTCTAAATGTGTGTTACAAGTTGCCCAAATCACAAATGTATGGTTTATGATACAATATGCTGGTTGCTTAGAAACAGCTTGCGGTGCGCACTGTCATGATGTCAACACATTCAAGTCTAACCTTGGATATGGTTTCATAAAAGAATTAAGTAGTACATGCATTCTATTGTTAAGTAAACAAAGTTTCACAAAAAACAATCTTTAGCAAACTATCTATCTGTCAGCAGCTTGCTACAGAACCTTCACTTACTGCATAAACAACGTATGCCAGTAACATACACCCCCTGCCAAACCACGCGAACACATGATGCAAATACCAAACTACATGTGTCAACGCTATTTTAAATGAATTACATAATAACTTAGGTAACGCTGTCCAAGATTACAACTAATCAAGGTCTGTAAAAATAGCCTGAAAAGTTAAACCTTTTGTATACTTTAAAAAATATACATTATTTAAGCAGTTTATGAATAAAAACAATAAAAAAAAGAATTAAAAAAAATAAAACACTATTATACATTTCTTGATAATATATAAGATTTGCAACAGGTGAAGAACTGATTGTAAATATAGAAATGTTTCATGATTTATTCACTTTTGTATGCTTTAAGAAATAGAATGTATAAAATAACGTATCTGCTAGAATATATTATTATCACACAATATGCTTCTTGCTGGTTTTGGGCTAGTAATGCACTGGTAGCTGAACCCAAAACCAACTCGAGACATATATTACTGTGTGATAATATATTCTGAACCATCATTATTCTATTTATCATGTCTGTAATCATTCTAATAGGCAATAGGCAAATTTGGAACCAATAATTTCATTTGGCCAGAAATGAATATCCCCAAGCACAAATCATCTTTCCTTAAGGCATTCTATAACCCCACTGATAGTGTAATTAGATTGCAATATTCTGGTCGGTATCTTGCCGTTGCTTAGCAACATCACAACCCTTGTCTGCATTTTCTGGGGAATGGGTGGGGCTTATAGAATAACATTTTGTTTGTTCTAAAACTGAGGGAATATGAAGCCACTTCGTGGCTTGACTCTGTTTCAGGAGACCAGGTTTCAGGCCACTGCCTGGCACACCAAGGAAGACTTGAGGTTTGATACAACAAAGTTGCCTCAAACTAGGTCTCTTGGTCTCCTGGAACCAAGTTTCAAGCCACCGTTCCTGAAAAAGTCTGTGAACACATGACCTGTTGAAACTCAAGTTTAGTTTGATGTCCTTTAATCAATATCATGACAACCAACAAAGAGCTTGCAGTAGTGTTACCTCATTTTACCTGTATACATGTGATATAAATTGAACATGTTGACTGCTAGATTAGAATATATTGGGCAGTCTAATTATGCATATATTTTTTAAATTAGTAAAATGGACCAATGTTAGAAACAAAGGAAACAAGAGACAAATTAATAATCAGAAACACATAACTAAATGTATTTATGGTAAACTATTAGGATTTTTAAATACAATTAAATGTAAACCCTTGGTTACTACGTTCAGCAATCGGAAGGGATGCACAAAGACACCATATTAAAATTAGCAATGACCTCGAAAGAAAGCGGTACGGGAGGGGGGAAAAAAAGAAAATTAAAATCAGCGATTTTTTCTCCTGTCCATCCAAAAAACAAAATCAGCCGATGAGCCGTCTTCCAGCGAGTCAACCAACAACTTTTCCCCGGTAGATTCTTTAACACTGGAGTGCCAGCAACAACCTGCCTCCAACCCCAGTGAGTCAGCTACCCCCAGCGTTTCAGACTCTACCGTATCCAAACAGCACCATTCAGGGGACATTTATAGTGACATTTCATACTTTGTGAGAAATTGGGGGCTGACGAAAACTGAGAGGGCGAAGATTTACATGATGGATTGGACACCTAAACAGGCGGTTTAAGTTTTCAGCATCATTGGCTTGACAAATTTCCCGGCTGGTGTATTAGCCACAGTTAAACGGGTGCTTCTGCAAACACTGCATCGCGTTTTCATTTGACACTGTGGGGAAAGGTGGTCATCAGAAACCGGGGAAATTGGTGAAGGCATTTTGCCACTGGAAGCACGCCCTGGACATTCAAAAAGAAAATACCATGTTGATGCAACTGGCAGAGAACTTTGAACATGTACTGCAAAATAAAACAGAGGAAATATCACTGAAACTTGATTTGGAGAGAAAGAGGCAGATGGCAGAAAACCGACAGAAATTAAAGAGCATCATAGAAACAATTATTCTATGTGGTCGCCAGGAATTAGCTCAGCGTGGAAACCAAGATTCAGGGCCTGTAGGAGTATCGGAGCCAGCTCCCAATGACGGAAACTTCAGAGCTTTGCTGAGGTATAGAGCACGAGAGGGCAACACTGTCCTCCTAAATCACCTGACAATTAAGTCAAATGCAACCTATGTCAGCCCTGAAATGCAAAATGAATTGATAAATGTGATCGGAGACATCATTAATAAAGAGCTGGTGGAAAAAATAAATGCAGCTCAGTGTTTCATTGTACCTGCAGATACATCAGGTACGTGGATGAGAATGTAAATGCAGCTCAGTGTTTCATTGTACCTGCAGATGCATCAGGTACGTGGATGAGAATGTAAATGCAGCTCAGTGTTTCATTGTACCTGCAGATGCATCAGGTACGTGGATGAGAATGTAAATGCAGCTCAGTGTTTCATTGTACCTGCAGATGCATCAGGTACGTGGATGAAAATGTAAATGCAGCTCAGTGTTTCATTGTACCTGCAGATGCATCAGGTACGTGGATGAGAATGTAAATGCAGCTCAGTGTTTCATTGTACCTGCAGATGCATCAGGTACGTGGATGAGAATGTAAATGGTCATTATGCGATTAAGAAGGACTTTCTTTCAGTTGTTGATGTGGAAGAGTTCACTGGAGAGGCAATCGCCAATTCAATTGAAAATCAGATGGTGAAGGCTGGTCTTGATCTCAATTTTTTGCGAGGCCAGGGCTATGACAGTGCTAGCGGCCACCTGAATGGAGTACAGGCCAAACTAAAAGAAAGGCATAAATATGCATGCTATGTTCACTGTGCCAGCCACAGTCTCAATTCAGGCCTGAACAAGTGTGCTCCGTTCAAATGGTAAGGAACTGTTTTGGTACCGTGTCAGAAATTTGTAACTTTTTTCACAATTCAGCTTTGCGGTCTACCTGTCTAAGAAAAGAAATACAACATGTTTTGCCAGATCAAAAGAAACGTCGATTGGTATCTCTGTGCGAAACAAGATGGGTCAAGCGTCACAAAGCAATTTTTACTTTCATTGAGCTCCTGGCCGCAGTGCAATCCAGCCTGTTGCTGATCAGTGAAAAATTCCCAGAGGATTCTTCAGTGAAAGCAAACCAGCTTTTCAGTGTCATCGATAAAGCTAAATTCATGCGGATCATGAATGTTTGTGAAAAAAAATGCTTGCAAAAACTTTTCACCTGTCACAGTTCTTTCAAAAAGTCGAATGTGATCTGACTGAATGTTTCACTGCAGCGAACTCAGTGATAGAACAATTAGAGGAAATGCGCTGTAATGCAGCAGAGAGCAAATTCGAAACAAATATTTCAGAAAACTTGTGCCCAAGCAACTGAGTACGGAATTCAGTTCAGACCACTGCGGAGACCCACGGACAGTGATGGCAGTGATATGCGAAAGACTTGTGAAAAATACTATCGCCAGAAGATGTTCATAACACTACTGGACTTCTATACATCTCAAATGAAGGAGCGTTTTACGAAACACAGAGCCGTCCTTGCCAATCTTAATTGCATCCTCCATTGCAATGTCCATATGCTAACTGAAGACTCCGCAGAGGTTCTTTCAAACCTATACCCAGATGATGTCACATCCACTTTGGCAATAATGGAATCCGAAATTGCAACATGGAAGTCTAAATGGTCAAATGCTTCACCTGTTCCACGGAGTGCAGTAGATGCTTTGAATAATTGCAACAAACATTTCTTTCTGAACATTTTCTAGCTACTGCGCATTTTTGCAACACAAGCTTCTCCAGATTGTCAAGAATTAAAACTAAATCGAGGAATAAAATGTCAGAATCTAGACTGAATGGACTGCTCTCGGAACACAGAGACATTGAAGTATCCCCTGATGAAGTAATCAACACATTTTCAGCTGGAAACAGAAGATTAGACATGGTTCTATAAATTTCAAGGTAAGGCATTTTTTCTTTAATACAATTTTACTTATTTGGAATATTTTGATTATGTAATAATTGTGTGTATAGTATAGTGTAAGAAACGTAGATGGTAGTAGTTCATAGCTTTATGCCTTCTATTGACGGTTTACTTAGAGAGAGAGAGAGAGAGAGAGAGAGAGAGAGAGAGAGAGAGAGAGAGAGAGAGAGAGAGAGAGAGAGAGAGAGAGAGAATGAATGAACCGTTTTTAGTGTCATTACGGTAAAACAACAATTCGCGTTGCGAGGATATGAACTTTAGTATTTTCATCAGACAAAAGAAGCCAGGGCATTTTGTTGATTAGAACAATGCCAATAATACAGCTTGCTGTGTTTTAAGTGGATGAAATCGACACTAGGGGGCAAAAGGAGATGACAGAAACGTGGCATTTTAATTTCTTATTTTTAATGAAGTGTTTAAATCATTACAATGTTAAATTGACCTATGCGTTCGCATTGTTTTCAGTTGCGGAAAGACGTTCACTGGTTTATTGTTTGGTACAATCGGAGGTGTTCTAGATTGAGACTAAGGTGTCATTTTCGACTATTTTTGGATGTTAAAATATTTTTTGGTTTTTGCTTTTCAATATATTGTGAGCAGTGTGCACACAATAAGAAACTAGTTTGCCTGTCGCCTCACTGTTGTTACTGATTTGAAAAATTCCACCCCATAAAACATGATGAATTAGAAAAAAACATGAAGAATTAGAAAGGCTGCTGATAAGCAGCCAGACATACCTTTTATGTTATCAGAAAGCTACACTAAACCCATTTGGGCACACACAAACATCTTTGACTAATTTACTCCAATAATAGACTCACTCTCTGTACTCACAGCAGGAAAACATTGAGAGCAAACATAATTCCAAAGAGTAATTATAGGAGTGGTTGTAACAGCTCTGGGATCTACAGCAAGATTACCAGCTTCAGTGCCAGGGGATATACATTGTGGAAATGTCACCAGTTTTACTGCACAGTGACTTCATGCACTTGTCGTCCAACAATCCCATTGCATCCTTTTTGTTCATTGCTGTCCTTATGAGCTCATGCCTCTAGATAGCTTGCTCAGATAGGGAAAGACTAAATAGTACTACAGGATAAGAAACCATCCCATCAGAAATAAAAGTGCACTTCTGATAAAACCTTACAAGGGATATTTATTTAATAACAACAAAACATATTGTAAGCCTTTACCATTTGTCATGTGACTGAATGATCACCCAATATACATCTATTATATAAAGCAGAGTCTGATTTAGATGTGATACAGCCATCTGAAATTTCTTTGGATCAGATGACTTTTATATGGTAGTTTGTATAAGTGTAAATAATGTCACATTGAAACTAGGTACTGTTTAACTTTTCATATTTACCTATATTAGGTACAACATATATTATAGGGTGCTGGTTAAGATACATCTGTATATCTGTATAATGTGAAATAATGTATAATGTGATATCTTGTAACAATTGTAAGTCGCCCTGGATAAGGGCGTCTGCTAAGAAATAAATAATAATAAAATACAAGCTGATTTTCACCCACTCAAGGTCGGAACTGACAATAACCCCTCATGGTAAAGCCACTGTGACCTCTGGTGGAGTGGGTATCATCTTGTATCATACAACACCATACACAATATTCTCAATGTATATATACTGTGTGTGTGTGTGTGTGTTTGTGTGTGTGTATGTGTGTGTGTGTGTGTGTGTGTGTGTGTGTGTGTGTGCACGTGCGTGCGTGCGTACATGCGTGCGTGCGTACATGCGTGAATTATTTAGTTATCTAAGATTTGATCATCTCGTCAAGTATCTCCAAGTTTTATACAACTACTTATTTGTAAATCATGATAGAAGGACCTGATATCCATTATTTAGTTTTATCTGTAAAATCCTCCACCTTGAACAAAAGACAACATGAAATTCAGTGAAAAAATTATATATATATATATATATATATATATATATATATATATATATATATATATACAGTACTGTGCAAAAGTTTTAGGCAGGTGTGAAAAAATGCTGTAAGTAAGAATGCTTTCAAAAATAGACATGTTAATAGTTTATATTTATCAATTAACTAAATCCAAAATGAGTGAACAGAAGAAAAATCTAAATCAAATCCATATTTGGTGTGACCACCCTTTGCCTTCAAAACAGCATCAATTCTTCTAGATACACTTGCACACAGTTTTTGAAGGAACTCGGCAGGTAGGTTGGCCCAAACATCTTGGAGAACTAACCACAGTTCTTCTGTGGATTTAGGCAGCCTCAGTTGCTTCTCTCTCTTCATGTAATCCCAGACAGACTCGATGATGTTGAGATCAGGGCTCTGTGGGGGCCATACCATCACTTCCAGGACTCCTTGTTCTTCTTTACGCTGAAGATAGTTCTTAATGACTTTCGCTGTATGTTTGGGGTCGTTGTCATGCTGCAGAATAAATTTGGGGCCAATCAGATGCCTCCCTGATGGTATTGCATGATGGATAAGTATCTGCCTGTACTTCTCAGCATTGAGGAGACCATTAATTCTGACCAAATCCCCAACTCCATTTGCAGAAATGCAGCCCCAAACTTGCAAGGAACCTCCTCCATGCTTCACTGTTGCCTGCAGACACTCATTCGTGTACCGCTCTCCAGCCCTTCGGCGAACAAACTGCCTTCTGCTACAGCCAAATATTTCAAATTTTGACTCATCAGTCCAGAGCACCTGCTGCCATTTTTCTGCACCCCAGTTCCTGTGTTTTCGTGCATAGTTGAGTCGCTTGGCCTTGTTTCCACGTCGGAGGTATGGCTTTTTGGCCGCAAGTCTTCCATGAAGGCCACTTCTGACCAGACTTCTCCGGACAGTAGATGGGTGTACCAGGGTCCCACTGTTTTCTGCCAATTCTGAGCTGATGGCACTGCTGGACATCTTCCGATTGCGAAGGGAAGTAAGCATGATGTGTCTTTCATCTGCTGCAGTAAGTTTCCTTGGCCGACCACTGCGTCTACGGTCCTCAACGTTGCCCGTTTCTTTGTGCTTCTTCAAAAGAGCTTGGACAGCACATCTGGAAACCCCTGTCTGCCTTGAAATTTCTGCCTGGGAGAAACCTTGCTGATGCAGTATAACTACCTTGTGTCTTGTTGCTGTGCTTAGTCTTGCCATGGTGTATGACTTTTGACAGTAAACTGTCTTCAGCAACCTCACCTTGTTAGCTGAGTTTGGCTGTTCCTCACCCAGTTTTATTCCTCCTACACAGCTGTTTCTGTTTCAGTTAATGATTGTGTTTCAACCTACATATTGAATTGATGATCATTAGCACCTGTTTGGTATAATTGTTTAATCATACACCTGACTATATGCCTACAAAATCCCTGACTTTGTGCAAGTGTACCTAGAAGAATTGATGCTGTTTTGAAGGCAAAGGGTGGTCACACCAAATATGGATTTGATGTAGATTTTTCTTCTGTTCACTCACTTTGCATTTTGTTAATTGATAAATATAATCTATTAACATGTCTATTTTTGAAAGCATTCTTACTTTACAGCATTTTTTCACACCAGCCTAAAACTTTTGCACAGTACTGTATATTGTACCATCCTTTCTTATATTGCCAGTGGGTGTTTACATAGAATCACACTAATGAGGAGTTTCACACCTCACATCAGAAAGGCTGACATTTGAACAATGCTTTACAGAACATCTTCAAGCTATAGACTGGTAGTCATGGTAATTACCTGCTGATAGAATGTAAAAGTAAATAACTAGTGCCAAAGGTCACATGAAGTATAAACCTCCACGACTTGTATTTTCTTCTCATTAAAATACATGCTTCTGTTTTAATTACCAAGTCCATTTAATTACAATGTAAACCCTGTTAAAGTCAGTGAAGCCTGAAGTCGAGGTGCTTTGTTTCTAAGAAGCCATCCCCTAATTGAGATGGTATTTTATCTCTTCTGCTTTCAATCTGCTTTCAATCTGTTTCAATTGCAGTTCTAACTATGATTCGTTTTATAAGGGACAGTCCATATCATTTGAATCATTACATTTCATTATGTTTATTCCTTTGGAAAATGATGACCGATCAGGCAGAACAGAGACATTTGCTACATTTTGATCAAAATGTCAAAGGACTTTTGTTTTTGCTATTTTTAGGTATGTACAAGCTGACTTTACATGCTGTTTTTAAGATGTGTGGATGTCATCTTTTACTTTGCTTTGATGGTTATGCTAAACATGTTTAAGAGCCAGTGTTTAGTTTGGAAGAAATGGTTTTAAAGATTCACACAAACACATGTTCCTAACTCAGATCTTACATCTGACTGACTATAAAACACAAAAAAGCTTCCAGCTGGACTGGGAGAAACTGGTCTCATATCAGTGGTTCACAACTCTGACTCTCAAAGTCCATTCCAGTCCAGTACTTTTTTCCAATCAAGTCCTATGTGAGTTAATTGCCCATTATTAGGCTTGCCTATAAAAACAATACATAAACAATAGTGTGATGAGTCTCTTGAGATCCAGACATGTCTGTATGTACTGGGACAACTGCACGTGTTGGACTCTTCTTCAGTTAATCTCATCCCTCATTTTGCCCCGGCCATATTATAATGAACGTTACATTCTGTTGACTTTTAAAACAGTACTTTATAAAAAGAAAAGACCAAATAATAATACCTGTGACTAGAGGCATCAGTCTTCCTTGTTATTGTAAAATCCTTGATTCCATCTTGGCTTTTATTCTCCCTGAAGACTGTTCTATCCTCATACACTGAATATATCCAGCATTTGTCACTCAAATATAAATTATATAATATAAACAATACACCTGATTGAAAATGAATTTAGCTCTTCAGTTCCAGAAGAAGAAGAAAAAGAAGAAAAAGTGACTTTAATGTACTACTGTATTCCATTGCATTTAAAAATGCCCCAAACAAGACACAATTTGGCCTAATTTGAACCTGTCCATTCATAAATGGAAATTTAAACATATTAAGATCATAAAAAGTATGTTTAAAATGAGTTGAAGAAAATAATCATTGGCTGCGCTATGCATTTTGGTTGGGGGACTGATATGTGACTAATCATATATGGGTCAAGTGAGCTGCTCCTGTAGGGAGTAAAAGGATTTTGAGTGGGCAGAAATTGCCACCAGTGCATAGTAATTGAGCAACATTTTCACATCCTTTGCGGTGTGTTTGTGCCTGGGAGTTTCTGTGGGTGGTTTTTGTTTTTTACTTAACAACTACGTGCTCACTGGTATTGTCCAGTACCAGACTTGAATCTGGGACTCACATTTTTCATGACTCGGACTCATCACGGCCACATAAGACTCAGACTCGACCATGTGTGACTCGGACTTGGACTCGGACATTTGGGCTTCATGACTCGGACATATTAACGACAAGTCCTTTTTTATTTTCTGTTAAACTAGGAAACTGTGCACAATAAAAACACACAGAAAAAAAAAAACATTATTCAATCACTGGTTAGCCCTGTTGTCTTTGCAGCCAATCATCCTAAGAATAAGAAATTGGAAGCAAGTTAGGCTGTAGCGTAACCACATGCCCAGTCCAGCTACAAATCCAACAGTAACCATTGCAAAGACCAAGTTTTTTTTCTCTCTTTTGCATTAAGTTTTATAATTTGGCTTTAACAAGCCTTTCTCTTATTACTTTAAACCTGGTTCTAAGTTTTTTAAGCACTGTAGAAATACATTGCTTAAACTACATTCTTGAAAAATACGTAATTTGATTTTGCTGAGCTCCCTGAACTCTTGAATATAATGTATTTGCACTGAAAACCATAGAACATTGGTCACCTTAGTAATTTTGAGTTTACTGAAAACAAAAATGTATGAAAAAAGAATAATCATATAAGTTATAGTCATACTTTTAGAGCTTCTTAATTCATATCAGAAAGTCGCTGTGTGATTAAACATTCTGTGCTTTGCTTCTAATCCCCTCTCGTTCCCAGCACACGCCATCACTGTTTGCAAACAACGTCAATGAATTCACTATCAAATTTTGTGCAAAACTAGCCACTAAAGTCTCAAATCGAAACTTGCCTACCGTCAAACAGATATATCAGACTGATATGACAGAAGGACTGATTGATAGCAAAAAAGAACGACAGAATAACTTAATACCACTCCATTTATGAAAATAATTTATTATGGAAAAACACATTAACAATACATTATGCATAAATGCAGAGAGCAAACGCAAAGGAAAACTGACAATATGGTAAACAATATCCAAATATAAATCAATAAAAATAACAAAAAGCGCAATTATTGCTCCTTATTAGAAAACGACGAAAGTACAACCCCCTAGAAAGGCTCCGTCCACCATCATTAAACTCCAAAAAATCCTAATACAAGATACTACAAAGAATAAAAAACAAAGAGAGAAAGCGAGAGAGCAACAGAAAACAGAGCACACACTGGACAATAATAATAAATATAGTCAGAAATAGCACCCAAGTCCATGGAGTGTAGAGGTCTTTACGGGTCCAAAATAATAAACCCGACCCGGAGAACGAGTCGTCCTCTTTTCCTTTCCCCAGCTCTAGCATGTATTGACTGCACTACACAGTATTATAAAGCAGCATCAACCTACAAATCTGTGTCTGTGTGAACTTCATTTTTTATTCCATTATGAACCTCCACAAAGGGGAAATACATACATATAATATGTTTTTGTGTAAAAGAGAAAAGATGAGATAATGTCGTCGTAAAAAATACATTGTTATCTGAAATCAAATGAACTGCAGCACAATCTCATAAATGCGTCATTCAGAAAGGAGTCATCCACCAGAGATTGATTTGACCGAATCTTTATTGTGTTTGACAGAAGGACCAAGAGGACGTAATATACTTTTTGACCCGTGGCCTGTCCATTGAGCTCTGCCCATGTGCTGGCTGACTGAGATGATAATTATTGCTTGATGGCAGCTATTGCCAGCAGGAGGACCAGGGGCACTCTGGACCACCTTCCCCCAGAAGGACAAGGCCACCTGTGGCCTGCGACTGTCTAATGAGTATGCCTTACATATCATATCAGCTGAGTAGAGTGGTGCTAAGCCACCTACCGCCAAGAAGTCGTGCTGCTCATATTTATAGCCTTTGTTGTCTTGGTACATGCGCGCCGATTGCCTGATCACCGTGTTCACAAACTGGTGGTGCTCCATCCAGACATTTTTAAGCAATCCTAGCCAGTCCTGGCTGATGGCTGGCTGCTACGGATTTGGGCGCTCGCATTTCTGATCCCATTAAACAGATGGGATGAATGGCATTGTTGATGTGCCAGTGTCACGTGAGGGGGAAATGAAACGCACATCACCCAGAAGAAGGGAAGCGCAATTCATTAATAAGAGCAAGCGAACACGGTTAACCGGCTGCCCCTGGTATTTCCCCTTTGTGTAGGTTCATAATGGAACAAAAACATGAAGTTCACACAAGACAGGCTTCTAGGTTGATGCTGCACAGCGTATTGTTAATGTGTTTTTTCCCACATCCATAATAAAGAATGTTCATTTTGGTAAATTAAGTGATATTAAGTTATTCTTTCGTTCTTTTTTTTGCTATTAATCTATCCTTCTTTCTTATCAGTCTGATAAATCTGCCTGTTTGATGGTAGGCAACTTTCGACTGAATTTGCCAGGTGAATTCATTGACATTGCTTGCAAAGAGTGATGGTGTGTGCTGGGAACGAATGGAGATTAGAAGCAAAACACAGAATACTTAATCACACAGCGACTTTCTGATATGAATTAAGAAGCTCTAAAAGTATGATTATAACTTATATGATTATTATTTTTCATTTGTTTTTGTTTTCAGTAAACTGAAAATTAAATTATGTATTTTTCAAGAATACAGTTTTAGAAATGTATTTCTACAGTGCTTAAAAAACTTAGAACACGGTTTAAAGTAGTAAAGAGAAATAAGTACTTGTTTACCATGCTGACATCATTTATTCCTTATAGAATTTAATTCAAAAGAAGAAAAAAGAACTTGGTCTGCAGTTGGGTTTTGTGTGTGTGGGGGGGTTTACAGCCAGTTGAATTTGAGTGGGGGTGTGTGTACGCTGCAAACTACTTCGCTTCCAATTTCCTATTCTTACTATGATTGGCTGCAAAGACAGCAGGGCTAACCAGTGATTGGATAATGTTTTGTTGGGTGGATTTTTATTGTGCACAGGTTTCCTAGTAACTAATATTATTTGTGTAATAGAAAATAAATAGAAAATATCTCAGAGTCACAGGGCCCAAATGTTCGAGTCCGAGTCACGAAAAATGGGACTCAAGTCCGAGTCCCAGACTCGAGTCCTACAAGTCTGGATAGAGGACAAGCTCTTTGAAAGTTGGGCATGGTGTTGGTAGACAGTCCCCTTCCTGAAACATGAATGGCTTTAATTTTAAAATTACCCAGCACGGAAACCCAGGTGAGTTTCCGCATGAATTTTATAATAATAGGGGAAAAGGATCTGCCTTTGTTAGTGATTGCCACCATAGATAAATTGTTGCAATAAATTGCGATCACTTTCCTTGACCGTTGATGGCCCCAGATTACGGCAACAATCACAATAGGGTACAGTTTGAATAAAGCTGAGGATTGGTCTTTTTCAGGTGGATGCAGGATCTCTGGGGGCCAGTTTCCGTAGAACCATTTGGCCCCTAAAATACCACAGAAACCCTGCGAGGGAACAGCATCGGTATACAAATTGAGTTCAGCGGGGGATGAGATGATGTCATCATAAAAGAATGAGATACTGTTCCATCTTGAAAGAAGACTGAGCTCGGCTCGGCATGCAGCATTAAGATTGAAATGGTGATGTAATTCAGATGGGCTTATCTCAGAAGGAACCCGATGAATGATCGGCCTTGAGGAACGGTCCTTATGGCGAAATTAAGATGACCGAGTAGAGAGAGAAGTTCATGTTTGGTGCAAGACTTCTGAGAGCTGACATTTTTTAAAAATCCTATAATAGGCTGTAATTTGTCTTGAGGGAGTCGAGCTTCCATTTTTTTGGAATCCAATTTGAGCCAGAGAAATTCCAGGCTAATACTTGGTCCTAAAGTTTTCTCCTCTGATAGAAGATTTCAAATCCAATAGAGATTTCAAAGCTCTTAAGGAATGAGCGAGGGCTGGTCTTTGAAGTCTACTAATAAAAAGTCCTCTAGTAAATGGAGCATGAATGGGAGCCTGTGTTCATTTAAGAGAATCCAGCATAAGGCTTACTTCTGTATCCGAAGGTGAGGCATGCTGCAAAATAAAATAGTTTTCTCCATTGAACCCCAAAAAGGTGCCACTGAGAGGGGTGACTTTGAAAGCATTGGCTATACCAGCCTTAGAGAGCTCTGCACCTTGGCCTGTTGTTTTTATGAAGCGAATAGCATCGTCAATTCTGGCATAATGCAGGGAAAATTGGTCGGGGGGGATTAAATCGATGATGAGCCTACTCTTGCGGGAACATTTGAGAATTGCCACCCCTAAATGGCTAATGTGGTACAAAGGAAAAGGAGGATCAGAGAATGGGCCGATCATGAGTTAGCTGTTTATGCAGCAGCATGTCTTCCGCTTTGAGGTCATTCACAGCAGATTTTAAATTACTGGAAGAAAAAGACACTGAGGGGGGTGGGTGTTCCACACCGATGGGGAACCTGTCGTTAAGACCTGTTATGAAACAGTCTACGAACACTCTGTTGGGGTGGTGAATTAGTGAAGCACTCAGGGCTACTGGATTAATGGGAGTGGACGGTCCCATGCTTATTTTTTATTTGAACTTTTTATTTGAACTTGTACAGGCACTGCACTGAGGGCAAACACTTTTGCTATGTCTGTCTCTGCAGAAGCTGAAGATATGATGGAATGGACAGGATTGAAAAGTGCAGACATTCTCCTTGCAAACGTTATCGGTCTTCCCCCGTCTGCCGTTAGTTTGTTGTGAGCGAATCTAAAATGGAGGATTTGGAAGAGATTGGGGAGGGTGGGATGGAATGAATGCAGTCTGGGTTTGGGAGAAAGGGTTGGGTAAGGTCAAATGATGAAGAAAGGGGGGGCATGGTGTGGTTTTGTGAGGTGAGAATTGGGCTGATTGAGGACATAAAGGAGCTCGTGGTTCATTGAGCCACAGATCTAGCAGGAAAATACCTTTAGACCTGCAAAGTGGTGACAAAATAATTTGTTGTCAGAATGCCTCAGTTAATCCTAAAATTAAATTATTCTAAAGTTGCTGCTGCTTTAGCCGAAAAAGATTTGTGATAGTCGTAAAAAGCTGTGCCTCTGTATTTCATGGCCAAATCCGTCAGGAGGCTAAGGCAGACGTCCAGTTCTGGGCAGCGCATGGAATATGCGTCACAGAGAATGTCTCTGAATATACTGAAAGCTTTGACAAGCTCTGAGAAAGTTAATTTTTTCAACAGATGGGGGTCTTTGGATTTCAGGATGGACGATACATCGCCACAGTCCTAGACACGATTATCATAAACATCTTAGAAAGATAGGAGCAAAAGGACTAAATTTACATCCTTCCCTTCCTGAATCTGACCCCGGAGTTTGCTGGGAATGAGTGTAGGACGAGGCACAGGAGTAGCTGTGTTAGGAGCCTTGGAAGCAGAGACTGCTGTGGAAAGGTTAAAAGATTGGAGAACAGTGTTAGTTGCGCTCGGCCTGAAGGAAAACACGGGAAGCTGGCCTGGAGTAGGGGATTGCATAGCAGCTGCAGGAAAACTGAGCGGTGGCTGCGAAAAAGCATTATGGCGATTCTCCAAAGAGGAAAGGCAATGATCTAAGCTAGCGACGGTTGTTTGGAGCAATTGTAAGGGAGGTATCGTTTGACAGAGTCGAATCCATAATGCCAGGTAAGAATAACAAAGAAATGACAAGGAGGCATGGGCAAAGGGCTCTTTATAGGAACATTCTGATTGCGTATGTGATTAGCGGCAGATTCACCTTTCAGAAACATAACATAGTTTCCATTGTATTGCAGACTTAATAAAAGGGCAAATGCAATTGTAATGGGTGGGACCGTGTGCCTTACCTTTAGTTGAATGATTGTCTTTCAATGGGTGCATTTTCTTCTATAAAAAGCTGTCTGACTCTCTCTCATTAATGGATGCTAGCTGTTGCTGGGGTTGCCATCACTGTCGAGGGTCTGCATTTTAATCCACTTAGGTAGGCTTACTGCACCGCATTTTCCTTTGTTCCCAGTGCAATGCTTGTTTTGTTTAATGAAATCTGTTTGTTAGGATGAGCCAAGGGGTTGCGTTGTTAAGACGAGCCATGGTGTGACACTGGACTTCAAACCTCCAGGAAAATAAGTAACTGCTTTGGCTAATTTGAAGACAATGTGATTTTGTGGTTTGTCACTAATGTACATTTTGTCTTTCCGTTTCAAGGGATTAGTGCCAGCCACTGTTTTCTAAGGTTTTTTTTTTGTTTTGTATGTTTTCCTAAAAATCGCAAGTAATCCAAGTCTGGTCCATGTGTGATTTACAATTATATTGAGTGCTCTCGCTTTTTAATGATTTATAAAATGAGAACATCTGATAAGTAGTGAAGTTTTGCTTAAACTAATGTTTGTTTGTATTGCTGCATTGAATGGTTCAAGTCCTCTCTCACAGGTGTGGGGATCTGTGGTGAAGATTACTGGTTTGTTTATGTTACTTTTTGTCGTATATTAGGTAAAAATTTGCATGATTTATACACTTTGTCATGTTTTAGCTTTGTAGTGCGGTTTGTTTCTTCATTTTGTATTTACTTTTGTTTCTTGTTTTTTTAGGATTGTTGCACAGTGTGCTTTTTCTCTCTCTTAGGCACCTTGGGTGAGAGGCAGAGAAGTGTGTCTGATGTGTCTCTGACCCCCTTCCTTTGTTTTTCTAAGGTTCTGAAGAGAGCTTTTGATAACATCAAACCCCATTTAGTGGCGCTCGAAAGTATTGCATCTTTTGTGATTTTTAAAGCTTGTAGTTTTTAATCCACCATTGTACTTTTTTGAAAAAGAAATGCAACCTTTTTTCTTATTTGTAAACAATAAATGCTTTTGTACTTTTTGTATTTCAAGAACTTCCAGATAGTTCCCAGGTGCGGATTAAATATGTTCCCAATTGCAATGAACTCCAGATGATGACTACTGACTGAAGACTAGATGTTCCTGATTTACGGTACTAAATTAAACCAACACCCTCTTTAGGTAGAAGAGTTACCTACTAACTCATTAAAACCTCATTAAAGACACGTTTTCTGAAATGAAACCATTAATAAAACCGATGTCAAATATATAGAATCCAAAATATGTATCTAACATTTAGCAGAGCTTTCAAATTTTAATAAGGCAGTAAATATAATTAATATAATATCTTTATATAGCGCCTATCATAGGGGACCACCATCACAAAGCGCTTTAATATTATTATTTGTTTATTTAGCAGACGCCTTTATCCAAGGCGACTTACAGTGACTAGGGTATGTGAACTATGCATCAGCTGCAGTGTCACTTACAACAACGTCTCATCTGAAAGACAGAGCACAAGGAGGTTAAGTGACTTGCTCAGGGTCACACAGTGAGTCAGTGAGTGAGCTGGGATTTGAACCGGGGACCTTCTGGTTACAAACCCGTTTCTTTAACCACTGGCCAACACAGCCTCCTACAGCTTTACAGCTGGCCCACACAGCCTCCTACAGCTGTGAACTGTGCGTTATATGCAGAGTCACAATAGGACTGATTTAACACACAGTGAGTCAATCAGTGACATGATAATGAATTACGGAGGTGGCTATTGTCTAACCTACGTGTCATTTGGATATTAAGCTGTCTCCTATATATAAGTGTGCCTCATTGTTACCATCTACATCAATTCGATTTGTGCAAAGATGTTAGGCAATTACAGTTATGTTTTATATGCTCGAAGAGTACTGTAAAAGAACTGCACCCACTCTGGTTCGTTGCCCCTTTAAAAACACAGACCCAGGACACAGGAAATGAATTTTCCAGCGCTACGGCGCTATTTTTAATAAACAAACAAACAAAATAAACCAAACAGAAAACAAAATCTAGCTCTTACGAGCACTAACTTAGCACAAACTGGAACTCTGAACTAATAACCGGACAGCTAGGCTGTTTACCGGCTGAAAACCAAAACAGTTTTACAAATACGTCTCACAACAAAAAGGCTTCACACCATACCTTTGAGGACTACGACACACAGTCGGACTCTCCACACAGCAGCCCCGAGCAGACTGACTGCTTCCCTTTTATATACTGCACCTGGCTCTAATTTACAATAACAGCCAGGTGCAGGTCATAATTAACTAACAACACAATTAAACAATAAAACAATTAACAAAACAATTACCAAAGCGTGCAGACGTACACGTTTTATGCAGGGAGGATTTTAACCCCCTCCCTGCTGTGTTACAGTACGCTCTGCCTGAATGATATCCAGATATCCAGGCATTGTCGATGTTTACAAAATCCATTTGTTACATACAGTGAACAGGAGTTTAAAAGGCGATATTGTTTATCCAAGGTGGCAGTCAGAAGACTGATAGATTTGCTGAAACCACGGCTGCAAACTAAAGGAAGAGGAGGGCATCCTATTGCCCCAGCACTTTAGGTTTTAATAACTGCGATTTTATGCCACAGGATCCTTCTTGCGTGTTGGGGGGGGGGGGGGGGGGGGGGAGGGGGTCTGATTAACATCCAGGAAAGCACTGTTTGCCGTGTTGTTCTCAGGATCTCGAAGCTGATAGCGGCACTTCATGAAAGCTACGTTGTCATGCCCAGTGAAGAGGAGCAACAAGATATTTGCACATCGTTTTATTATACAGCTGGAATACCTGGAGTTATTGAGGCCATAGACTGCACACATATAATAAGAGCGTGTATTGAGAGAACATTTGAAATATTAAAACAGCGTTTTGCCTGTCTGTCATTTGGTTTGCGTACCACACCCATGAGAGCAAGCCAAATAATCGTTGCATGTGTGGTACTTCATAACTTGTTAATCGACTGGGATGACCTCCCCATGCCTTGCCCAGGGAGATACTAACTAAACCCTGAGAATTGACACCATGATTGGACCTTAACCACAAGAAAGGAAAGGACAGGCATTTCGAAGACTTTAATACATAACCACTTTACATGACATGAGTAGAATAGATTATTTTTATATCGTACATTAAACTGAATCAGCAATTGCAATAATTCAGAGAACCTATTTCATACAGTAACTCAAAATAAATAACTACATCAAAGGAAAAGTAAGAAAAAAAATCTGTCTCAAAACTAAGTTAAAGGGAGCTACTAAACTCCCTTTGTGTCCCAAGTAATTCTAATTTAAAACGATAATATCTCTCCTTTGATTTGTAAGCTTTCTGCTTTAGCTTTATCAGTTGCATCTTCTCATTGTGTAAATGTTGTAGTTCTTGGTTCTGAAGATGTGTGAGCCCGTTCCACGTCTGGTACAGGTGATAACACTGTCTCAGTAGATGAGTGGCAGACAGAGAGAAGGTTTCTACCAGACACAAGGGAACAGTGCTCCACAGCCTCGCCTCCTCCCCGTTCCTGAGTAAAGTGTAGAAAAACCTATAGAGAGCTCAACCCAAATATTATAAAAATATGGCAATATGTATTATTTACTGATGATTAGAGCACCTTATTAACAGTTTTCCTCACTTGTTATTTTGTTCTATTTTAGAGGGTGCACTAAGCATCAATCAGTATCATGCTCAGCCTTCCACTATTGGACTGTTTTGTGTTAGAATAAATATACAATTATAATACATGTAGATATGAGATGATTATGAAAAATATTTGGAATGGTTACATTGGAGTTGTCGGTGGGTATTTCCTGTTCATGCTGCGCGTCTCTCTGCACCTGTGATGAATGGACCGTTAATGTACAACTACTATTGCATTTAGTAATAGCCAATATGCTGATGAAACTGCAGTTAATATTACCTGACGTTCCAGATTCTTGTGCATCAACCCCAATGCTAACACTATCAATAGCTCCTTCTATTTATGCAAGCAAATTGGGTATCATCGATACAATAAGGCTGTTTATCTGAGGCAAAGGATTGTCAGGCGCTCCGCACAATCTCTGTTGGTGTTGTTCCTGATCTTGCTCCTGGACGCCTTTCAGGAAACGTAGCATTAAATCGGCTTGCAATTTTACCACAGCGGATTGAGCGTTGCAAAACCACTGTGGTGTGTTTTCTAAGATCATCCCAAAATACAAATGTGTTTTAATGGAATGACAATTAAATCGTAGGCTTATGCAATTACTTTTTTATATTATTACTTTTATGTTTTACATATATATGACTTGTTATTTTATTTTTATTTTTTGCTGAAAACAATTTGCTTAACCAATTAAATCCTTTGAACTCTCACGAACTAGAATCAATCTGTTGAGGTTTGGAAATAGTCTTGTTTCTCTGCTGCATACTAAACCTGAGGATCGGCTGATCCCCATCTCCTTTGTTCGTTGCAATTGAAACTAACTTAATCTGCAGCTGGGGATGATACCCAGGAAAGTACTGTAACAGCTAGTCCTCAACTGAGTACGTTTGATGTATACTAACTCTGAATGTTTGTTGCAATTGACCAATCATTTCTGTTTTACAAAACAAATAATACAAATATTACTAAATTTACAATTTAAGAACACAGTATATATACAGTTGCAGCAATGTGTAAATCAGATTGGCAAATGTTACCCAAATTGAAGTCAAAGTAGATACTATTCCAGATCATAGAGTCCATCCAAGTGAAAAACAACATCCACAGACTTGAACCCGAAGCTTATCTATAAACTTCAGGTAGATTCAAACAGTATTCCAATTCCAAAAGAAAGGGAGATAGTGACAGACAAGTTAAAAAAAAGCATACAAATAGAATAATCTAGCAAGAAAAAATTAATCAAAATCATCTATTTATTTATTTATTTTTTTGTGCATTTTTCCAGAGGGATATCAGACAACGTCCGTTAGGTAAACTGTTCCCCCACTATTACCACTCGTTTAATGAAAATTGATTTGAATTTGTTTCAAGGACTCGTGACTCGGACTCGAATGATAGTGACTTGGACTCGGACCCTGATGACTCTCACTCAACACTCTGGACTCGGACTCAAGGTTTGAGGATTCGTCTACAAGTCTGATTAGTACACACATCAGTCTTGTCAGCAAGCACCCGATTCATTTTACTTTAGCTGTGTGTGAGATTTTGGTTGGAACAATTACAAATGTAAAGTTTGTTAGTTTTCTTTTATAAAATGGTCACATTTCAAGGTAACCACAAACAATGATAATGGAAGGTGTGACTAACAAAGAATTACCATTCTGCTCTTCCACCCTATCCTCTTTAAGTAACCTAGACTGGATTATTTTCAGTAACAACAAAAGAGAAGTAAGGATATACCCCCCCCCCCCCCCCAATCAGTGGCTTGCTTCTATGAAGAAAAAACATGCCACAAAGACCTGTCAGCTGAGGCCCGTCACTTGTTTTAATGAGGTTAGTGAGTCCAAACATGTCACAAAGTCAAAGTAAACATGTATTCATGTTCATGGAGTACAATGCATTAACACAACAATAATTACATTTATTAGGAAAGATAACCAGCTCGGAACTTCGTCCCTTGGTGAGTATGTTCTCTGTGAACCCATTGATTATTTTTGTGTTACCTACTTACCCTATGATTACATTTTAATGAATGTAGTGCTGTCCCTTAACAAGCACCATAAAACAAGATCTACTCTAAATTATAATGTATAATGCTAATATGCCAAAAAGCATTATTTTTTTTTGTTGGTGTGTGTAACAGGGTTATTTTGTGCTCTTTTCTTTTCACTAAATAGTTTGTTTTTCTGATTAAGCCACGTATCACTACTTATGTTTTATTCAATGTTTGTGTTTCACTTTGTTTGATTTTGTAATATTTTATAATTGAGCACTGTTTTGATTTTTATTGTAAACGTGTGTACGAATGCCTGTACGAATGCTTAGGACATTAGTGACGAAGATTGCCAAGTGAAGGCAATCAGGAAACTCCCAATCAGAATGCATCCTGCAAAATTGCAATGATCTCCTGGGAGATTTAAAAACTGTGCAGTGTTTGTGCTGGAGAATAGACTGCTCTGGCCTGCGCTTTGTCGCTCCGTGTTTATTTCAAGGTATGGAACTCGATTTTGGCTTTTGTTCAGATCAGTATTACCATGGGTTATGTAGGGAATGGGTTAAAGTATTTTAATTCAATTATATTTGCTTGATAAAAATAGGCTGTTCTGACCTGCGCTTTGTCTCTCCCTGTCTATTTTCAAGTTCAAGCCGCAACCCGCTGCCGCTGTGATCCCCTGAAGACCCAAGCTGCATCTGGGGTTGTTGAGATGAAAGGCTGATGTACTGTGTCCAGACAGATTGTAGAGGGCAAACGGAGATCGTTTCTGTCTACAGTGCTACTTCAGGAGGTGGATCCAGTTAGGGCGCAGGTGGTTTAGAGAAAGTAACGTTGGTTGTTATTAAATAGCTACTAATTCCACTATGTAACACAATTTTTGTTCCTGGGTAGTAAGTGTTATTTCCTAATTGCTTATGCCTCAAAAGTATAGAAAATGGCTATTATTCCCCACAAACTTTGCTTTTGTGACCAGGACAGTGATATTTTGAAATTTACCTATTTCCAATGAGAAAACTGGCAAATTTGTGTCTTTTCGTTCACATAAAGTCAGAAAAAACAACGTATGAATCCAAATTAACATGTATTTATACTAAAGTAATACAAAAATGACTACAAAAGATTTAGAAGTGAGTAGTTTTTCGAGATTTACGATTATACTGTAAATCACTTTCACGAATCAGCCCCCAAATGTAGTCTCCCATCATGTTCTCGTTATACTGTCCTTGGTAGCGGCGTTCAAAGTCCAGTATATCCTGGTGGAAGCGCTCGCCTTGCTCCTCCGAGTACGCTCCCATGTTCTCCTTGAATTTATCAAGATGAGCATCAAGGATATGGACTTTGAGGGACATCCTACAGCCCATTGTGCCGTAGTTCTTCACCAGAGTCTCAACCATCTCCACATAGTTTTCGGCCTTGTGATTGCCCAGGAAGCCCTGAACCACTGCGACAAAGCTGTTCCAAGTCGATTTCTCCTTACTAGTGAGCTTCTTGGGGAATTCATTGCACTCCAGGATCTTCTTTATCTGTGGTCCGATGAAGACACCAGCTTTGACCTTTGCCTCAGACAGCTTAGGGAAGAAGTCTTGAAGGTACTTGAAGGCTGCTGACTCCTTATCTAGAGCTCTGACAAATTGTTTCATAAGGCCCAATTTGATGTGCAGTGGTGGCATCAGCACCTTCCGGGAGTCCACCAGTGGCTCCCACTTGACGTTGTTCCTCCCCACAGAGAACTCGGTCCGCTTGGAAGGGTCCACCATGCAGAAGCAGCAGTTGCTTGAGTCGTCAGTGGGTTCCCGCCAAATTCTTGGGATAGAGAACTTCGTGGCTCTCTTTTCCCCTCTGTACCATCCTACAAAAATACATTTATTTCACCCATGACTAATGTGTAAGAGATTCTCGCAACATTTTTCATATATGATATATTTTTTCAATAACATTGAAAATTGTAAAACATTTTAAAATTAATAACTTTTACAATTTTAAAAATTTTAACAAATTTTATAACATAAAATTCCAAGCAACAATTGTCCATCTTACCTTCCAGAGTTTTTTTGCAGTGCTCGCAAGTGAAATGAGGTGCCCAGGGTTTGTCTTGATCCCCGACAGGCATGCCGAAATATGCCTTGTAGGCCTCACACATCTTAGCAGATGCTTCCACGGAGTACTTTTTCGCTCTTGTCTTGATAAATTGGCCGCAGACATAGCAAAATGAGTCTGCCGGATGCTTGCAGCCTCTTGATGCCATCTCAGAAAAATGCAGATATGTATCTACTTAGGCAGCTGGAACTAAACTGAACTGGTGGGCTTAAGGCCCCTGTATTTATACTACTATTTATATTACTGGAAAGTTCTAGAAGTTACTCCAAGTTTACTCAGCACTGAATCTATCTGGAATGTTCTCGAAAATAGGTAAATCTCAAAATATCACTGTCCTGGTCACAAAAGCAAAGTTTGTGGGGAATAATAGCCATTTTCTATACTTTCGAGGCATAAGCAATTAGGAAATAACACTTACTACCCAGGAACCAAAAAAAAAAAAAATTTGTTACACAGTGTAACGGGAAGTTTGCACAGGTTAATGATATAGGTTTGTGGCAGTGACTGACTGGAAACAGGTGCAGGAGTGATGCAGTGCGGTAATTAAACAGACAGAGCCTTGTAATCCAGTTTGGAAAGTGAGTTTTTATTGTATCCAGGTCTGGTGATCAATAATAATAATTCCCCGGCAATACACAGCAATGTGTACTGCATGGGGTAGACAATAACGGGCTTTTCAGACCCTAAACAATAAACAATAAACAATACATATCTGTCCCACAATAATACCAATACGGTCACCAGTCCTGGGTGCGTGCAGTAGTGCTCGTGGTGGGTGATACAGTTTATTTTGTGACAGTAGTGCTGTGTTGTTCCGGCTAGTGCTGGCCCTCGGTGACAGCTCCGGAATCGTGTTAGCCGTCTAGTGATTCACAAACAAGACAAATTACACAGACAAACAAACAAATCACTCCGTTACTGAAACAGTGGTTACAGGGCCTCTCACAGTCCTTCTCGGTTTATTCACACAAATCCAATGAGAAGGAACAGATTACGATTCTCCATCCCCTTTTATGCTGTCACACATGACCCCTTGGCAAATGAGTACAACTGCCTCTCCAATCTGCGGCTGCCACGTTGTTTCCCTTCCGGGTCAATGCGTGATTGCAACGGTGTCTCGCCCCCTTCCTGGCTGGCCGACTTTCCTTGAACCCTGGGAAAGAACTGTCAGGCCAGCCCGTCCAGGGAACTCTGTTCTCGCTGCTTAGCGCCCTCACATGTCGGGAGGGAGATTTACCACCAAGAAACATTGTATTTCTGTCAGGTTTTAATAATTTTGTTTTAATTTTATTTGGCCATTAATTTAGTAGTTTTAATGTATTTATGGTTGGCCTGTTAATAGTTAATGTATTTATGGTTGACCTATTAATAGTGTTAATCTATTTCTGGAGTGTTATTAAATTATCCATAACTTTGTAAGTTAGACAGCTTGCGTGCCAGTGCTGCCACTAATTGGGGGGGGTATCAGGTTGCTGACCTGTTTTTGTAATTCAATACAGACTAGATTAAAGCATAGTGATTTTAAGGAGCCCCGACTTACAAGTAAGTGGTTATTGCTGCAGCGGTTCACTTGTAAGTTGGGGCCCCTTAAGATCACTATGCTTTTATCTAGTCTGTATTGAATTACAAAGACAGGTCAGCAACCTGATCCCCACTAGGCTCACTTGTATTACTAATCCCAGACTTCCCCCCGAACTACCCAACGTGTAGTGCTGCTATTGTAAGTCACAGGGTTGCTCATTTTGTGCACCTTTTTATTGTAAATCATTGTATTAATAAATGGCCATTGGCCAAACTGTAACCGACTTGTCTGTTTGCTCTACTGCCAATTTAAAAATACTTGTGCGTGGGAACCTCTAATATTTTTCTTGGAATATTTCCAGATGGTGTAGTCGATTTAAATAATTTTACAGTTTATTTCCTGTATAAGGAATCAAAAATTAATTATTTTTCAAGCTGTGCCGCTACACGCTGCCTTGTTACATATGCATTGGCAATCAATCTTGCTCATTTCTATCTTGTACTACAAACTTTTTCCTGGCAGATTCCTGATTTGTGATCAGCCGTCTTTGGGGATTCCTTCCCAGTTCTGATCTTTCTTATGCAGAGGCTTGTAGGAGGAAAGCTTACATTGATGTGGGGATTGGGAGGCTTGTGTAAAAGAGGCTTAAACTAAAATGATGAGGAACAATGTTATGATTCATTGTGTTGTTTTTTTTTTTTTTTTAAATTAAATAAAATATTTCCTGTGATTTGAATAAAGGTTATTATGCATGTTGCACAGATAACAGCTGAGCCTCCTTCAAAAAATGAATAACTTTTTATTTTTTTTTTATTTTTTTTTATAGCACATACCTATAATACATTCTCACCTTTTATTGTTTACATCTTGAAGATGAGTAGCAAGCCAGAAGGCACAAAGAAAAAATATATATTGATGCAGTCTTTCCTCCTAAGATTCTTCTTTTTTATTTTTTAAATCTCACAATTTATTCTGCTGGAAAATGTCAGTGTCACAGGCATCTGCTATCATGTAGCCCTCACGTAGTTAACCTTGCTCAGCTTCCTTCTTCCCACTGATTAGCAGGAGGTTGGCAAAAATACTAGCCTTCATGCTTGGAGAGTTATGCTTACTGGATCAGAATGGTCCAGAAAGTTGGGATTCAAATAGGACAAGTTGAAGAGGACACTTAAATGAACAGTTACAGTATTTGCTTAAGCAGGCACCTGGCATGCTGAATGCCCCGACTCAAATATTCCATGCAATAGGAAAGGGATGATTAACATGAGGATGGGTTTAATATAAAATCTGACAGACCACTGTCTTTTCTCTCTGTGTACATCACAGACACATTTAAAACAAAAAAAAAAAAAATAATTTCAAATCCAAAACGGTGAACCTTCCTTTTCATGATGTCCAAAATAATCTTTGTGTAAAACAAGTATTGCATATTTCTATTTTTTTGTAGAAAAAAAAGAACATTGCAGGTTTTGGACTCTTTGTGGGTGAAAAAACAAGCATTTCAAAATTGCAGTCCCTTCTATCCTTTTTACGTTTATTGACCCTTAAAGACATTTTCTACAGGTTCCTTTCAAACCATGATCAATCAATCAATCAATCAATCAACCTTTAATATAGCGCCTTTCACAAAAGCAATGCCTCAAAGCGCTTTACATGGCTAAAACAGAAAATACAAGCAGGAAATACAATAATCACAGTAAATGAAAATACATGAGCAGGAGAGTAAATGCATAAATAAATAGATAAAAAAAGAAGGAAATAAAAACATGATCAATAAAACAATAAGAATGCAATGAAATTAAAAGCATAAATAAGTAGATAAAACATATAAATAAAAACAAGATCAGCGAAACAATAAAACCATCAAAGATAAAAGAAAAGGAATACAATCTGAGGGTCTGAATAGCAACACTTGAGGCTCCAATAACTGTATTGTGGTTCTGCTTATCAGCCAGTCCAAATGATGCATGTAATCAGCTAGCAATTTATTCATGTCATTATGGTCCAAGGTGTGTTAATTAAAATGGTTAAGTGTGCATTTTGAGATCTGCCATTGTAATTACTAGCCAGATTCCAGGGTTGGGGTCCATGTATCAAGTCCCCTCCTCCAGCCATTAGAGAGGGCACGATTCGGATTGTTCTCATTGCTATTGGCTGACAAGCTAATAAACACAAGTGCCGTCCAATGAACACGACAGCTGTTTGGAGCACTATCTGTAATTCTCTCTTATAACCTGCCTTGTATGTGCCACCCTCAGGGAAGCTAAAATAATGTAGCAATTAATTTATAAACTGTAGTCACTAGGCCATTATATCTACTGTAATGAAACCTAAACAAGTGTGTTTGCTTTAAGCTAATAAGCACACATCTAATTAGAGAAGACAGAGCATAGATATGTGCTGTACATTTTCTTCAATTAAAGTGTCATCTAACGTCTAGAAGCATTAGGGTATGACGGGGTGGGTTAACATGAGAAAACCGCACACTTAGGGCGTTATAAGGCCTTTAACCCGTCAGTGTGCAGTTATCTCATGTTAACCCATCCCCTGGAGTGCCTTAATGCTATTATAAATCTAATTTAAAATTACTGTATTTATTTACTTTTTAAATGAACACAGCAAATTAAAAAAATATGTTCAATAACAGTAAATATCACTACACACAAAAAATAGTTCCAGTGTAATGTAAACAAAATTTGGTTAAACATGTTTATTTTTATATATTAACATACGTTTAATTGTAAATATAGCAGGTATTTATTAAAATGTTAAGTACATTTCTGTATATCAATTACATTAACCTATTATGCTAATTCATTAATGGCCATATATAACGTTGTAAATTACATAAATAAGTCTAACATGATTTTTTTAGATTCTCCAGGTTTGCAGGTGTTATTGGGGGATAGTATGTTGCGTTGTCATTTCCACTTCATCCAGTTTTTAATTACGGCTACGAATAACTTGTTAGCTGTGTTAAATGCTAAGAAATAAATAATAATAATAATAACCACCATAGGTGGCATTCACACACATCATCCAGCTGATGCCTACTTTTGTAATAAGATCATTTATAACTTGATTTCTAAGTCACATCTTGCTCCTAGCACAAATGAGTGCTAGGAGCAAGCACTCCTAGC
This sequence comes from Acipenser ruthenus, assembly GCF_902713425.1. NCBI lineage: Eukaryota > Metazoa > Chordata > Actinopteri > Acipenseriformes > Acipenseridae > Acipenser > Acipenser ruthenus. Next base: position 9,983,376 of record NC_081193.1, read on the forward strand.
ACTCCTAGCACTCATTTTTGTATTGTTGCATATTCCTTCTTTGTCCTTAATTATTAAACAGGGATAATGTGCTGGGGATAATGTGCTGCTGATTTGTTCAGAATACTATTATAAAGTAATAAACCATGCATCAAAATATACTATGATTTCTGGAGAATAACACCTAAAAGGAACAAGCAAGTGCCTGTTTAGTTTTTTTCACTTTGCTCATACCCTAGAAGGAATAAACATGCCCTGTTAAACTTTAATGATGGACTAAAGTTGGTGCTTGTGTTTGAGTCCTTTGAAGTAGAATTCTCATCCATTTCAGTCGCTCTGTCTTCCCTTAGGCTGTTCCTCTGATTTTACCACTTGAAGTTTGTCACTGAGTGGGTCTCTTTTAGCTGCCCCAACCAGCTCAAGGCAGACGGCAGGCCATCTAATTTGAATAGAACCTGTTTGCCAGAAGCACAGATAAGTAATTTGTGCTGTCAAACTGACAAACCATGCCAAGGGGTATTATTTACCGCCCACGTCTGTTCTTTCTGAACACCTTATTAATTACCTCTGGAGACTGTGGAAGCCATTTTGCACACAGGCCAGATTTTTGGAGTTTCACATTTTTCTAATTGGAAAAGACTTTTGGAGTATCCTGTTTGTTTCCTTGGAAGGAATATTTAAAAACAATGCATAATCAATGCATTTTTAAAAAAAATCTATTATCTCGCTGACATACTTGAAAACAAGACTAAAAATATACATACTGGTTACCATGCAACTGCCACAGCATTCTCTCTTTCATGTGTGTCATTAACATCAAGCAAGATGAAAAGGTTGTCATTCAACCTTTGTATGAAATACTTGTGTGTTGCCAGGTAAGAGCCATGCAAGATAATAGAAGATACTATTACCGGAAGAAAATCTGTACAATAAGGGTAATAGAAACAGGCATTTTTAACAAATGATTATTAGTATTATTGTTATTAGTATTATTATTTAATTTTTATATATTTAAGAAAATAAGATAATTAAACTATTAAGAAGAGAAATGGGTAACCAGTATATTAACCTGTCAGCAGTTAATTTTCTCAACAACAAAAAAAGTGTATTATTTTATTTTAGCTACTGGTAACACTGTAGTTAAAATACAGCAAGGGCATATTAGTTGTTTTATACACTGTTAAAATCGTGTTGTAAAAATATAGCAGTGTTACCCGCAACAAATTGGTAAACCTGCTTTTACAGATTTAAATTTGGTAATGACATAGTTTATTAAAACATTTTTATAACATGTTACCAACTGTTAATAGCTTAATTAATTAATTACTGGTTATTGTTGCACGATCCTAAATATGTAAAGTCTGTTTAGAAAAATATGTGATAATTATTAATTTTGGAATAATGTAACAGACAGAAAGTGTAAATGGGACAGTTTCTTTTAATTCAAATAATTATGATTTCATTGTTAGACTGGTCAATTACAGTTCTGCATATACTTCCAAAAAAATCGAATTCCATGTTTTTCAAATACGTCTCTAATGTCTAAAACTACGAAGTGCAAAAATAAATAGAAAACAAAAAAGCTATTAGAGATTGCTTGGGTCTTCTAATACATCCATTCACTATACTGTATATCAGTGTAATTATGATCCCAATAGTTTCTTTCACTACATATCCACGGACTGAACAGATGAAAATGGTCTTGTCAGCAGTGGGGTGTTATCTTTAGTGCCAGTCAATGAAAAGCTGTCAAAAAGATATTGAATAAGGGTGAAGGGAAAAAAATGTTGCAAATAGATTGTTCTGAAAGTGGTCATCATTTGTCTCGATGTCATGTTAAACCTTGCAGCATTGTGTCTGTACAGGATAAACCACTGAAATGTGATGTATCTTTTCAGTGGTGCCTTGTTCAATGCTAGTTAATATATTTAATTACTTTTTCTTATCTGGTCCCTCATGCAAGTTAGGCTAGCAATGCTTTTAATTACTCTTGAACTAAACTGCAATTACTGCCATGGAGAATCGACATTTTTGCTGTCTGGTAATACTAATGAGAGACAAAGAATAGATTCTCTTCTCATACATGCAGGTGGACTTAGGACTGGCATTTTTTTGGGAACTCAAAGGTAGCTATTGGGAGAAGCAATAATTGATATGGAGTTGAAGAACCCTATTGATTCACATTGTCATATACTGACATATAGCAAAGGGCATATATTACTGAACCCCTTTCTGAACAAAAGCTACCAAGCTTGGAAAATAATTGTTTGTAGCTGTGGATGAACTACTAAGTTCAGAAATTCACTTAGCTATATAAAATATGTACAGATACGTGTCTGTCACAAACAAACATTTGTATCCTCTGCTGTCAAGGGGATGTATTTGAGGCAGTAGTACAATATGTCTGTCTTTTACCATCGTACAGCACACTTACATTTTTGCATATTACTTGAGAAACGCATATCCAATTGTCATGATACAAACATTATTTAGCTAAAGGCATTGAGAACATGCATTTCTTGGGATATATGGGGGTTTCTGTATGTCACATCTACATTTTTGCATTCATCTGCAGAACAGCATATCAAATTGTGATTAGACCTGTCATTGCTTATTCTTAAGTATTGCCCATAAAGTTACTCAGTACAACAACGGATTACTCCATGAGGTCAGTTAAATATAAAGGGATTTATTTATAGGGAGTTCTTTATTTAAAGTATTGCCTCTGCAGTCAAGAAATATGGATAACTCTTGGCCTGAATAAACAAATTGTGTGCAATAAGGCAAGACATCAGTCTATTTCTGATTTATTTGAAAGAAATATGCTCTATTTTTTATACTTGTGATTTAAATGTGAAATTAATTATGTTTAAGATTGATATGTTCCTGCTATGGTCTTGCCATGGCATTGTTAATATTAAAGCAATAAGTTGAGTTTCATGGTGAAACACAGGAGGCTGTGTGGTCCAGTGGTTAAAGAAAAGGGCTTGTAACCAGAAGGTCCCCGGTTCAAATCCCACCTCAGCCACTGACTCATTGTGTGACCCTGAGCAAGTCACTTAACCTCCTTGTGCTCCATCTTTCAGGTGAGACATAATTGTAAGTGACTCTGCAGCTGATGCACAGTTCACACACCCTAGTCTCTGTAAGTCGCCTTGGATAAAGGCGTCTGCTAAATAAACAAATATTATTATTATTATTATTATTATTATTAACTTGAATATTATTTAAAAACAGAGGTAGACAAAGAAGGAGGATGGGAAGAAGAAAGCAACCAAACAATGAAAGGCACAGCGCAATGGCTAAAGGCTGGTTATTTACTTAAAAGACTTCATTTGGTCCCAGGAACAGCATCAATCCCATAAAGAAGCCATCATTTAGAGTTTAGAAAAGCATTCTAACTTTGCTTTGTAAATCAGAGATTTGAGAATTAAAAACATAGACAATAAAAAAGAATGGGCTTTGACAATTGGGGTTGAACATTCTAACTGCTTGAAATTAGAAAGAAGAAAGACAGAAAGTAATGAAAAGTTTGTTTTAAAGCTACTCAAACAAAATTGACAATGCACAGTATCGGTAGCCGTTTGGAATGAAAGATGTACTTTTGATCTGTACCTGTCATTTGACATCAGGAGAACTGTGTGCTCCATCCATCAATCAGCTAACCAGGGATTTTATATTCAGTGCCTCAGATGTTGGGATCATTAAAATATACCCTAAGGTTGAGCTAGGAAGCAACGACAATGATAGTTTGTAACACATACAAAAAAACCCCCAACTTCTTCAAAGCTTCAAGGACAACATTTCTGGTGATTTGCTGTAAAATGTGCAATTTCAAAGGAGAAGCACATTCTTTCATGCAACCGTTTCCTGTAGGCTCTTTTATTTTATGTCCACCATCAAGTGTTCCTACTGCTCCCCATCTGAAGACTGAAAAGATTGCAGAAACTGGCAATGCAGCTAAGGGTCTTGCAGTTGTATCAGACAGGTAAATTGACGCAGAATAACACATTTCATTGACTTTGACTGCGATACGACTCGTGTTTTTGATTCACATGATCATTATAAGTTGAACAGACTATATTGTGTGCTGCTGCAGACACATTTTATGCAGAATGTTTTATTAAAGTATCCAGTGGGGTTGAGTTGTTTTACTGTAGGATGAAAACCCCTTTCCCAAAAGTAGTAAATACCTACAAATACTTTATTAACAGTTTATAGCTTCATATGTTAAATAGTTTGATTGCCTTCCTTTGAACTTGTAGCTTGTAAATGATGCCCAGAGGATCCTGATTAATGCTTATTCTTCTCTTTCAAGTGTCTATTCGCCTCTCTTTCCTACTCTCACCTGAAGAAGAGACCTTTGAGGTCTTGAAAGCTTGTAATTAATTATTGTTTAGTTAGTCCAGTAAAAGGTATCTCAGCCCATTGAATTCAATGGAGAGGCAAGGGCTGGACACAAACTGCTAATTTCATGTTTCAATTATGAATGTCTTACCATTGAACTAAAGAGCAAGCTCTGTAGTTGGGAGGTAAGTAAGTGTCTTATGATGATGTTAGTATTATTAGCTCATCAGTTGCTAGGAGATCCATTACAAGTTGGTAGCAATTTTTGTAGTGAGAGAAAGATAGAGATAGAAAGGTAATTCACATATTATTCTTAGTTCTTAATATGCAAGTGTTGTACAGTGTGTATTTCTCCAAGTTGATGTTTCTTTTTAACATTTGCAATTCTAATTATTGCTGTTATTCAGTTTGCATCCCACACACTAATTTGCTGTTTTACAGGCTGCTCCAGAGATTGGTCTCTCATCAATTAAGGCTTGTTGTTGATCTTTCTGTCTATGCAATAATACAACCAGTTACCCTTCATTATGGAGGTCAGTTAAAACTCATTAATCAAGGTTCTGTTTCGTATTCCTCTGCAAATCCCCCAGACTTGAATTAGCTAAACTAATTGTTCATAAATCAATTGCTGGATTGCAGTTGATTCTCAACCTTATCTCAGCTGTTTATTAATCAATTGAAAGGATCATTAAGTTTTTTTGGTTTTTTTAAAATATTTTTTAAATGTGCAATTGTCTGTTAATTGGCCACCATTTATGGATTATCATGCCTTAATATATATATATATATATATATATATATATATATATATATATATATATATATATATATATCTTAAAATGAATGGCAATTAGATTTCAGGACAATCTTGCATTAAGCAACCACCTTTATTATAATACAAAATTTTATAGATTTCCAAAAACACTGAACTCAAACAATGGTTGAAGAAAAATCAAAAGTAGAATAAGAATGGTTGGAGCAAAGCCTTATCATTCGGAGCATTACGGTGTCGCCTGCTAAAAAACAAAGAGTAAAATAAAAAATCTATGTAACGTGTTCATCCCAGTGAACAAAAAATATTAGCCAGAGGAGCATCGTATACTCCTCCCCTCCGGACATGGCTGGGAGTGAGGAGGTGGTGGTTGGGAAGGAGGTGGTAATTCAAAGCACGGCAGGTTTATATACATAATAGGCTGATGGGAACTTGCCGGTATTTGGTTTGTAGTTTGACCAATGAATAAATGCGATGGACTAGGAACTGTATTAATGATACTATAGATTTCCTGCCTGAAAACCTCATAACCTTAAAAAATATGTTTTTTTTTTAATTGTGTGTTTGATATTGTTTGATGGTATTGTGAACTCCCAGCCTATGTTGTTAAACCACATGCCATATCAATATGTGCATTTTCAGTTTCAGGGAGGACCAGTTACACAAAAGATGTATTTCAATAATTTCTAGAGCTATTGTAATTCCGTTTTGTGTTGCTATATTTCATTTTGCCCTCCAATTTGAAATAGTGTTTTTCGTGTTGATATGCAAATGAGCGAGGCCCATGGCGTGTCATGTAGAATTTGGTTATCACAGGCTAGTTTTGTCATACTCTGCTCTGCATGCGGTTTACATGACCATTGGGTATTTTAGAGTGAGCATATGGAATGAGCAAAGCATGGTCGCTTCCCTTTGAACCATTCTTAGCGTAGTCCAAGATGAATTATTACAGGTGGCAGGTCTTTGTGTATAGATAGACAGGTGGCTTTGAGGGTACCATTCTATTATTCCATTTCTAAAGGGACTGTTTTTACTGGGTAAAACAAGTTAAAGGCCACACATTTGAGGTGTTTGCATTAATAACTACAAACATATTTATAACTTTGGTGGAATGCAATCATAAAAAATGAATACGTGTCGTCATTCAATGGAATTGCTGGTTTTGCCGTGATGATTTGCTCAGTGGAACATTAGCCTAATATAAATTGGGGTTAATATATGGATTTAGTGGCAGCTTGTCTTGCTTTCACATCTGTATTCCCCCCTTTGAGAGAAATCCTTTCCATTAGAATCTCCTACACCCCTCACAGCCCAATAGAAATCGATAGAAAAACTGTATAGAAACAGAAATTGCTGGCTGGGATGTGTAAGCTTTTATACATTAATAAGAAATGTAATGTGCTGTGTAGAAAAACAGTGCTGACATAATAAATAAAGCTAGTAACTTTGTTTTGTTTTCCAATAATACCTGCTGTACATTAATGATCTATCCAAAGACCACAGTATACTGTGTATTACCTCAAACAAATCATAACTCTTCCTATCTTAAAAACTGCACGAAAACAATGAACTGACATCTATGACACAGCCTTGTGAGGTGAGTGGCTGTGATGTGTTATGGTCCAGGCTTTATTGGTTGTACCAGCTTACTGAGCTCGACTGCTGAGTGGCGTAGTGGTTAGGGCTCTGGACTCTTGACCGGAGGGTTGTGGGTTCAATCCCTGGTAGGGGACACTGCTGCTGTACCCTTGAGCAAGGTACTTTACCTAGATTGCTCCAGTAAAAACCCAACTGTATAAATGGGTAATTGTATGTAAAAATAATGTGATATCTTGTAACAATTGTAAGTCGCCCTGGATAAGGGCGTCTGCTAAGAAATAAATAATAATAATAATAATAATCTTAAGGTCCCTGGTTCAAATTCGACCATCCACCTGTGTATGTGAGTAAATAAATATTTAAGTTTGTTACAGTGGGGTCCAATGTGTGAGTTACACTTCCATACAGATAATATTGTATAAATAATTGATCATTCATCACTCCAAAGTAAAGATTAGCCAAACAGGCTGAGTTCAAGGATCTGCATTTGAGTTGTATTCTCTTCTTCTTCTTCTTCTTCTTCTTCTTCTTCTTCTTCTTCTTCTTCTTCTTCTTCTTCTTCTTCTTCTTCATAATCTTTCAGTAATAATCAAAATATGCACACATTACATAACAGTGGTACAAAAAAATAGGTCCTGTACCTGCAACTGCCGAATCAGCCAATCACAGCCTGTCAGCTCAACTGGAGCTCAGCTTTCAACAACAACAATTAAATAGGCAAGTATGCATATTAATATTACAATTTAAATGAAATAGCTCTTAAATAATTGTTACCTCTGTCTGCGATGCATCTCTTAATAAAAGTTATAACGAAAAGTTATGACATAACGAATGTTAATAATCAGTGTTATAATAATGTAGTTACTGTGTACTAATACATCTAGAAATTATCTCCTAAAAACTGTACAGAGCCAACACCCTACATATACGTAATACTTAGTAGCTATGACTTTACCTTAAATTTAACCTTGTTGCCTTCTATAATTAAAAGTCTTTCAAATCCATATAATATCTCCTTGCAGAACAGTCAAATACTGCTGTGAATAATAAACATACTTTGAATACTATATTGTAATATAAACATTATTTTAAAAACTGTTTTGCAAGAAACCAGCTCACAGGCTGAATGTGGAACAGTGGTGAAATGGCTGGGTGTCTTCCAGAGAAAAGATCCCTAATGTAATGCAACCAGTCGCTGTCTAGCTCCACCTCGTTCTCCGACAGTTCAAACAAGTGGGATAGCAGTGTTATACGCAACAACAATAGTTTCTGAATGTTTAAGTAGTAGTCTTGATTGCTGGTTATTACAATTTTTAACAAACCATCTCGCATTTTCCATTTATTTATCAAACACTTTAGCTTGACGGCACAACTGTATTTATATAAGGATATAACTAATGGGGGAAAATATATTATTTAAAGTAAAATAGTTAAGTAAATGTACTTTTTTTTAAAACTCATATTTAAATGTAACAGCTTTTAAACATCGGACACCTCCTCTCATCCTCGTTCAATCTGGGAAGTGAAGCGTCAGCAAGTTTCTACAATGCCACCCCCGTAATTGCATCCCTCTTCTCTGAATGGATGGCTTAAAAGAGATACCTGCTATCATTGGTTGTTTCAAGTGCCCATTAACAAGGCGGTCATTTTGACCATTTTTGGAATTTATATTTAAATTGCGGTGCATGTGTTTAAGATACGGAGCTGTGCTTTCCTGACTTGTCCTAAATATATGTACTAATTACCCTGACAAAGAAAGAATCATGTAGCTGCAATAATTAGGGAATAAAATACTGTCATACCTATTCCAACTGGGAGCGGTCAAATTGACAGATACATATAAAACATATTATAACAATTAAATGTTGTGGTATTATTTGTGTTTATCAGTCAGGACTTGCCGCCATGTATTGAAGTTTGATTATATCAGTCTGCATTCCTCAAATGAGTGGTCTTCTGACATGTCTATTGTTTCAATGAGCCTCCTGATAGCCCATCAATCAGCCTTGACAGCTCACGGCACCCGGCTGTCTGTCTACACTCTATTACTATAAGTTACTATAAGTCACTAATTTTTCTAAGAAATTCATTGTTACCCCAATACACATTGAAAAGGGATTGCGGAAGACGCAGGACAACAAATTTGATCAAACAACGATTCTGATGCAGCAGAGACAGACAATGACGAATCTGGCTCTGAAGCAGACTGGGTTTGCGAAGATGAATCTTCCAGCAGCAGTGACACCAAGGGTGCAGGAGATCCGTGGGAGAAGACGCAATCCTGTGGCAGCCCCTGCACCTGATCCAGTCGCTACTTCCCCTGAGGCAGCACTATAAATCCTGGTGTTGAAGCTGCAGGTTGAAGGGGTGAACATAATATTTTGAGGGAAGTTCCAGGGCCCACGGCATATGTAAAACACAACATTGATGAGAGCGCATTGAGTGCTTTTTGCCTATTGATTGACATGCATACGCTTCACCACATACAACGTTGCACTGAAGCAGAAGCCCACCGACAACTACAAGATGATCCCTGGTCAATGCCCTTGGAGTAAATTAGAAGCTTTCTTTGCACTAGTATATGCCCGTGGAGCATTTGGTGCCAGAAGCCTGGGTTACTGTTGATAGTTGTGCCAAATGCGCAAAGACAGTCTGTAGTAAGTGCACTGCATATTTTGAAAAGCGCAGGATCTGTGTGATTTCTGCCAGCACTTAGACTTTGTAAACAATTGTAAATGAAGCCCATTCTGTTCAAATGTTTATTTATTCATGTCATTTCGATTATAGTATGTCGTGTACAAATGCATAGCTTCGATTGCGTATATGTGCTTTTTTATGTGGGCAATATAAACCCATTTATTTTACATTTTTGTATACTTATTTACATTGTTTCAGTTGTACAGTTTTGTATGTACATGATATACCTGTATATACACAAATGTATTTTAAAATATGTGTTTATTTTTTTGTTGCGCTTTATGTAATATGTCGGTCTATAAACACAATTCTGTTCAAATGTCCATTTATTTACAATGTTTCGGTTGTGTAGATGCTTTATATGATGTTCCTGAATAAAACTATGACTTATATTCAATTGTTTGTCCTTTCATTATAATATTTATGTTGTTTTTAATACTCTGGTCAAATTGACCGGTCATGGTTGTTCTAGGTATGCCTATAAACGTGGTCGTTCTAGTGTTAAAAGAACATTATTGATGTTATGAACTGGAGTGGTTCCACCTATGATTCTCCATTTTTTAATAAAAACTTGAAGCAGACAATGATAGCGCTAGCAGGGAGGGACTGTAGTTAAATTGGAACCCTTAAGTGAAACATGGGGACTGGTATTTAATTATGATCAGCTCAGTTACCTGGAGATCATTGACAGAAGTCCGGAGACCCTGAGACTGAATAGAAAACCTGGAGAAAAATCCAGACAGTAGGCAGATATTGGCCATCTTGTAAGTGTGAGCACCCATGCTGCCATTATGAAAAATACTTTCCTAGTAAAAATGTACTGACGGTATGCCTTTGCGTCTTAATAAAACATATTGAGGTCTGCATTGTTTTTATTGGTTTGCATGCGTACCTGCGTATCAGTTATGCAAACCCCTGCATATAACCTTATATTTACCAAATAACCTGGAAAAGAAACAATTCCTCCATCATCCTCTCATGCATCCCTTCAGAAAACAGACCAATAACTTCCAGTGAAGAAAGTCATTTTAACAAATGAGATGAAATCATTTTGCCCAAACAGTTGTAGAGCCTCTAACTACACATCATATGCAGTGGTTAGAAACTGTAATCACAAAAGTTACAAGTACATCAGCCCATTTGGATCTTACGGCTGTTTTTGGTTCATTGAAATACAAACCTTTTCACATTGGAAAATACTGAGTGAAAATACTCTGAAAGAAATGTGACCAGATAAACACTACTGATGATAAAGGTATTTCATCACCTTGGCATTTTTGTAGTCAATGCCTTTGTGATTTGCAGACAGCAAATATGATTCATTTGTGTCTTGCTTATTTATAATCAGCTTCATTTGCATACATTTATAATTTACATCATGATAAGGGTGCATAGAAAGATTACTTCAGATATTTATTATTATTATTATTATTTATTATTATTTATTTCTTAGCAGACGCCCTTATCCAGGGCGACTTACAATTGTTACAAGATATCACATTATACATTATTTCACATTATACAGATATCACATTATTTTACATACAATTACCCATTTATACAGTTGGGTTTTTCCTGGAGCAATCTAGGTAAAGTACCTTGCCCAAGGGTACAACTGCAGTGTCCCCCACTGGGGATTGAACCCACAACCCTCTGGTCAAGAGTCCAGAGCCCTGACCACTGCTCCACACTGCTGCCCTAATTAGCAAGCAATACACATTACTATACCAGTTGTAATAAATGTTAACTACATACATTTTTGTTCTTGAATATCCACAAGCAATGTGTTATGAAGTTCTGGAGTTGAATGTTTATGAATTAATCTGTCTGAAATGTACCAATGTGGGGCTCCCGAGTGGCGCATCCGGTAAAGGCACTCTGCGTGGAGTGCAGGATGCGCCCTATAGCCTGGAGGTCGCCGGTTCAAGTCCAGGCTATTCCATTGCCGACCGTGGACTGGAGTTCCCAGGGGGCAGCACACAATTGGCTGAGCACCACCTGGGTGGTGAGGGCTTTGGTCAGCCTTGGTGTCCTCAGCTCACTGCGCACCAGCGACCCCTGTAGACTAGCCAGATGCCTGTAAGCTGCCCAGAGCTCTGTGGTCCTCCGACGCTGTAGCTCTGAAGTGGCTGCATGGCAGGCCTGCAGAATGAAAATAATCGGATTTTGACAGCACACGTTTCGGAGGACCTGTGTGTCCATCTTCATCTCTCCTGAGTCAGCACGGTCCTAAAAAAATCTTTAGGAATGAAAACCTGAACTTGTGGGATTTTCCTCTTCTTTTCTCACTGATTAAATACAATCTCATTTTGAGAAATGCCATGGTGTTAGTGCTTTAAATGAAGGGATTATCTTGATATGAGCAGAGTCTGAGCTTCTTATGAAAAAAACAATGGCTTGCTGCATAATAAAGAGTGAATGATAAGACTTTGCGAATCCGTCTGAAAAGAAAATGTGCCCATTACTATTTTCAGCATAGCATTACAGATTAGAATGTTTTCTGAGCAGAAAAACGCCCACATGCACTGATTAATTCCTTGTGAAGTGTGAAGGATTCGCTCGTTGTCAACATGGATTCATCGGCTATGTTTTGATAAAGCCATTAAATCACAGAAAAAAATCAAGGATGGCAAGGCCGAAAATGAGGTAAACTTAAAAACAACACAGACTGTAAAGACAGATATAGGACTACATATACCGATTAATATTGATCGCTGACATTGATTGAAGGTTTAGTACTAGTGGTAGCACCAGAAAAAAACTAGTTTAACCTTTGTATACTGGGTAAGGCTGTGTAGTTGAACTCATGACATTCCCATATTCCAAACATGCACCCACACAGAAATACAAATCGAGGTTATACTCAAAACAATTAATAAATAGAAGCAAAAGTGTGCTTGCATTACATGGCCTATTTAAATAAACCTGGAGATGCTTACATAGCAGTAGTGACTCTCCAGGGACTGAATGATGTATCCATTCATCCAATTCTTTCAATGCTTTCAATGTTCATAGTTGATTTGACTTTTATTTCCAGAGAGGTTCATTTATTATTTTACCCCCTCTTTTCTCCCAATTTGGAATGCCCAATCGTTTTTCCCCTCACCGCGGAAATTCTCCCATACAGCTCAGGAGACCCAAAGGTTCAGTGGACAACCTCCAATCCCACTACCAAGCCAGCTTCCTTTTTCACTCAGGAACTCAAGAGCGGATGTCAGCGAGCTACCGACCTCTGGAGGACAAAGGCCAGCCCTGCAGGTGTCCACCTTTGAGCTCACTGGGCTCCTAGCCAGCAGGGTTCGATGTAGCGCCATAAGGAGAAACAGTCCCTGTCAGCTTTGCCTCCCTAACCCACAGGAGTACCAGAGCCAATGCAACGCTCCCTTAAGAGTCAGCAGTGAAGACCGACCTGCTTCGTAAAGCCAGGACACCAACCTGCCAACCTGCCAACCTGCCAACCTGCCAACCAGCCAACCTGCCAACCTGCGCATCTACCACCAAGCTGATTGTTTTGAATTTCTGTGCAAATTCCTTCTTTAGTTTTTTTGCTTTCAGGCTGTCCATCTTATTTTACTCACAGTTCTTTTTATTTGACTGACCGAATTTATTTATTTTCTGCAATATTGATTTCCAAATGACTCTCCTTCATTGGCCCCATTTTGAATAATTGAATAATTGGTTGCCTTATCCTTGACATGAACTAAGACAGACATAACATTGTGCACATATAGTCTAAAGTGTTAAAGATGATAGATTTATTGAGGAACATTGGTATATTGTGTGTGCAGATGATATGGTATTTTAAAATAAGATTACTATAGTGCAGAAAAAAAAAACCCATGTGATTTTAAACGCTAAACAAATGTTTAATCACAGAAAACCATTTGCAGCATTTAATAATACATTTCACATTACTGTTGCTTAAAAGAAATTGAATGATAGAAAAGAAAAGTTATGAGTAGAGCTGTTCCGATTAACAGATTAATTGGACAGATTAATCAACTAAGAGTTAATCGCAGATAAAATAAAATTACAATTTAATCAAGCATAATTACATTTTTTTATATAAAAATAAAATCAACCAATAGAAGATAAGCATTTTCTCTGCGGCAGTGCAATCATAAGTGAGCAGAGGCAGGACAGTTGAAGATATCCTCTGACTCGGCTGAAAGTCTTGAGTAAGTTTAACCAATGGGAGAGTCAAAGATCTGTCCCTTGTTATGCAGGTGTCCAATCATGAGTGATATTGCTTATTATAGACTGTTATTGAGAATTATATTGAGAACTTCAAAGTAATATTTCGAATAGCTTTTTACAAATTAAAAAAAAAATCTGACAACAGAGACATTGTAGTCGATTTGGTTACGAATCAATCCTCAGAAAAATTGGAGATTGTTAAAAAAAGTGAGGTATACACCACAAGTACAGTATTCTCGGGTACCTCTAACAATATTCAGAACGGCTTAATCTCTGGTACCTCAAGTTCTTGCTAGATGCAATAAAAGCGGAATCAGAGGAAGCCAGGTAAGTAACTGTAATGGTAGATTAAAAAGCCAACGATGGAAACGCAGCTCAGCTGTCTTGTGTTTTCAGGTGTGTGACTGACAGTGGCCCGAAATGGTTGTTCTGTGAAAATTGTTCTGTGTGACGTTTTGTGAATTACAGGGGAAGCAAGGAGTGAAGTTTGGAGGAGTGATAATAACCTACCTCCACTCTTAACTCCAGGTTTACCACTGGTTACTGAATCGGTGACTGGTATAGACTGGTCTGAAATGCCAGGAGATGAAATGTGTTCCTTGCCTTTTATTTTTCTTCAATCCCAAGATACTTTGTTTACAAGGATTGCCAGTTAACCACCCACCCCATTCTTTGAAGCTTAGAAACTCAAGCTCATTAAATATTGTCCACTGTGTATTCTGCTATTAGTGATCATTAAACTGACAATGGCTATATTTACAGCGACTTTTGGCACTTAGAATGGAACATTCCTTTTCCAGATCTGGACCAGAGTATATGGGAATATATGATAGTACATCAGATAAATACCACAAATGATTCAGTTAAATGTAGAACAATTACTTAATGAGTAGGTTCCAAGAATTATTGAAGAGTAAATGTTTCTGATTGAATGTATGATGAGATTGTCTTTTAGCGTGATGTTGTTTTTAGGGATGTGAAATTATTGCTGTCTGTTTCTTGTCATCTTGCCAGGACACTTTTGTAAATGAGGCCTCAGTCTTAATGGGTTTATTCCTGGTTAAAGAAAGAAAGAATAAATAAATAAATAAATACATTTATGAAGTAGTATGTAATCATTAGTATATAAGTGGTGTTATTGAAGTGATAATTTTGTGAAATTAACATGGAAACTTCTAATAGAACACTGTTTTCACATTTGCTTATTGCTTTAATCTTTATTATAAAGCACCTAATTACAATTTGTTAGAGGACATCATGACTGCTAATGATGTAACATTAAAAATACTAACAAAGGCAATTCATTATGATGATAATATAACAAAAGTGATATACAAAGATAAAACAATAGAGACTGATACAAGATTTTTGTTGGTGAGAGAGAGAGAGAGAGAGAGAGAGAGAGAGAGAGAGAGAGAGAGAGAGAGAGAGAGAGAGAGAATACAATATAAAAACTAAATAAAGCCAAACAAAACAAACAAAATACACTGGTGCAAAAAAACATAACAGATCCAACATTTCTCATTCCAGTTTCAAAAATTCCAGTTCAATGGGATCTCAGTCTTTCAGAGAGTGTTTCTCACATGAGCAGAACAAGCTGCCCCTCCTCACTCACGGCACACACCCCCTCCCCAATGCACCAACGTCTCAGGTCGTGCACCATTTTAAAATAGGCAAACTCCATCTTGATCCTGGAGACCATCAGGATCCTAAAAATACTAATAGTATTTATAAAACCAGCGGCTAAAATCTTATTTTTTCGGGATTTTAAAATAGCTAATTTCGCCTGACCAAGGACAAAGTTAACCAATGAGTACCTATCCCTCTGTGCAAAACTATACTTTACACTAAAAACAAAAAACTTTTTAGTAAAAATAACCCCCAAGGAAGCCAGCAGGTTCTCTAAAAACAAAAAGAAGGGCTGCAGCCGAGGGCAATCCACAAACAGATGGAAAACTGACTCCTCCGCGGGACAGAAGGGGCACTGGACACTGACCAGCGGTTCCACTCGGCTCAGATAATGATTTGTGGCAAAAATGCCATGCAGCAGCACTCTCCACTGCAGCACTTAGGCAAGAGAAGCTTATACAGCACCCTCCAGACAGGAACTTCATCAACAGGGACACCAAGGTGAGCCCTCCACTTAGTGTCCACCAGGTCTTTCAACTCACACAGATTTCATATAGTGTCTTCTTCTCAATTGTGTGGAAAGCCACCTCAGTGACCTTCCTAAGCGAAAGCAGCTTTCCAGTCGGCGGCTCCTCCTCCTCCTCCTCCACTGTCACTGAAGGGGAGACCAGCACTGCGGGGAACAGGGGTTCCTGCTCTGGAGCCACGCTGTCCGCCAGAAACCTGCTCAGAAACTGTGTGTCGGACAGAGGGATGCCTGGAGATTACTCGGTACCTTCTCCAGGAAACGCTCTGATCTAATATTCAGTGCAGGGGTTAAAATCCTGTTGGCTTTCCAACTAAAAAGGTTAAAATCAATTAAATGCCCCAGTTTAGTAAAACCGGCTTTAAAAACAAAGAGGATAAAAAAACAGAGCTAAAAACCTCACATTTAAAAATGGGGTTAAAAAACAGGGATCCTTAAAAACCCACTGTCTGCTCTATCCTCCCAGCTGCCAACAAGAAAAGCTTCACTTTTTACCCAGTTTACTCATGCTGAGGTTGCCTTTTCATACATTATAATGCATGACTTCAGCACAGCAACGTCTCGGTCAGTTGTGACAAACACGCTGAGATCATCAGCATGTGCGGAGCTCTTGATAGGGGTTGCATTGGGCGCAGCTGGTACTGCCAATCCAGGCAGTTTCTCCCTCAGCTGGTGTAACAGGGGCTCTATAGAGAGGGCATAGAGCATCCCTGAGAGGGAGCAGCCCTGCCGTACCCCCCTCTGCACAGGGAAGGGGACAGTCAGACCGTTATTAATCTTCACAACACTAAAAACATTGTGATAAAGGAGTCTTATAAAAGAAGTAAAAACAGGGCCAAAAACCAAAAGCTTTTAAAACACAAAACAGATACTCATGGTCAACTCTATCAAAAGCTTTTTCCTGATCAAGCAAAATTAAACCAAAATCAACATTATAGACTTTGGATACATTAAAAAGATCTCTTAATAAAAACAAATTATCAAAGATCGATCTCTCGGGCACACAGTATGACTGATCTGTGTGCAACACCTATCCAATGTTGGTCTTTAGGCGATTAACGAGAGCCTTGGAAAGCAGTTTGTAATCGGAGCACAGCAAGGAGACAGGGCACCAGTTCTTGATGTTACAGAGGTCTCCTTTCTTGGGTAGCAGAGTTATCACTGCCCTGCGGCAGCTCATCGGCAGCTCCCCATCCCGAACACATTCCTGCAGGACCTGGTACAGGTCCTCACCAACACAGCTCCAGAACTTTTTATAGAATTCTGCAGGCAGTGCATCCAGTCCGGGAGCCTTCCCTTTGGAGAGCTGCGCCATGGCCGTAGTGAGCTCTGGGAATGCCAGTGGAGTGTCCAATCTGCTGCCCTCCTCCTTGTCAAGGCTGGGGAGACCCTGGAGAAAGCTGCTCTCCATCTCTCCCGGGTCGCAGCCCTCAGCCTTGTAGAGATCAGTATAAAAGCTCACTGCAACACACCTGAGCTCCGCAGGGCTGGAGACCTCTCTCCCCCCGGGCAGCCTCAGACAGCACACTGTCTTGCGCTCCGCTGTCTTCCTCTCCAGGCCGAAGAAGAAGGCTGTGGGGGCGTCCATATCTTTGAGTTCAGTAAAGCGGGCTCTGAGCAGAGAGCCCTTCACCTTCTTCTCCAGCAGGCTGCCCAGGAGCTGCCTCCTCTCCTGCAGGCCCCGATATGCCCCCTGATCGCTCTGGCTGGCCAGCTGGCTCTCAAACTCAACAATCTCTCTCTCCAGCTCACTGACCACTGCATCCACTGACCTAGTGACATTTTGTGTGTATTGTTGACAGAAAAGTTTTGAATTTTCCCTATATTCCACCACTGTCTTAAACTACTATAATTAGTTTTTTCATTTTGCCAATTTTTCCAAAACAATTCAAAATAATCAGTGAAGTTTTTGTACTGTAGCAGATTGTTGTTAAAGTGTGATTTGATTGGTAGTGAAACAGTGACGGAAACAAAATGATGATCAGAAAAGCTACTGGGTGCTATACTACTTTTAGTGAATTTGTTAATATGCTGTTATGGAGTATAGAACCTATCCAGGCGCGCCCCTGACAGCTGATTTTGATTACATTTGATCCATGTATATTGTCTACTTGTGGGATGAAAAATCCTCCAAATATCAACCAGGTCAAAAGTATTTAATACAGTGGCCAGCTCCCTGACAGATTGGGGATGGGGTTCCCCGTGGTTTCTATCTTTATTAATATCCATAGTACAATTAAAATCTCCCCCCACCATGAAATTGTCCGTACTGCAATCCCTGAGTACCTGACTGAGCTTTTTAAAAAATAAAATCCTCTCCTCCCCAACATTTGGTGCATAAATATTAATAACATCAATAAAATACTAGCGTGTTTTATCTGTACTTTTAAAAGTCGACCTTGAATAATCTCCTCAATAGATAAAATCTCCGCCCCAAATCCTGGAGAAAATAAATAGCAACCCCAGCACTAAAATTAGAACCGTGGCTTAAAATACAGTCGCCCCTCCACTCAGACTGCTAGTTAGACTGATTACTGCTGTCCGAGTGTGTCTCCTGCAATAAAATCACGTTTGAACGCTTGCTGTTTAAAAAATCAAATAACTGTGCTCTTTTATTAAAATCCTTGCACCCGTTCACATTAAAAGAGCCTAAAATAATTTTCTCCATTGATAAAAATAGATTATTCAAAAATAACAAACGCGTTAAAATAAAAGTTTTCTTAATAAAAATAGCCATTAAAAATGTTTAGATGCGGCTAACGTTTTCCAAACTAAGCTGACATATTTTTTAAGTCTGAACCTCTTTTTCTGTTCAAACTCATTTATAAACGTTTTCTTTAATATTAAGTCTGCAGAACACAAAAAAAAGTTTCTGGTCTGGTAAAAAGGATTTAATGTCTACTCGCCTCTTACCTTTTGTTCTTTCAAGAAAATCGCTGATCTCTTTCAGTGAATACAGTTTCCCCCTCTGGCAGGCCGTGATGTCAGAGAGCTGCGAGGTGTCGGAGAACCCGTCCTCCCATCCATCCTCATCCAATCACGCCGATCCGTCCTCCTCCTTGCCCACAGAATCTCCATCAGCCGCCTGCATCTCCGCTATCGAACCCGCAGGTTGAGGAATCTCATCACTGGAGGGAACGCCAACAGGGCCTACCTGAGCCCCGAGGCTATCCCCCCCAACACCGCTCCCTTCCAGCACCGGGTCTTCAGACACGAGATCCGCGGGTTGAGGCCCGTCTATCTCTTGTCCTTCAGACCCGGCGCTCAGCTCCAGCACAGCAGAGGGTTGAGACCCTACGCTGCCGTCGTGAGAGACCATAGGGGCCCCCACACAGACTCCTCCTCACCTGCCGCCAGGTCGGCAGCAGCAGGAGATGTTCTTTTTTTAAGTTTTCTTTTTTTTACGACTGCAGTGTACACCCCCTCCTTGTCTGCGTCCGCCGGCGCTGCAGCCCCCGGTTCGGCTGCAGCCACGCTGGTACCTGGCTCCTCCGCTCTCTTCCTCCGGGGCTGCGGCTCAGGTCTCGGCGGCTCCTCCACCTCCGGTCACCGAACAACCCCGGCCGCTGCCCCATCACCACTACTACTACTTGTCCCTGCTTCAGTTTGTAGCTTGGGCAGGTCCGTTTAAGGTGCCCCTGTTCCCCGCAAGAAAAACATTTAAAAACCTATGTGCTGGCAAAAACAACATAATCCTTGCCCTCTATATTAAAACGCCAAGCTAAATTTAAACTTTTTTCTGGGTTTTCAAGCAGTACAAATACTTGTCTCCTAAAGACATGACATGTTTTATCTCTGGATTTTTACATCCAAGGGGAATCATTTTAATCGGTGACATTATCTTACCATATCTGGAATGCTCTCTTTCGATCAATGAATTATTAATAAAAGGGGGAATATTTGACAATATTACTTTGGTAAGAGGCGTAGATAACGGTGTTACAGTTACCAAAGAATCATTCAACATAAATCCTTCTTCCACAATTTTGTTAACCAGATTTTCTTGGTTAAGGAAAACAATTATAGCTTTGTTCATCCGTGAGGCAGATTTGATCTTTTCAAAACCAACCACCCGCCCGAGGCAAGCAGCACATCTTCAACAGAATCATTATTTTCAGAAAAAACTTTAAAACCGTGGTGCCTAGTAAACCCCCCCCAACCCACCGGAGTGGGAGCCCATCTTTGGGCACACACCTGCTAAAACGTTTAAAACGTACTAAGATTACAAAAAAATACTTTTTAAAAAACGTTTAATAAATATATAATAAATAAATGTATAAGTAAATGACGATACAGCTCACCACTACCGCTCTCACACAGCTCGCAAACCCTGCTTGCAGCAGGCCCCTCCCACAATCCTCAGAGAGAGAGAGAGAGAGAGAGAGAGAGAGAGAGAGAGAGAGAGAGAGAGAGAGAGAGAGAGAGAGAGAGAGAGATGGAAGTGGAACGTTAACCACGTCCTGTTATGTGTTAAATGTTTCTGAAGTTCATACCGTATAGTTAGCAAAGTTCTTCTCTGTCTCCGTCTGGTTTGCCGACTGCTGCATAATCCAGTTTATATCCCGCCCGTCATATTTGTTTTCGTTGAGTTGAATTTGTTTGAATTTCAGAAAGTCAGAAAACAGTGACAGTGACATTTTAATCATTTCAGTGTTTAGTGGAACATCTTTCTTTTTTAGTGTGTTTTGTAATTCAGTGTTCAGTGTAAATCGGTGTTCAGCCATTTTCTCCTGTGAAGAGTGCAGGGAGAAAGGCGTTCCTTTGAAAAGGGGCGGGACTGACAGTGCTGTGAACCAATCACATGACAGACAGAGACTATTGACCGGTGGTGTAAGGATATGAGGGCAATAGTTAATCTATTTTT
Source organism: Acipenser ruthenus (assembly GCF_902713425.1). Classification (NCBI taxonomy): domain Eukaryota; kingdom Metazoa; phylum Chordata; class Actinopteri; order Acipenseriformes; family Acipenseridae; genus Acipenser; species Acipenser ruthenus. Next base: position 10,003,986 of record NC_081193.1, read on the forward strand.
AACCAATCACAATCTAGGATTTCCAATGACTTATTCATATAACCATAGAGGATATTACAGGCAAGTGCAATCTACTTTATTTAAATGTAGTAAAAGTATCATGAGGCATACTATCAAAAATTATCAATATAAAATACAAAAACTTGACCATGATATGATAATTTCCAAGACTTGCTTAAAAGATATGTTAAATAATAATGATTTATACTACCAAGCTTGTCACCTTATTCACAATTTAAATGCAGATATCTATGATTTCATGAAAATAAATAAAGCAAAAAAATGGATTAAGCTCAAGGAAGAGTATAAGACATCAAAGACTACCATTAATTATCAAAATATAATACAGCAAAGACCACATAAAACTGGTGTTACAATCCTGGAAAATTTGGCACTTACTACTGCTGAACACTCTGTTTTATCCAAAGGTCTCACATTTGTACCTATAAAGAAATCCACTTACACATTTGCAGTCATCAATGACACACAGCATTTCTTTCGCCGCATATCATTTACATGCCCATTTACATGCCCATTAGGTGCTTCACAATCCTCCAACACAGCTTCTGATTCCTTAGATATTTTCCATAAATACAAACAAAAGCACTCTACTTGGACACCAGCTTCCGGAGCTTTTCAAGCCTTAGATTTTTTTATTGATAAATGTGAACAAGAAATAAGCCAAATTAATTTTCAACAACACACTAATCGTTTAAACTTGACAACAGATGAATATCACGCCTTACAGAATACACAGAAACGTAATGACATCATAATAAAACCTGCTGACAAAGGAGGAGCTGTAGTAGTTTGGAAAAAGGATCTATATATAGAAGAAGCATCTAAACAACTTTGTGACACTAACTTCGTCCCAAATGATCTTACCCAACTGTTACAAACTACAGTCGCATCTACTATCCATTCTCCCATCCAGAATAACTTATTACCAAAATCTGCGTCTAATCTTATTGTTGAAAACCCTCACTGTAGCCGTTTTTATTTACTTCCTAAAATTCATAAGCCTACCAACCCAGGCCGTCCTATTGCATCAGCATGTTCCTGCCCCACTGAAATAATTTTCTTGATGATGTCTTCAGACCCATTGTGGAATCTCTACCTTCATACGTTAAAGACTCTAACCATTTTTTGCAAATAATAGATCATTTTTCTTTAAATGGTAACAGTGAAAATATAACTTTCTTCTCAATGGACGTCAAAAGCCTCTACACAGTTATCCTCAACAGTGACGGTTTACAAGCACTAAAATACTTCCTTGATAAACGGACAGTAAAAGAACCTGCAACCTATATTCTTTTGCAACTAGCCCAACTCGTCCTTTCTTTGAATTGTTTCTCCTTTAATGGAGACTTTTATAAACAAATTAGAGGTGTCAGCATGGGAACAAAAATGGGGCCCTCTTATGCCTTTTTATGGGATGGATCGAAAATAAAGTTTTTCAACAGTACAAGGGACATACACCAATGTTATATCTTAGATACATTGACGACATATTTAGCATCTCCGATAACACTAATGAAGATTTAATGGATTTCATACATTTTATTGACCAGTTTCATCCAGCTCTAAAGTATACATGGAACATTTCTAAACAAATTTCTTTCCTAGACATTACCATCACGGTTTCTAATTGTACCATCAATACTACAATCTTCTACAAAGAAACAGACTCTCATTCATATCTAAGATACGACTCCTCACTCCCAATTACTAAGACTGAGACGCATTTGCAGTGATGATAGTGATTTTTTGAATAAAACAAATGACATGTGTGCATTTTTCAAAAACTGTGGTTTTCCAGACACTATACTTAGAGAAGCTCAGTTAAGAGTATCGACAATAAACAGAAAGGATGCCTTGTACAAAACCAAAACACAGAATACCAACAATCGTATTCCCCTTGTTCTTACATATCATCCTATGACCAAAAAAGTACAACACATCATACAAAGAAATTTTACCATTCTTCAAGATGATCCTTCTACAGCTCCTATTTTCAATAACCCTCCTCTATTGTCATACAGAAGAGACAAAAATCTAAGAGCGCATCTGGTCCACAGTAGCATTCGACCCAATCTTAAGGGTACGTTTCCATGCAATAGGTCATGTTGTGCAACTTGTAAATACATTCACAGCAACACAGTAGTTAAGGGAGCAAAATCCTCATTTACTATCCATGATACTTTTACTTGCATTAGTAAAGGAATAGTATATTGCATTGGCTGCATCAAATGTAACAAGCTATATATTGGTGAAACAAAACGACGCTTGGCTGATCGCTTCATGGAACATCTGAGAAGTATACAAATTAACACCTCTACCTTTCTTGTCACCAGACATTTTAACAGAAATGACCACACTATAGAAGACATCACAATTTGTGGGATGGTTCAATGCTATGGAACTAATGCTGTCAGGAAACAAAAGGAATGTGAACTTATTTTCAAACTAGGCACTTTGGAGCCATTTGGAATGAACATTCTATTCTGAGGTCATCATCATCATCATCATCATCATCATCATCATCATCATCATCATCATCATCATCATCATCATCAACATTCGGGAATTTTGTTTAAAAGACTACTTGTTTGTTTTTTATCAACTTCTTAAAGCACTGTTTTTTTCTATTCAGCCGATAAAGGACTTAATTTGTAATCAATTATTCTACCTTTTTTCTTTTACTCTTTGAGCTAATATATATATATATATATATATATATATATATATATATATATATATATATATATATATATATATATGTGTGTGTGTGTGTGTGTTTGTGTGTAATACGTACCTTTAGGTTAAATATCTGATTAACAACAGCAGCTTCAAAGCCATTCCAATTATTGAAAAATGTCTGTGACTCATTGCCTGCTGCCGAAACAATGACTTTAAAAAGGCATTCCTGAAGAATCACAGCAGAAACATTAAAATGGCATGTGTTTCTGGGGATCTAATAATAAGCTTTAACTTTTTTGTTTTGATGAATAAAGGAGGTGGGATTTATCTTATTTCTTTCAGTCACTTCTCCCTAGCGCTGTGCAGTGTATCATCCTTCTACTCCATGGACCATTTCCCCCATGAAACTTTGTTACAGTTTCCCAGCTTTGAATTAATTTGGCTACAGAGCATTAAGTATTCTCATTTATGTTTCATAAGGCACTGCTCGCTGATGCTTTATGTTTAGATAGGCGATCCCTCCGGACCTCATCAAATGTATAATCCTCTTGTTAAAAAACATCAAAGAAGATTGTTTTTCCCCCTAGAACATAAGATGCATTAGAAAGCAGGTTAAAAAAAAGCTCTGGAATGTAGTTCTTATGTACTGTAGTTACACCATTCACCCCATAAAGATATACTGTGCAGTGACTGTAAATAAGAACACTGAATGAATAATAAAGACCTATGGGCACCAGGGCGGCCCTGGTATTCTAAAGGGAAAACAGAAAGATGCGCAGCCAAGACTGTTCTCCAGAAGGGCCCATGTGGTCATCACTCATGAAACGTTAATAATATATAGACTTGGTTACAGCAGCTATTGCCACCCAAGCTTCTATTATCAGCCCTGTATCAAACTATGTCAGGTTTTCTATTTTGCTTCCTATGATAAAAACGGTCTTGCATCAAAGGGATGTTTTTAGGACCACATCACAGGTTTCAATACAATAATAAAGAAAAAGGTCACCAGGAACTGTATCGACAGAATGCAATGGTTTATCAAAATTGAACAGACAGTTTCTAAGACATTGCCTTTAATAGCTCAGCCAATTAGGTGTCAGTATCCTGTACATGTAGGTCTCCATGGACACCATGACCTACATTCACAGTACTTAACGTGTAACAAATATCCATGCTAAATTTGAGAAAGTTTCAGCCGTTCTTTAGTCTAGCCAATCAGAGGCTAGTATTTATGATATTACCTAGATCAGTGGTTCCCAAGCTTTGTCAATGTAGGATTTAAATGTAGGATCCAATGTGTTTGGATATTTCCCACGGACCACTTGCCATACATTTTTTTCACAACAGCACTGTGAAACTAATTTGTATGTGTATATGTATAAGTACATGTAGAAAGTAATGTATTTATATAACATACCTAAATGAGATTCCTGGGCTTGTATCTTCACTACCAGGTCAGCAAGGAATGTTGTCATTTTGGCACATTGAAAGTTGCTGATAAAGTTCCTGTTTCTTTTGTTTAAAATTGTTTATGTTTTTCACATTCTGAATGCTTTGTAGATACATGGCTTCTCAATTTTGCAGGTATTATGCACTGGGGATTGAGTCATCCTTGAGCCAGTAAATATAAATACGTGCTGCTCCCCGCAACCGTTACCTCGTGTAGCAGATGAATCTGTCCATTTCCAAAGCAATTTATTGCACTCACTGATCAGCAACTTTGCTCGATATACATATAAAAACACACCGGAATACAAAGACGAGGTGGGTCGGAAGCAATTAAAAAAATGATGGTGGGCTGTGATATGTACATTAAACGGGATTGGTGGCACACAGTCAATACGATTTATAGCATTTTGGTTAAATATGACAGCGTCAAGAACAGACTGTACACATTATTTCCAGACGTAGTGCTGATAGAATTTTCTTTTGGCATATGGTCTTGTGAGATATTAAACCTGGCTGAATAAACCCATATAATAACATGGAGTTAGTTCACAAGTCAAGCTACAAATATAGACTCTTTTTGTTTCACACTAACTTCTGTTACTATATGCAGCTAACCTCTTGAAAAATGTATTGAAATAAAGGTATATTCCTATGCCCCTGGCAACACTGTAGTTATTCAAACCGAGTTAGGAATATTCAATGCAGTGCTCTACTTTTATGCCGAGCGAAAAGGCTGGGACAGCCAGATTACATTTTTTATTTTCCTGGAGTTCAGTGAACACAAGGAGTAGAATGAGCACAGATTAGAAAGCAGTGCATTTACATGAATGCTAGATGTAGATTTGTTTTTTAAATAATGCTGGCTAAAACAAAGAAGTCTATAATTCTGACAAGACAAATGTGTCTTCAAAATGTGTAAGTTATTTAATTAGTATTTGTTTCACATTAGAAGCTGTTTCAGTTAATGACAGCTTTGAAGACGATTCTTGGTATTGCATCAAAGGGAGCTGTAATATACAGTATATTCATTTATAAACACACCCGTAATAAAAGACAACAGATAAAGGAAAAAAATGCAGACTACATACATACCTTATAATTAACGTGGTTAAAGCTATTTGTTGTGTTGTTTAGTAATATTAGTAGCATAATGTGTGACTGTGTAGAGATTGTTTTTTCAAGAATTGCGTAACCAAATTTTGGGAGTTGTTTACGGACCACCCGGTGTTTACTCATGGACCACAAGTTGTCCGCGGACCACAGGTTGGGAACCACTGACCTAAATGATTACATTCTCTATAAGTGTTCTAAGGTATGCTGAAGTAACAGTTAGGATTCTTCTGTCAGTGTCTGTAGTCTTGCCTGTTGAAGTTCCACAGGACTGATGATGTAACGTTTCTTCAACGTTTTTGGAATGAAACAAGACTCAGGGAGACCAGGTGGGATTCCAAACTATGACCAGTTTAATTTTTATTTAGCAACTGGTGGAACAGCGAATCCCTGTTTGGGCCGGGGTTCACGCCAAAATAATAAACTCTCAAGTATCGTCTTTTCTCTCAACCACACTCTATCTCTCTTCCACTCCACAGACTCACTCTCTGGTTCTTCTGACTGCTTCACAGTTACAGCCCTCTCGTTCAGACTCTCTCTCTGTCCCTCACAGTCTCACAGCAACCACTCTAGTTTCTAGCGATTTCCAGGACAGTCATTGGAGAATTTCAGAGATATAAAATAGCCAAAACCTTTTGATTATCCTGTATTAGCAATGTCATTTTAGTATCATTGTCAGGGTAACTAAAATGAAATCCAATAATGCCCTGCCCCCAGGAGAAGTCTCAATACAAGTTAAAAGCAAAAGGGCAACAATGGTGGAGTTATTTTCCAGGTCTGTATTTGACCTTGAAAGTACTTTGTTCTTCATTCTGTCAGAACTGTTATTTTCCAGTTCGCTGTGCACTGAAAGGAAACACCAAATGTGTAGAACAAAATAACATGTCCTTCAAATAGACTTCACAGATGCAGCAGCAGCTATAGTGACAGCAAAAAACTTCAAGTCTGCTGCAACGCGATATTCAGGATTCACCATAAATATCTTCCTGTAAACCAAAATAAGAGTAACAAAAAACCCTCCCTCGACCCGACTGACCTATCTAATTTCCGTCCCATCTCCAATCTCCCTTTTCTCTCCAAAACTTTCAAAAGGGCTGTAGCCAGTCAGCTAAAGAAACATCTCACAGATAACAATCTGCTTGAATCTCTACAGTCTGGCTTCTGGCCGCATCACAGTACTGAAACTGCTCTGCTCTGGATTGTGAATGATCTCCTGCTTAATGCTGATGTTCCCTCTGTGCTTGTCCTCCTTGACCTAACAGCCGCTTTTGACACCATAGATAATGGCATTCTTGACCACCTTCAGAAGTATGCTGGGATCTCTGGAACCTGTCTCTTCTGGATGTCCTCTTACCTATCTGGACACATGCAGTCTGTTTTCTATGCTGGATGTAGTGGTGTTGCAAACCCAGTCACTTGTGGTGTCCCCCAAGGGTCTATTCTTGGGTCCCTTCTCTTCAATATCTACATGCTTCCCTTGGGTCACTTCATCCGCCAACACAGCCTCATGTTTCACTCCTATGCTGATGACACCCAGCTCTACTTAAAACTCTACCCTAGATGTCCCTCTGCCATGGTCCAGCTCTCGGCTTGCATTCAAGACATCGAGGCCTGGATGTCTGCCAATTTTCTTCAGCACACTGGTAAATCTGAACACTGGTAAATCTGAACTCCTTCTAGTAGGATCTAAAACTCAACTTAAGAATCTCAATATAGCTGCCCTGAACCTCAGAAACTGTCTGCTGCTGCCTCCCCCCACAGTACGAAGCCTTGGTGTACTTCTTGACAGCAACCTCTTCTTTGATGACCACATCTCCTCCGTGGTCAAATCTTCCTTCTACCACCTTCGAAACATCTCCAAAGTTCTTCCCTACCTTTCCCTCCTGGATGCGGAGATACTTTGTCATGCATTTGTCTCCTCTCAACTCAACTACTGCAACTCTCTATATGGTGGTCTCCCGGCACGCACCATAAACCGACTGCAGTTAGTTCAGAATGCCGCTGCCAGGATCCTAACCAGATGTAAAAAATGTGAACACATCACCACTTTGCTGACACGGATCCTCCTTTGCTTTTTAAATCCTTTCCAGCTGACGGTGTATTTTTATATCCACAGGTTTTGCTTTATCCAGCAAGTACAGAGTGGTGGTAAATCTTCCTCCCGACCTGTGAGGGCGCTAAGTAACGTGAACAGAGTACCCTGAACTGTTTGGCCTGACAATTCATTCCCAGGGTTAAAAGGAAGCCGGTCATCTAGAAAGGAGGCGGAGCTTCGGTGCACTAACTCATCGACCCGGAAGGGAAACGATGTGGCAGCTGCGGATTGGAGCAGCGGCTGCAATCGTTTACCAACGACGATACAAGAAGGGGACGAAGCAACGTAATCTGTTCCTGTGAGTGTTTTCTTTGTTTTGTCTCTAACTGTTACTTGTTATTTAGTAGACGGCTAAACACTTCCGGAAATGTCGCCAGAGGCCAGCACAAACCCGGACATAACTTCACTTGTTACCACGATTAAATTGTATTTGCACCACGAACATTACAGGAGGCACCCAGGACTGGTGACCGTGTTTACTGTGGGAAAGATATGTGTGTTTGTTATTTGGGACTGCAACCCGTTTATTTATTCCAGTGCATTACACATTGTTGTGTTTTGCCTGGAATTATTGTTTGGTCACCAGACCAGGATTATAATTAAAAATCAGTTCTGAGTGGATTACAATTGTATGTCTCCTGATTAACACTTAAAAAAGAAAGCACCAAACTCTTACTGGTAAAAATGCAAAAACAGCAAAGAAAAACAAACAGGAGGGAAAGCACCCACAAACAAACAAACAAAATTCAGCTTGTGTTGGTAGCCAGGAAGTTATGGGTTGCAAACACAATCAAGTCAAAAAGTAGGAATACCCCTCACTAGACCGACATGTGTGCTTTTATACGGTCTCCCCTTAACAGTGTATACCCACTTTTTATTGAACAAGCATGTGACCAATTTCAGACAGTTATAATTTCGAATTAAGGTGTCTGGCCTGACTAACCACAATCAATTCAGTCACATATGGGGAGTTTCTTACCCCATTATATTTGGGGGGTGTCACAAGTTAAAACATCTGTTATGTCAGTGAGTCCTGTCTTGGTTGCTAAAAACATATCTTCTTTTACCATGAAAATTCCAGTACTCCCACAAGAAGAGTAGTGAAGCGAGAATCTCTTCTGTTCTAAGTTGTAGCTGCTGATAAGAAACCTGCTATATGCACATTCCAAGAGAGACCCATCAAGGTTAATAGATTATGTCAGTCAGTATGTTTACAGTTCACTGAGTTTTTCATTTAGCCTAACACAGATTTTTGTAATAACATTTCTTTTTGTTTAACATTTTCTAAACCAGTACAGAGTGTTACAATATTCTTGCCCTTAATCAGTTGCTTTTCTTCCAGTGGTTTCTGGAACACAGTATGAAGTTTGCATCCAGGATCTCAGAATGCCCCCAGCAGGTTTGGAAATCTTTGTCTGCTTCTAATCTTAAAGGTTCCTTAAAAGCAATCGCAGGGTCTGGAATCCATCGCTGAGCATCACAAGTGTGTGTGTGACAGTTTTAAATACTTGATATCTGTATGAGACCTGCATTCTTTTAGCAGGTCTCCCATCTTTACATTCTAACTTTCCCAGATGAGCCCACTTTACTTGGTGATCTGCATCTGAGAAAATGACAATCCTTGTGAATCATTACATTCAAACTTTATTCCACAATGTTTTACCACATGGCTACATGCAGGACATAGTTTTGGTTCTGCTTGTAGGAGCCCAGTTCTAAATCTTTGACATCCACATATTAGTCTAGAGATATGTCTGTCTATTCCCCTTTTCAGAGAGAGTTTCCCACAGGGAGTAATGGTTCTGGACTGATAACTATTTTGTTCATACATTTCAATTTGATCACAGAGGGCTATTTGATTATGTATCCCTTCCATCAAAAAGGTCTGAGTTGCCCAGAATTCATTATTTTTCATATCAAAGGGTTCCTAAACCTCATTATCATTTCCATCATCAGTGGAATGAGGTTGGTTCTATCGAAGGGCCATATACATTTGCAGCGTAAGCCTTCCATTCAAAGGAAACTAATACAGGAGAGAAGGGGTTTGAGGGTCACTTGTGACAAAAGAGATAAATCATCTTTATCATAAACCCAAATTATGTTGTGGCTTAGCAGATGTTTTACTCAGTCTTGAAATCTGTAAGTAATTCAACAGAACCATTCAAGAACAGTGAGGCACAATGTCACATTGCTAGTTCACACAGACAGATGTGCTGTCTTTTTCAAAAATTAAGCAGCATGATGTAAAAAAGGTACTAACAAGTAAACCCATCAAGAAATGCCAAGGCAAAATGAAACCATTAAATGCAGCACTAATTACATTGCAATGATAACTCCGTGATAGACTGTTGTTACATCCAGCTTAAATAATAGTAAGCTTGTATTTGTATTGTAGGGTGTCTGTGGGTGATCATGGCACTGTGAGTGTGTGTGTGTGTGTCCGCTGAAAACCCACCACCTTTCTTACAACCTCTTTACCACTGTAAGAACTTAAGCATTAATTTCTTCCAGCTGAAAGAAAATGCAGTCTCTCCAATTGAAAATGCATTGAATACATTTATAATTACCCATGTGGATTAAAACCTTGCCAACAAAAACTCCTAAATGTGTCAGAAGTGACACCTCAGTTCTTTAAAGTCAGAAACCCATCGCATCACCATTTTTTAAATTACAATGGTTGTAATTACCATCGTTTTTTATTTTTAACAACACATTTCATCAATAAAGGATTATTGGTTGTTATTAGCTCTTAATAATATTCTAGACTTTTTTTGTTTGTCAACCCTCCTCATATTGTAGAATATTTGCTTGATCCTTTTTAACTTTAGAGTATACGTTGCATATTCCCTGTCTTAACATCTTTTTGACAATCATGAATTCTGACAGCTCTGCTAAAAGAATCACTTTGGATGGACTTTTGCTAACGTACCTATAAACAGCTGAGCAAAGTGTGTCTATGGGGAGGTTAACATGGTATCCAACTGGCTGATTCAATTATAAATGGGGTGGAGCAATTTTCACATGGTCCTTGTGGGGATGGAAAACAACGTGAAGCAAGATATACTGCATAGTATTGGGAGTGTGTATGAAGCTGGTGCTGAGCTTCTACAGCCGTGTGATTATTGTCCACCCTTACCCTAGAACCACCATCACAATCACGATGACATACATTATAAAAACATCCATAAATTCATAAAAAAAACTGGCTTGAACACTTTGTCCATGAAAGGCATTACACCCTGTGGCCTGTGGCAATGTGCCCCGCCCCTGTGTGCATATTATGTGTTGTATGTTGCGTGCGTGTGTTAATGTTGGTGTATAGTCATTGGTACACGGGATATAAACGGGTCTGTGTTTCACGTGTATTTAAAAAGTGTAGATTTGTATTTAGGCACGAGGAGGGCACAAATCACTTCACGTGCTGGTTAAATGTAATATGTAAGCACGGGGTTGCACAGAATTAATTCACGTGCTGGGATTCAAGTGAATAATTAATTAGTAATTGAATCCCAGCACAACAGTATATATAGACACATTTTCTTTCACTCGTGGTTGGGTGTTCGGTGAGTGGAGAACGGGATTGGAGACGGAGGTAATTGTGAATATATAAAAGTGAATAGTTAGAGTTTTCACTCACCGTGTTTGTTCATCTGTCTGTTTAAGTGTTTAGTACGTTTTGTTTGTCTATTTATTTTGGCGCAAGTGCCGTGTCCTGTGTTTTGTCTGTTCCAACCTTTTATTTTCTGTGCTGTTTATTAAATGCTGAGCGAAAGCATTCGCTCAGCTTCACCAAACCACACCTCTCTGTCTGTTTATTTCCTGCTTCTGGTCTGACGCCACCCACTCCGGCCGTCTTTGTGACAGGCCCCATGATCATTTAAAAAACTGGTTCATAGTACATAACTACAGCATTGCCATTTGCCACAATAATAGTTTGTGAGTAAACATAAAATAAATAAATACCATTCATTTGAGATTTGCTTATTGCTGATTTTACAGTGTATGCTTGACTTCAAGTAAAACACATAGCCTACTTGCTATTTTTTTCTGTTGGTATGAGTCAGGCTTTCTTTTCTTTGCAAAAAGCCAATAAAGACATCCAAGTCAGAATTGTAATTATCGTAGATCTTGTGTTTCAAACCACTGGAGTCCATCGGTATTTCTGAAAGCTTCTTGCCCTTTTCCAGCCGATCGTTCGCAGTCAGTTTAAACTCTGTAGAGTACGAGTTTATATGCTCTCTTTTAATCATGCTCTTAATTTTAGTGGTGTTGTAGACTACTTGAAGCTGTTCTTCCATTTATTTTTGTCCTGCCATTGGTCACTGTATAACAGCCATTCTTTTTTTTTGGATCATGCACTTCATACCGTTGTGTTTGGCATATCCAAATGTATGGCATAATGGTGTCTGCATTTGCGAGGGACTTACCTGTGGTAGCACAGAGGATAGTCAGGTTGGGCACTGACTGTGTAAATAATAAACATACAGTACATTTTGCTGTTTAGAATAATGCTCGTAGTCTGCAATGTTCAAATATTTGTGCATTTTACATCCAAAAAAGACAACAAAACAAAGTATCAGCAAATAACGCATCACACCCAGTGAAAGGATAGTAAGTGAACAAAAAACGTTCAACAGAACAGTAGTCTAGGATGGAAACATACAGTACAGTAGATGAATAATTAGTGTTGCAACGGCAGTGAACAGGAAGACATGACATTGCATTTGGAGAGGTTTTGTCCCTCAGCCAGGCTGATCACATTTGAAGATGAAGTCAACCCTCAGGCGCTGAAAGAAATTCCCACTGCCACATAGTACATAAAGCATATGAGCCATGAAAGAAGCTCATGCAGCACACGAGCCATGAAAGAAGCACATACAGCACATGAGCCATGAGGTTTTGAAGTAGCAGGTACACATTGGGCTTTCATGCAAAGCTGTTATTCACAAGTTTCATCAGCCCTTTAGATTTGAATTGACCTGTGATCAATTGTTACACTTTCTCTTCCTGATGTGGATGCTTTGCAAAAATGGATTCAATGTGAATAGGTAGTGTAAGCTGGTTCCCTAATTGAAGCAGACATGTCACCTGCACTGAGCAATATTCAGGGTGCAAAAGCGTAATACTAAAAGGAAGAAGAAAATGCAATTGGGCTCAGTCTTTGTGCCTGTGCCAGTGTTTTGCACCAGCTTCAGAATTCAGGTCCCATGAATAGCAATGTGCAGAATTTATATATATTTTTAAATCAATTAGCTATGAGAAAACAAAAAGGCATAACAGCATGTACGTATTGCTTTTGAATTAATTTGTGAGTTTAGCTCATTTATAAGAATTACAATCATTACCATTTTAATAAACCAAGGGATTCTTGAAGCAATTCCCCCAAAACACATCCTGCTTTCAACCATGTCCTACATGTGAAAAGTCTTGAAGCCAGCTGTGCTAATGGACCACTCTGTGACTGAGGGACTCCTACACAATAATCAATTTGGCTTTAGAAAATTCCATTTAGTTGAATTAGCAATAGAATTAGGAAGGAAACAGACTAGAAGGGGGTTGTGAAGAGAGCTGGGTTTCTGGATTTGAAAAGGGCTTAAGACAATAACAGCAACAGAGAAATACAAATTACACACATTCCTTGAATTCATGAACACCCAACCCATTCGGACAAGATCTCAGGAAATAACATTGTCAGAACTTATTATTATTTATTTCTTAGCAGACGCCCTTATCCAGGGTGACTTACAATTGTTACAAGATATCACATTATTTTTACATACAATTACATTATTTTTTACACATTATTTTTACATACAATTACCCATTCATACAGTTAGGTTTTTTTTTTTACTGGAGCAATCTAGGTAAAGTACCTTGCTCAAGGGTACAGCAGTGTCCCCTACCAGGGATTGAACCCACGACCCTCTGGTCAGGAGTCCAGAGCCCTAACCACTACTCCACACTGCTGCCCAGATCTTACCAACCATGTTGTACAGTTGGTCAGGAGTGATGCAGTCAAGCCAAAAGGGGTCAACCAGTGTGCACCAGCCTTTAGGCTTCTATAATGGGTCCTACTTGTTTCTGTGATGACAATTAATGTTTTTTTGTTTTTTTAATGTTTGTTTTATGCAGTTATAAAAAAATTATAAATGCAAATCATCTCATCTCTTTTTTAATTTGTATTGTATTGTTTGGCCTGAACTGACGGGGAAACTTTATTCTTGTTTAGCATTTTATCTTTAAATTTTAGAAAAGTTGATGACATATGAATTAAATGTAATGCCATACAAAAAGGTAATTATTAAAAGCCTCTAGATTTCTAAGGTAGCTGTAATGTATTTTCATCACTCGTCCTAGATTTGTACCATCTGTTTACACAATTACGCAAATGTTCCTATTATGAAGAATATGGATGCAGGCTCCCCACTGTTATATCAGTATTAATTACAGGGATAATGCAACTGTCATAATCTATGGTACCATCTTTCTATTCATAATAACTTGTAATCCTTGATTATCAATGGGTAGGCTTTTTCATGCAGATTTTTTTGGCATTTAGCACAGCTGCTGTTTTACAGAATATCTCATTAACAATTCACTGGTACTGTGTAGGATGTATAAAAAATTAAAATATAAAAATACAAAATTATATATATATATATATATATATATATATATATATATATATATATATATATATATATTGTGACAAAGGGAGACTCACAGCAAGAGGAATCTGGTACAATGAGACAGGCTTGTATATTTATTTGAAGTATGTTGTAAAATGTACAACACTGTTTTTCAAACAAAACAAAACAAAAGCCTAGCTCCACAGTGGAGAACTAAACTATACACTTCAACACAAAAGTAAACTATGATATCAGATGGCTACCATTTACCGATCAAAACACTTTGTAAATCTCTCAATAAAGAGTAGAGGTATATATATATATATATATATATATATATATATATATATATATATATGTGGGTGTTCCAAAACATAAATTGCCTGAAATATGTATCTGTTTGCTGAATGTAATTTGTTTGTTACCCTGTGGTTAATTCAGAGGATCAAAGACCTACTTTAGCACAAGTTATTATTATACATTATGTAGGTCATTGTGATTTTCTGGTTACTAATATCTCTCATTATTAATTATTAATTTACCCCACTGTATCTAAACCCTGAAAAGTAATGAGAACTGAAACACTGTAATATAATATACACATGCAATAGGATGTGCTCTTTACTGACACTGTCCATGATTTTTCATTTCACATTGAAACTACCCCTCAGTTCGATGAACCTATTCCCTGATTTTTCATTTCACATTGATTTCCATTACACGAGAGTAGATGTTAAAACTTCATGCTGATTTGAACTCGGCTCTCGCCAAAGGGAAGCACCAACTAAGACGTAGCTTTACAGTAAACTAATGTGATCCATCTGTGCCTCCATCCATTTACGCTTCCTTCCATATGATGATATAGATATCCTTCTGTCTGGTGTTGATGGCTGAAGTGTAATGCTGGCTCCAGGGATCAGCTTATTGCCTCCCTAGCGCATCAGCACACACAACGGCTGCGATGCTGGCTCCAGGGATCAACCACAACGCGGCCTCCCCAGCGCATCAGCATGACAACCGTCTGGATTGAGCTAAGTAGGGTACATCTCTGGGGTCTTCAAGTGGGCACCTTCCATCCTCGGCGTTTCGTCGACTAGCCCACGACACCTCAAGAGGGCTCGACGGTGATTCTAGCGTCCCAGCATCACCCCCCTCCGTCCCCCACTCAACTCAGCCCAGCTTACTTACCCGTACATCAGCGTTTCTTTCTTTCTATTGTGCTTGAGATCCCCAGCCAGAAACTTTCCGTCTCAACCACAGCCACTTGCTGCTTCTCTCTGTTCTTCACTGTGCGACGCAACTCTTGGCCACTGAATCCGACGTCTCTCAGAAACCGGGTTGTAGAGTGTGCCACGAATCCTCGACAACCCACCTCCACTGGGTAAACCCCTCAGTTTGGTGAACCTATTCCCTGATTTTTCATTTGATATTGAAACTACCCCTGTGAGTTTGGTGAGACTGCTCCCAGATTTTTAGGGGTGCAACAATTAATCGATGCATCTGTCCTTAAATTTCCAGAGCTTCGATTACATTTTGCTGAATCGATGCATCAAATTAGAACCCAGTTTGAAGTCTCATGTTTGCATTGAAACCTTGAGTGTGTGAGGATGCGCTTCTTTTAGTGCTAGTACGGTAGATACACAACATCAGCGCGTTGCTAGGATACAAACCTTATGCCTCTACATTCGCGCCGGACAAGCTAAACCAGAAGTAGGCCTATTGTATTCACGTTTTCTTGATTTAAAAATGGCTATCTGAGTGTGCATAGCTAGAGTGTCTTTTCTGCTGGTGGTAATATTAGAACAGCAAAACGGTCTAGGCTTAACCGGGGAAAGGCTGAATAAGAATATCCACATAACATAAACGGATACGCAGTGGCCTGAATTATAATGGAACTTTTCCTCCTTGTGTTGGGATGTACACCGTGTAAAATGAGTTGAGTTGCTTCCTGGTGTCGATGCATTTTTTGCATTAAAAAGTGACAAGAACACAGCATACCTTTTGATGTTTTGCGTAATAATTTCAAAAGAATGCCAATATTAAATTTACCGATTTCCTTCTTTTGTTTCAAAGTATGTTGTGTTTGGATTATATGGCATTATATAAAAAGAAGCTGAATTTAGTACGGTAGTAAGGATTTATGAGTTTAATTCAAATGTTTTGCTTTGCTTTGGACATAAAATGTTAACAGTAATGAACAACCATAGTTCACATAGAAATGACTTCTGTTAAATTATAGTCATTTTTGTTGTTATTACAATGTTAAAGGGACATCTGATGCAGACGCACGCATATTCTTTTTAGTTGTTAAATAATTGTAAGTGTTCTAATTTAAATGTAAGTGGTGCCTTTTTGTTTAACTATTATGCACAACAGTGTTTTTAGTTATTGGATCTTCCGTTAAAAAAAAAAAAAATTTGCTCTTTATTTTGAAAAATAAAACGTCAATGCATCGATTAGCGATGATAAAGGCCTATACAATAATCGAATACGAAATTAGGTTGCCGATTGCACCACTGCTGATCTTTCTTTCATATTTAAACTACCCCTGTGAGTTTGGTGAACCAGCTTCCTGATTTTTCATTTAATATTGAAACTACCCCTGTGAGTTTGGTGAACCAGCTCCCTGATTTTTCATTTGTTTTCCAAGTCTAGCAGGAGCATGAGCTCACTACCATTAGCCTTTTAACTACATCTGTCTTTTAACTCGATTCTCCAATTGTGCAAAAAAAAGGGGGGATTTCAAATCCTCCATAATTGAATTTCCTATTTAGGAAATCAAGTCCCTTAAACTGGGCTCTGTAATTTCAGAGAAGTGACCTTTTGTAACACAGATTAATGAGGGGAGATGGGAAATCAAGCTAAATCAGACTATTTTTCAGCTTGGGTGTAATTATATAAAAGTTTGTATTTTGTCTGTATTTTGCAGTGAAAAAATGAAAATGTGGTGGCTGGGTTTGGGTGATGAACTATTAGCTATTATAGATTTCCTCTGAATAGTTCAAATTACTCCAAATTGCCCTGGCTGATTTGTTGAGGTTTTTTAATGACAGTCATTTGCAGCCTGTACATAGATATGTCTTCGACCTGCTATCTATTAATGATGTGTCAGAAAGTCTGGTGAAATAACAGAGGATAGTCATAAGGGAACTGTAAATTATCATTTTACCCCACAGCTGTAAAACTGTATAGCTCCCAAAGGGGTAATAACATCTAATGATGCACACAATGGGCTAGTTAAATATATATGGTGCTATCACTAATGGTCCAATTTAGGGTATCACAATGATACTGGACTAGCATGAGACTCCCAAGGGAGGAAACTGCATTAAATGAAATGTGCATGATGATGGAAGGGTCTACTGTACAAAATAAAACAAAGTTCTATAAATGATTGAAAACAAATAAAAAAATCAGTTTTGAAGTATTTTTATATTGGAACTACAAAAGCATTATATTTAAGTTTGAATTTAAATTTGTGTGGGCCGGATCTTCCACTGCGCTTTAATCATAATAAGGCATAACTTATTTTATTCACAAAATAATGAAAAGTTATTTGGCAGCTTTGGTGCCAGTCATTTTTAAACCAATTGGTCAGGCTTATCCACCTATGGATTTATATGATTGGTCAATAACGTTGTTGATACCCTCCACTGATCAACCACTAATTCTTTAAGAAATGAAAAAAGTAAGATGGTTGTTCATTGCATGAATGACATCTGAAGTAACTTCACTGTTATGCAATGTTTAATTTAGTCTTAATATTGTAATATTCATTTTTTTTTTTTCTATTAAAGCTTCAAAAAATAAATATGACGGATATATGTCGGAATTTGGAAAATATAGCTGTTTAATACTTACTTAAGGTTTAACTTGTGTTATATTACAATACATGACTGAGTGATACAAGCAGAGGGTACAAAGCTTTCAGTATTTTCAGCTTCTTTGTTTATGGTGAATTGGTTATATTTTATCAGTTATTTTGTAAGGCTTATTTTGTATTAAAAAAAATATTGTGTACCGATATCTATACATTTTAGATGTATTTATTCATTGGCACGCAAATTGGCTATTTTTTTTTTATGTTTACACCTGGCTGCACACGTACCTGTACTTTTCTGTTGAGAATGTCACCCCTGATCTCATCAATAAAACAGAATGACACTTTGCTCTTATTTAATTAGTTATCTAAAAAAAAGGAACACAAGTGAAACCTGTCTGAAATATCTATTGCATATACAGCTTCCATTGTTATTTCAGTATAATATTAAATATCAGTTTCATTTTGATAAACAATATCAGTTTAATAGAATACATTTTTCTCAATAGAAAAACAAAAATACCATCCCATGTTAACTCTTATACAGCAGTCAATTTCAGATTTATTATAAGGTGTCAAACTTCTAGAATGACAATTGAGCTTATGAAGCGGTTGTAACCAGTGGGAAAACTCAAGTTTTCATTTTTCAAACACATCACACATAAGACAAGATATCTGTTTAATTAGGCATGTCCTGAAATGGGCTGCTGAGAGTGTCCCACAGCACTAAGGATTTCATAAAATGTCAAAACGTTTTTATCATGGTAGCATGAATGAAGCCCAATATAGTACACTTCTACAGGCTAACACTGCAAATAGAAGACCTAGTACATAATTCATATGCTTGTCAAATCAGGCATGAAACAGAACGGGATTTCAAATCACTGCTGGGATCTCGAGATGCACCGGGGTATTGTCCTAGTGTATGAAAGTAGGTTAAAGTGCATTTTGTTTTTTAAATATCGACTGAGGAATTACAATTTGGAAATTCCTGTAGTCTTAAAATGTGCTGAGAAATAGCTTAACTTGAATACTGTACTTAAATATGTTTGCTTTGAGATAAAACAAAGTAAGCTACAGTATTTCACCTGAAACTGAGAAGACATTCTTCAAGCACTTTAGGTCATTCATCTCCACTTGGTTATATGGATTTTCATCTCTCTTGAGAGCACCTCACATTCATCACAGACACTCTCCCATCTGGTTTAAATGTGCTTTGATCTATAGATCTTCCCATCTCAATTTGTGCATAGTTTTTAATAATACTGTAATAATGATGGTATGATATGTGATTTGTCATATACCAAAATGAAAAACAATAACACCCTGCATTATCTCCAGCTCTAGGGTTTTAATAAATGTAACTGCTCTTGTTCTCCACAAAGATTGATTTCTCTTTATTGCCTACATGTGGGCTATACCAGGGGGTGGGGATCCGTTCCGATTTTCTGAAGGCAGGTAATTATGTTTTCAGTGAGCAAAAAACTGAAGTGGCAGAAACATTTAATAGTAAATGCTATTCTGCTGTTCTTTCAGTGAATTGGCGGCTGCCTCATTTCTGAAATCTTTTTTTTAGCTTTAGCTTTTTTTTTTAGCTTGAGCTGCAACTTTAGTATTGTGTTATCGAACAAATCAAAAGCAATGGGGCTATGAATCAATGATAATCCCTCCTAATAGCAGTTCCTACTGAGGTCTGAATGTGTTGTTTTGCTGACAGTCCCCTAAGGCAGTGGTTTCAATTTAAGGATCACCTTGGTGTTTGGATTCTTCAGTGTAAGGATCACCTTGGTGTTTGGATTCTTCAATGTAGGGATCATCTTTTATTATTATTATTATTATTATTATTATTATTAGTTTATTTAGCAGACACCTTTAACCAAGGCGACTTACAGAGACTAGGGTATGTGAACCATGCATCAGCTGCAGAGTCACTTACAATTACGTCTCACCCAAAAGACGGAGCACAAGGAGGTTAAGTGACTTGCTCAGGGTCACACAATGAGTCAGTGGCTGAGGTGGGATTTGAACCAGGGACCTCCTGGTTACAAGCCCTTTTGTTTAACCACTGGACCACACAACCTCTTGGTGTTTGGATTTGTCAATGTAAGGACCACCTTGATGTTTGGATTCTTCAGTGTAGGGATAACCTTGGTGTTTGGATTCTTCAGTGTAGGGACCACCTTGGTGTTTGGATTCTTCAGTGTAGGGACCACCTTGGTGTTTGGATTTTTCCCACGGACCACTTGCCACACATTTTTTCACAGCAGCATTTTAAAACTCATTTGTATTTGTATATGTATAAGTACATGTAGAAAGTAAAGTATTTATATAACTTACCTAACTTAATGAAATCCCTGGGGTTAAATCTTCACTACCAGTTCATCAAGCAATGTTGTCATTTTGCGCACATTTGAAAATTGCTGATGGCAAAGTTCTTGTTTCTTTTGTTTAAAAAAGTCCAGTGTTTTTTGTTTTTTTTCTTCACATTCTGAATGCTTTGTAGACAGTGGTGTCTCAATTCTGCAGGTTTAAAGCTTAATTTGACAAAACCACCAGACAAATAACGCACTGGAGCTTTGGGTCGTCCTCGGATCCAGTACATGTAAATACCAGTGCTAAATATTCTGGATTTTATTTATGACGCAGAGGCTTTCTTTTCTTCCTGTTCTGGTTAATGACGGCGTCAGAACAGACTGTTCAGTTTATTTCCAGAGGTAGTGTGAAGAGAATTTCCTTTTCACATACAAATACAAATCTTATTATATATAAGGTTGTACTGTGATACTTGAAATGTATTTGCTTACGATTGTAAGTCGCCCTGGATAAGGGCGTCTGCTAAGAAATAAATAATGATAATAATAATAATAATAATAATAATAATAATAATAATAATAATAATAATAAAGCTGTTTGCTGTGTTGCTTAGTAATACATATTTTACAACGTGTGATTGTGTAGAAATGGATTTCTGCAAGAAGTATGTATGTCAGTGTGGCATTCGTTGTCCAAGGGATTTTAAGAACAATTATACTAATGAAACAAATCATGACAATTCATTTTAAAATAATGTTTATTAGATTTTCAACTTATACATACAACTTTTCAATAGATGCACAATAGTGTAGATCTAATTTTCTTTCCTTGTCATTATACACTGAGGCTGGGGATGTGTTGAAGTGCCAGTATTTGAATTTGATCATAACATTTTTCATTTGCATTTTTATTGGTGTCAAACCAGAAGGAACAGGGACCAAATCCAGACCTTGCATGCACTCGTATTCCAACACTCATTTACACTCCTAATGTGTCTGTATAACCAATTATTGATTTAATTATAACTTAATATCCCACTTAAAATCTCCCACTATGATCCATTATGACTTTGTTTTGGAATCAGCACTGTTTACTTCTGCTGGAGGAGAAGAATCCATCATAAATAATGCTTCTTTTTTCTATCAATCCATATCCACTATTCTTTTTTTCATGCATGTACTTCAGTTAACTTTTAAGTGATACATTCCCTTTGCTTTCACAGCTCTCTGTACACTCTGTCAGACCACAATAAACCCTACATTATAGTTTTTTCCACCAATTCACACTTGGGCAAAGGATATAATGAAATAGCATGAGATTTTTATGAAAAACAACAAATATTGATAATTAAATATAGCAGAACTAAGGGACTCTTAAAAGGCATTTCTTCTGGCAACACATTGAGGCTCTTCTAATAGATCTGTAATAAATAGACAGCCTAAATTTAGACCCTTGGACGTGACAGCAAATGTTCATTATAAGGTAACGCATGGGCGAAAGCTTTATGATAAAACTGTTTTAAAGAACTGCCAGCCAAGGGAAAAACACATAAAGGAAAGTATAGTAAATGGATCAAAATTACCACTGCAAAGAAAGTAATTTTATACATGTTTTAAGATTCTTCAGAATTGAAAGTGAAATGAACAGTGAAAGGTAGCAATAGACCTTGGGTGTTATTGGAACCCTAACCCTAACCCTGATCACCTTCCATAAATATTCAATTGAGTAGTTATATTGGTGCTTCAAAACTAAATAGCAAAATCATTGAGGTTTCTTTATCTCAAAGCCAGTGCACTGAGTCACGAGTCAAATGGCCTTCCAATCATATCCTTGCAAACCCCAGTTCTTACAAGATGTTGCCAGCACTGCCCCCGAAACATTTCCAACAGAGCAATGCAAAGCAAAGATGGACAAAACACATTATCCAGTATTATCCATTCGCCATCTCTATTTTAAGAGTGCTGGACGTTTCAGAAAGGCATGTCAAACAGCTATTTTTGTAATTCTATGGCATATCCCTGCCAATGTGACTTTGGAAGAGCACTGTACAAGTGATGCCGGATTCTCTCTTAGATTATTATCATTCTGAGCTTGGGAGAAATTGATATTCACAGCAGAGGGATAACCCTTCTGGAAATAATAACTGTGTGCTCTGATCTCTGTTGGCTTTTTCTGTCTCTCGCAGACTAAGGCTCCTTACAAAAGCACTCTCTGGTTTTTAGTGTCAGACTCTTTATCGTTGCTTCCTCTCACAGTTTGGGCACTCGTCAAGGCTTACCTACCCCCACTGTGCCCTGAAAGAAATGACAGCAGTGATTGAAGTGACCTGAGCAAAATTTCTATTAAAAAAGAACTTGAGGGGCTCTCGAGTGGTGCATCCGTTAAAGGCACTCCACATGTAGTGCAGGATGCACCCTATTGCCGGTTCGAGTCCAGGCTATTCCACTGCTGACCATGGACGGGAGCTCCCAGGAGCGGCGCACAATTGGCCAAGCGCCGCCCAGGGGTGGAGGGCTTAGGTCGGCCAGGGTGTCCTCAGCTCACCTAGCACCAGCGACCCCTGTGGTCTGGCTGGGCGCCTGCAGGCTTGCCTGTAAGCTGCCAAGAGCTGCGTTCTCCTCCGATGCTGTAGCTCTGAGGTGGCTGCATGGTGGGCCTGCAGTGTGAAAAAAAGCGGTCGGCTGACAGCACACACTTTGGAGGACAGCGCGTGTTGGTCTTCGCCGCTCCCGAGTCAGCGCATGGGTGGTAGTGGTGAGCTGAGCCTAAAAAAAATTGGGAGAAAATGATAAAAACAACTGGCAACTACTAAATTAAAAAAAAGAACTTGAGAAATTAAAATAGTGCTACATTTATAAATATAAAAAAATAAATAAAATAATACATTCAATGACAATTTGGAAATTGTTTGGTGGATTAAAGACCTAGCCTAATCTTTCTTAAAACTTTCTGATACAATGATGAGATAAGAAATGTGTTTGAGCAAGCCTTTAGATTTACTTTGTCATAAATCCTAGTCTATTCCAACAATGACATTATCATCTGTATGACCAAACTCTCCATATATTTTATGAACAGTTATATCATGTAATCAATGTGTTTATTAAACATTTACCACATAAAAAGGCCTTGGGACATTTGCTGAAGAGTTATTGATTTCTGTGTATTGGAATCTGCAAAAATGTTTGGTAGTAACATTTTATGAGACAAAACATACATGTGTGTCGTTAAATTATCACCACCAACTGACAAAGCTTGAAGCACACACGTGTCAAATTAAAATGATATTTTTTAAGATTGACACATATGCAATTCCAGCGGTCATCAAGACATTTAAAATGACACCCAATTCCTCATTGCATTGTAAATCTTTCTTGTGGGCTAATAATTTGAAGGGCAAGTCATAAATTCTGCATGAAATTGAAGGAATATGAATAGAAGCTACATAGAAAGATATCATTTCTTGAACACATCAAAGAACTATATTGGCACGCATTGTATTATATTGGATGTATTGGTAAGACATGAGAGTGCTAATATACATTGCACTCCTATGGATTTATCATACCAGTATGGTAATACATTTTTGAAAATGGCTCTTTGTATTTAGTACATTACTCAGACTAAACACAAAAGTAGACGCTTTTTAGATGCTGATCTGTATATTTTTAGTGTTATGGAAACTCCCCTTCACTTTTTAATATGGTTGCCATATTGTGGTCATGTGGCTTTTTGGTTTCTAGATGATAAACACAAAATGCTTTTGATATTTAAATTTATCCTGAACCATTATCTGCAAGATCAAGATCAAAGCCTTATAACTTGCAGTTCAATTCGAAGATGACCACCAACAACATTATATGCCTGCCTATTGGTAGGTATTTTCTGAGCTCTCTATACCAGAGCTGCCGATAGGCCCCTTCCTGAGATGACGCCCTCGGTCCGCCTACCGAGGGATTAAAATTGTCATACTGAGGAAGCTATTTCTCTTTTTGCCTCTCAAGACGGTAAGGTAAGACCCTCTTTGTTGGTATCTGAGCGTATTGAGAAAAGAGCTTCGAGTCTACTGCAGTTTCCTTGCCTTTCAGGGTAAAAGCTGGTTTGCTGCTTTAAAGGAATCAGTGACTCCTGATTCAGCCTTTTTCTTTCTTTCTTCCTCAGCAACCTGTGCGCTTTTGCGTTGCAGACTGCTGCTTTACTATCTGTGGTACGTGAGTCGACTGCCTGTGCAGTATTGATTTAAAGGTGTGAGTGTTGTCGTCTTTTCAGCCTTTAACTCATGTGGGAGCACGTCCTCCACCAGGGTTAGGCCATACTCCCACTGTTGAGCGACTCAGCTAGTCCGGCCGGGCGACTGGTTCACCACAGTGGACTTACGGGACGCATACTTTCACGTTCCCATTTGTCCAGAGCACAGAAAGTACCTCAGTTTCGCCTTTCAAGGAAGCATTTACGAGTTCTCTGTGATCTACCTGGCTCCTTGTACATTTTCAAAATACATGGATGCTATCCTGGCCCTCTTGCGGTTGCAGGGGATCAGACGGCCCACACGGCGATTGTGACACAGCATCTGACGAGGCTGGGCCTCACCATCAACGATACGATGAGTCGGCTTATACCGGTGCAGTGCACGACGTACTTGGTGCTCCGGCTGGACTCCAGTATGATGCACGCATACCCGTCAGATGACAGAGTAGCAGCTATTTAGGGTTGCCTCTCCCTGTTCCAACAGGGATCGAAGGTCCCCTTGGTCCGGTTCCAAAAACTTACATCTGATAGCCGCAGCCGTATCAGCCATCGAGCTGGGTCTATTAAGCATTGCGCCCCCTCCAAGCGTGGCTCAATGCGTTCCACTTACGCCCCAAGTGCGACAGACACCGTCGGATGACAGTGTCTCACATGTGTTCCACGGCCTTACGATGGTGGAGGATGCCCTCTCACCTGCGTGGGGGCGTGCGGATGGGAGTGGTGTTAACTCGCCAAGTGGTGACAACAGACGCCTCCAACTTGGGTTGGGGGACGGTCTGGGCAGGCAGAGGAGTCCGCGGACGGCACCTGGTCGGGCCACTGGACAGCCCTGCACATAAATATGCTGGAGCTGCAGGTTGTTTTCCTGGCTGTCCAGTACTTTCTTTTCCGGCTCCACTCGGTGTCGACGCCCTAGCCCATGAGTGGCCCAGGACGCTCCTTTATGTGTTCTGCCAGTACCGTTGCTCCCGGCCTTCTTGGAGAACGTCCGGTTAGAGAAAGCGGCAGTTCTCCTAGTGGCCCCCAGATGGCCCAGGAGAATCTGGTTCTCGACCCTATGCCAGCTCATACAAGGCCAGCCCTGGCAGACCTCGCTTCGCCTGGATCTCCTCAGTCAGGCGAGAGGCATCCTCTGGCACCCGAAACCTGGTAGGATTATCAGACGCAGTTGTGAGTATTCTGCAGAGTGCTAGGGCAGACTCCACTAGGTCGCTGTACACCTATAAGTGGAAGTATTTCCAGAATTGGTGTCTGACTAGAAGTCATGACCCAGTTTCTTGCCCCATGCTGGTTATCTTGCATTTTCTGCAAGAACTGCTTGATGCTAGTAGGTCACCTTCCACATTGAAGGTGTATTTAGCGGCTATCTCTGCGTGCCATGCCCCCATAGATTCGGTATCTCCGGATGCACATTTTTTGGTGACCAGGTTTTTCAAGGGCGCTCGGCGGTTACGCCCTCCCAGGAGGACCGTTCTCCCCGAGTGGAGCCTTGATGTTGTACTGGAGGCTCTCACGAAGGCAGCATTTTAGCCTATACATTCCATAGAGTTGAAGCTTCTGTTGGGTCAGTGAGTTGCAGGCGCTGTTGGTGCACAGCTCCTGTATGTGTATTTGGGACGATGGCAGCAGGGTGTCACTGCGTACAAACCCTGCTTTCTTTCTCAAAGTGATTACAGCCTTATGTATAACTTTGATTCCCTGTTGAGAAATGCTACTGACAGTCAGCCTTTGGAATTTAGTTCATAAAACTTGTATAAGGTCTCGTCAAATGTTAATTCCAAAGTATTGACATTAAAGATTTAAAGACCATCCAAAAGACAGCTGTAGACTGTGGCGAAATATATTTAATCTGTGCAGCAACTTCATTGGCAGTCTGTTTGTAACTGACAGCCATGTTTCTGATACAAAAATATAAACAGGGAATGATGATGTCTTATCATTTGAAACAAAACAACCACATATAAGCTGTAGGGGTATTTCTTCCTTTCAGGTCTTCCAATAGTAAGATGTTCACCCAGCTGGTTCTTTGAGTGTTACTGAGTATTCAGTTTTATGGGGCACAGTGCCAGCAGTGTCTCCAACAGACTACAATTTGGACGTGTCTCTTGTCACTCCTATAGAGCAGCTGACCTACATGAGCAGAGACGATTCTTGAAATGCCCTTCAGCCCATTGATGATGTAAAGTCTCCTTCCCAGGACCAGGGTTAGAGATCCTGCAGTACTGGGATGTTGTATCCAGCCCTGTTCACACTTGTATCGGTACGATACTAGTACAGTCTGTTTAGGTATAGAATATACCAGTACGAAAACAGTTTCTGTCCTAACTCACTTTTCAATACCGGTACAGTACCGATGCAGTTGCGATATACCTGTCCACATTCATGTATGTTTAAATCGACAGTGTTCGGGTGTTGAACTTGTTTCCATGACGACTGCTGTCACATCTGTTAGAAATGGATCCGCTGTTATGTAATACAGCATGTTTTGCCGTCCTGTCCATATACAGTATTTTCTTTTGGTGTTCAATCATTATTAAGAGACAAGCAGAACACGAAAAAATGAGACGAACAAAAAGACGAAAACAATTAGCCGTCTTTAAAAGCATGACGTTGCAAAGACAGCGGGCTTGCATCACGGCTTTGAGATTGCATGGTTTTTTTTTTTGTTTGTTTTGTTTTTGCTTTTTGATATTTTAATTTAGAGTGGCACTGCTCTGCAGTATGCTTTACATCATATCATCACTCATTTTGTGGAGATTATTTTGTCACTTATTTTGGCATTTTTTGGTGTAGCCATGATAATGTATACTTCTCACCGTAAAATGTAAAGTTGTTTGAAGTATTTGAACTGTAAAGCAAGAAGTGCGCGTGCTTTAGAATATTGTCTTAAATCGATACCGTGTCGGTTTACCTGTCCACTCTAAGCTGTTCCGAGTTGTATCGAAACAGTACCAGTTACGAAACTTGCTCTTTTTTGAGTTTCGTACAGTTACAGTTATATCGGTAAGACACTGATAGGAACTCCAGTCTGGACAGATGTTTTGGTACTGTTTCAGAACGGTTCCGCAAAGATACCTGTATGAAAATGCTAGTGTGAACAGGGCAATAGAGAGCAGATATCCCACAGTAGCTTGTTTCTACTCTTACCAGCTAAGAAACAGCATGTTGGTAAAGAATAACAACCACGACTGTTTCTGTATTTTTCTTCAACAGACATTACCATTCTGATATGCTCTACCAGAGGGCTCTACAATAACAGCTATCTGGTGGAACACCTACATCTCAGGCTGACTGCACCACTAACAATGTGATGTGACAGGAATGTTCCTGGGATTTTCATTAGCACAGTGCATTCTATAATAACAGCGTGGTTTAGAAACAAAGCACACAACAGCATTTGCAAATACTGTATGTTTTCAAGGAAATTTAGGTGCAGGTGAGAGGAAGAGAAGTGAGACAATTAATCTGGAAATCAATCAGATATTTAAAATTGCAGACTAATCCCCAGTGACGGCTCCAGGAAGAGCTTTTATTTTCCTTTTCTTCTGCATTCCATAAACATGGACATACTTATTTTACCATTTACCATTTACTATGCACTACACAGATATCAAAGAGAAACTATTATGTTTATGCTTTTCCTGTTTTGCCCTTCTTTGGACAGCTCAATTAAATCTTATCAAAACTCCAAAAAAAAAAACCAACTTGCCAACTGAAAACTAATGAATGACTGATATAATTTAAATCTGAACAGAGATAATGTTTTAAATGATCATTTTTAAAATAAAAAATATTACACCAATGATTCCTTTAAAAGGACATGCATGGAATATTTATTCTATTTGCAACACAGTGCAACCAAGATATACCGAGATATTGTAGAGTGTATTTATATCAAAGTGCAATAATGTAGCGTGACTACATCAGAGTGGACACCCACTCAATAAGTACGGGGGCAATTACCCACCCGCACAGGTTCTTTTGTTCAGCACTGGAATGTTTGTGTGACAACACAAGACAGGGAGAAACAGGACAACTGAAATGGCTACATTTAAATGATTTATTACCAGGCAGTTTACAATAAATACACAAAGCAACTAACATAAAATGATTCAATAAAATGATGTAGTATAAAAACAGGATTTTTGTATATTAAAAGAAAATACAATACAACAATGTTAAAAACACAAAAAGAAATATACAAAGCACTATCGTAAAAACTGCATAGTAAAAAGGCTGGAGCTTTGTATATTAAAATAAAATACAGGAAATAGCACAAGAGTACACAGACGAAAACGGGTAATTATAATCACTTTTTTTTCGTATGGTTAAACTGATGCAATCTTTCTACCATACAGCGCGGCGAAGTTTATAAACAAAGTGCACAAAGCAAATGTGAATAAAATAATAAACGTGTCCTTTATATAAAATGAATAAAACACACATATAAGAGCTCAAAAGAAAACATGACTAAATAAATAAACGTGCAAATAATATTAAACAAAAACTACAGTGCAACCTTACATCATACCAAGATATAGCAGATATACACAGATATACCAGATATACTGAGATATACCAAGAATACCAAGATATACCAGATATACCGAGAATACCAGATATACCAGATATACAAAGATATACTGTACCAGATATACTGAGATATACCGAGAATACCAGATATACCGAGATATACCAGATATACCGAGATATACCAGATATACCAAGATATACCAGATATACACAGATACACCAAGATATACTGTACCAGATATACTGAGAAATATCACATATACCGAGATATACCAGAAATACCAAGATATACCAGATATACACAGATATACCAGATATATTGTACCAGATATACTGAGAAATACAGAGAATACCAGATATACCGAGATATACCAGATATACCGAGATATACCAAATATACCGAGATATACCAAATATACCAGATATACCAGATATACACAGATATACCAAGATATACTGTACCAGATATACTGAGATATACCATGAATACCAGATATACCGAGATATCCCAGATATACCAGATATACTGACATATACCAAGAATACCAGATATACTGAGATATACAAAGATATACCAGATATACCGATACACCCAGATATACCAGATATACCGAGTTATACCAGATATACAGCTTTAATATTATAAACCCTCACTCATCACCATTTATATTTGCAGGCCACAAATAAGCTATGTTTGAAAACACTTTAACGCTAAAAGAAACGGTCGTTTATCAAAAAAGAATATTAAACTATCTGTGAAAAATGCCCTTTATGTGCCATCAAATCAAGCATTTTGCATTTAAATTACTGTTGTAATATACACTGTTGAACATATTTAAATTGCAGTACCAGTATTGATATTTACTTTAGTACCAAGTTATGCAATTAATAAGAAGGTTTAGGGATTTGATTGCCTATGTACTTTGGCTTGCTGAGAGGGGAAGCTCTTATGTTGGCACCATCTATGCTTAACGTTAGTTAGTCAGTGCCATTGTCACTCACCTTTCCTGAGCACTACATTATATCCATTTCTAGGGACCTGAAACTGATGTACACATAATCACACACATTAGTTGTGATTTAGATGTGCCAGTGGTATTAGTTTACTGGCTCTGAATCCAAACCACAATAAAAACCAACCTTTATTATCTGTTGTAATTGAGATTGTATTGATATACTCATGGGGACAAGGAACTCTATTAGGCTTCCATTTGCAGGGTTCGTGCCATAAAGAACTATCTCTAGATTTTAAGCAATCAAATGTATCCATTCAGCAATCCTGGATGCATCACTTTGATGGGTATTGATTTAGAGCTGTTCCTGTCAGGAAATCTAAGCAATGACTTTTAAGTATTACTGTTTTCTCTTATATTAATACATAAGAACATAAGAACAGAAGAAAGTTTACAAACGAGAGGAGGCCATTCAGCCCATCTTGCTCGTTTGGTTGTTAGTAGCTTATTGATCCCAGAATCTCATCAAGCAGCTTCTTGAAGGATCCCAGGGTGTCAGCTTCAACAACATTACTGGGGAGTTGGTTCCAGACCCTCACAATTCTCTGTGTAAAAAAGTGCCTCCTATTTTCTGTTCTGAATGCCCCTTTATCTAATCTCCATTTGTGACCCCTGGTCCTTGTTTCTTTTTTCAGGTCAAAAAAGTCCCCTGGGTCGACATTGTCTATACCTTTTAGGATTTTGAATGTTTGAATCAGATCGCCGCGTAGTCTTCTTTGTTCAAGAATGAATAGATTCAGTTCTTTTAGCCTGTCTGCATATGACATGCCTTTTAAACCCGGGATAATTCTGGTTGCTCTTCTTTGCACTCTTTCTAGAGAAGCAATATCCTTTTTGTAACGAGGTGACCAGAACTGAACACAATATTCTAGGTGAGGTCTTACTGATGCATTGTAAAGTTTTAACATTACTTCCCTTGATTTAAATTCAACACTTCTCACAATATATCCGAGCATCTTGTTGTCCTTTTTTATAGCTTCCCCATGTTGTCTAGACGAAGACATTTCTGAGTCAACATAAACTCCTAGGTCTTTTTCATAGATTCCTTCTTCAATTTCAGTGTCTCCCATATGTCTCCCATATGGTATTTATAATGGACATTTTTATTGCCGGCATGCATTACCTTACATGTTTCTATATTAAATGTCATTTACCATGTGTCTGCCCAGTTCTGAATGTTGTCGAGATCATTTTGAATGACCTTTGCTGCTGCAACAGTGTTTGCCACTCCTCCTATTTTTGTGTCGTCTGCAAATTTAACATAGCAGAGGACCTAACACAGCAGAGGACCTAATACTGATTCCTGTGGTACACCACTGGTTACCTCGCTCCATTTTGAGGTTTCTTCTCTAATCAGTACTTTCTGTTTTCTACATGTTAACCACTCCCTAATCCATGTGCATGCATTTAGGTGAGGGGAGACCATCATTAAGTGCCCAGCGAAGTATAAAGCAGTGGGATGGGGTTGAAGACAGAGCAAGTGTATGTTTGGCCTGGCAGTTTTAGGAGGGGGGCAAAATGTGGTGGGCAATATTATTTGTGGCCATTTTTTGTTAGGTATAGCACCCAGCAAATATCTCCTATAGTGGGATAGCTGTTCATGCTGCAAGCTGATGTTTTATAGAGACTTGTCCAGGTGAAGTTTAAGAAAATGAGCACAATCAAAAAAGCTAAACTTCAGAAATCTGCATAATCTTGGTTTTAAGGGCACGCACACTGCTGCCATTCATCCAGATTCTGTATGGCCAGTTGAGATTAGATGAGTCGGGACGGCTTGATGAGTCTGGCGGGCTTCAGATGGTGAATATAAAGAGTGCCATGCTGGCTAATGCTGGTTCTTTATTTCATGACTTCCCTCACAAGGATAAAACTGTGCAGCACATCACAGACAAAAAGTTACCGTTTAGCCACCCTAATTAATCATTGGCACCCTTGGCACTTAGTATATATAAATAAGACTTTGGGCACTCCAGCTAAAATAGTTTTGCAATCCCTGGACTAGTGGATCTGATACAGTGGTTTGAAAACCGTAACATTGGAGTTCATTAAACGCATAAAGTTGCAGAATTAGTAAATGCATACCATGCACTGGCACAAGAGCTGCATAGCACAGGTGCCAGAATAAACAATGTGTTAAAACGTAATTAAGTGTACTGGTAAATTAAAACCTATAAAAAATAATATAGAAATATAATAAGAAATAATATTGAAAAAAATTCCTTTTAAAATCCTGTTCTACTTATTCACAGGGATGTAGGGGTTATATAAATGTAAGTAGCCATGTACAGCGTTCTGTTTATTGATCTGTTATATGTACTTTGTACTAATGGGATGATCATTTCAAATTGTTAAAGTAATGTAA
Organism: Acipenser ruthenus; assembly: GCF_902713425.1. Taxonomy (NCBI): domain Eukaryota; kingdom Metazoa; phylum Chordata; class Actinopteri; order Acipenseriformes; family Acipenseridae; genus Acipenser; species Acipenser ruthenus. Next base: position 10,036,258 of record NC_081193.1, read on the forward strand.
TGGATGATTGTTTAATGATTGCTCATTACGTGACTATTACTGTGGAGGCTGTATGTGGCTGGAGAACTAAATTACAGGTTAAAAAACAAGTCATGAAAAATGCAGGGGCCTATGTATAGGGTAACAACTTTGATTGCCACTGGATAGCTACCAAGAAGATTAGAATCAACTTGTAATTATATTTTTGACATTTAAACTAAGGAGATTGTTAAACACTCTCCTAGCCGTTTGGTATGTGAAAACCTAAAGGATTACGAAAGACATCCATTACTGTTGGGTATACTATACTATACATCTTAAAAGCTGCATGGGGATTAGAAGGGGAGTTATTTATTGATTTATTGATTTTGCTTCCCAGAAGAAAAAGCGCTGAGGTGAATAATGTAATTTAGAAAGGTGCTTTGAAGACCCCACTGAAGGCAACAGTAGCATACATAGTGGGTGCGTTCATGACACTTTTTTGCTGGCTAGATTGCAGATGGGAGCCTGCGCGTTCCGTCACGGTCTGTGCAGACGGAGCATGGACAGCTTTGGTAGATGAACAACAGTTCTGAGCAGAACCAAAATGGAGGTGGTGTTGAGAGAAATTCTAATCGCAGAAGAAGTGGATGCAATCGAAGTTCCCTTTGTGCTCCACCAACTTCATAATTTACAGCATGATCAGAAAATGTATAGTAGAAACAGACCCTGCTATAAAGAGATAATATAAACGTATGTTTTGTGATGTGAGACAAATTAATGAGTATTATAACGGGCAGGATTCCCCCCCGCTAGGGGTTGTTAGACAGTACTGTATTTTGATCTGGGACAAAAATAGTTCAAATACTTGCACATATGGTCACATATCTCACTTCAACATGATTTCTGTTAAAACTAAAATATTTCCTTCTCGATTTTTTTTTTTTTCTCTCACTGTAATTTCCCTGCTTGTTTGTAATTTCTCTGTAAGAGACACTGAAACTAAGTCTTCTCATAGATAGTAAGCAAGTTTTTTTTATATATATAATTGTACAGGACTGAGTAAAATTCCAATTGAATAAAAAAACAAAACGACTAAACCCCACAAGAAGATATCTTCAGCCAGCTTTCGGATAGTGCTTAGAGTGACCGGCAAAGCTCTAAGTTCCTCTGAGTTTTCACCATCCAAGCTGATCACTGAACTGAACTCTGCTGGAAAAAAGGGACGTGAAGGACTGCTGTTAACACTAGAATGACCAAGGTGGTCATTTTGAACTTTTTTGGAATTTAGATTTCAATTGCGGTGCATGTGTTTAAGATACAGAGCTGTGCTTTCCTGACTTTTCCTAAATATATGTACTAATTACCCTGACAAAGAAAGAATCGTGTAGCTGCAAAAATTAGCAAGATAAAATACTGTCGTACCTATTCCTACCAGGAGCGGTCAAATTGATTGATACACATAAAACAAATTATAACAATTACATTTTGCGGTATTATTTGTATTTATCAGTCAGGACTTGCTGCCATGTATTGAAGTTTGATTATATCAGTCTGCATTCTTCAAGTGAGTGGTCTCTCACATTTTAAAGAAAAGGGCTTGTAACCAGGAGGTCCCCGGTTCAAATCCCACCGCAGCCACTGACTCATTGTGTGACCCTGAGCAAGTCACTTAACCTCCTTGTGCTCCGTCTTTTGGGTGAGACGTAATTGTAAGTGACTCTGCAGCTGATGCATAGTTCACACACCCTAGTCTCTGTAAGTCGCCTTGGATAAAGGCGTCTGCTAAATAAACAAATAATAATTTCTATTGTTTCAATGAGCCTCCTAATAGCCCATCAATCAGCCGGTCTATACTCTGGTTACACTTGTTTTTCTAATAAACTTGTTTTTCTAATACACATTGAAGACGCAGGACAGCAAAACAACGATTCTGATGCAGCAGAGACGGACAATGACAAATCTGGACTGGGTTTTGCGAAGATCTTCCAACAGCAGTGACAGTGAGGAGGATGCCAGCGAAGCGCCAGGACCGAGTGCGCGAAGAAGGTGCAGGAGATCCCGTGGCTGCCCTGATCCAACCACTACTTCACCTGAGGCAGCCGCTTCTCTAGCGGTAGCGCCAGCACCACTGGGCACTCAAGAGGCTGGTAATGATGGCACTGTTTGGAACACTATAAATCCTGGTGTTGAAGCTGCAGGTAGAAGGGGTGAACATAATATTTTGAGGGAAGTTCCAGGGTCCACGGCATATGCAAAATGCAACATTGATGAGAGCGCATTGAGTGCTTTTTGCCTATTGATTGACATACATACACTTCACCACATACCATGTTGTACTGAAGCAGAAACCCACCGACAACTAGAAGATCCCTGGTCAATGCCCTTGGAGGAATTAGAAGCTTTCATTGCACTAGTATATGCCCGTAGAGAATTTGGTGCCAGAATCCTGCAATACTGTTGATAGCTGTGCCAAATGAACAGCATATTTTGAAAAGTGCAGGATCAGTGTGATTTGTGCCAGCACTTAGACTTTGTAATCTATTGTAAATGAAGCCCATTCTGTTAAAATGTGTATTTATTCATGTCATTTCAATTATAGTATGCCTATGTATAAACGCATAGCTTTGGTTGCGTATATGCGGTCGCTCTAGAGATGGCAGCGGCTCCTCCCCCTCTGGATCTGTAGACGGCAGCAGCTCCTCCCCTCTGGCTCTGGAGATGGCAGCGGCTCCTCCTCCTCTGGTACTGGAGATGGCAGCAGCTCCTCCTCTTCTGGTACTGGAGACGGCAGCAGCTCTTCCCCCTTTGGCTCTGGATATGGCAGTGGCTCCTCCTCCTCTGGTACTGGAGACTACAGCTGCTCTTCCTCCTTTGGCTTCTGGAGATGGCAACAGCTCCTCCCTCTCTAGGTCTGGAGATGGCAGTGGCTCCTCTCCCTCTGGCTCCTGTCACAAATTAACCTAAAACCTGTCTTCCCTTGTACAAGGTACGATCACCTTATTTGAATGAAATGTGTATGCGGCAGAGATAGATGGCTCTTTGATAGAAACAGTTTAATTTATTTGAAGTATTCCCATTGATGATGGGAATGGTGGGAATGTAGAGATGGAAGCCCTGCTAACAAGATTTAAGTTTTTGCAGGTATCAGGCTTTTAAAGACACACCTGTGGTGACTTTGACAGACTCACTGAGAGCAGAAACTGACCCAAGACTGTGACAGCTACTGGAAGCAGGCTGATCTTTGGGATACAAATTGAACATTTGTGAAACTGCATTGTGTTAAAATGTTGCAATAACTGTACTGTGTTTTAAAGAATATAAAGCCAGCAGAAATACTAAACAAATTGTTAAAACACACTATTCATACAAAAAGTTATAATCTGTTCTGTATTAACCTATAGTTATGTGAGAGCATTCTATATTCCTGCTTATTCTGTTATAACAGTAACAAATATTATTGTATCTTTATAAGTCTGAGTAAAAAGGGAGCTAGGTTGGGGTCACGCTGACCAAAAAAACGTCTGTGAAATGAGCTAAACTTGTCTTTGTCTGAGCTACTGGTACCAAGGTTTATAACCTTGAGGAGAAAAGCAGAAACAAGACTCTCATTTAATTAACTCAAATGTTCACAGTCAAGTCTCTTATTTAGAGAAGTAAGCTTGATCTGAAAGTAGTCTTTAAGCTAAACACAGGTATTCTAGAATAATTCAAACAGAATATAAGTGTAAATGTTTTATTTTAGCAGAAGAACTGTAGGAGTTTGAAACTAAGAGAATATAGTGCAGAAATTAACTTAAAGTAAAAACTTCAATCAAAGCATAATGATACCAGTCTGTGTCTTTGCTTGCTTGCAGTACCAGACAGGGGGTAATTGAAGGAAATAACTTTTTGGCAACTAATGCGAGTTTTAATGTTTGGGGGGTTTGAAATCTAAGGTTTCTATAATGAGTGATCTTTTACATATAAGAAATACCTCCTGGTACAGGAAAGGGTAGTCGGTGCTGAACTATATATGGCTTCATTAAATCATAGAAATTAATGAAAACCTGGTAAAAAACAAGTGAGGGGGAGCCATAGCATAAGACTATGTCTGAGAAAATGCTTACAGAAGACTCTTCTATTAATGATGGATGTCCTAGACAGAGAAGCAGGTGGTTCAGAACTTGCCTGAACGGGATTTTTGTAAAAAAAAACAAAAAAACAGAGAGGCCAAGTTTAGTTTAAAGCATTGAATAGCTTGTAAAATGTTCTTGATAGACTGAATTTAAGTGAGAATAATTGGACATATAGTTGTATGCTTAGAGGTTTGCTATGTACCTTGTATGCTGTGTTCAGGAACTCCCTGGTACCAAAAAAGAATAACATCAGTTCAAACGCTCATCTTACATATTTTGGAGATGTAGGAGAGTGGACTAGGGTATGATGGCTAATTAATCTTATAGAAGGAGTTACCGGGTGTTTTGAAAATGTTATTAACATGAAGGACAGGAGCTGTTAAGGCGGATTAATGTTTGATATTTAATTGAGACTTCTGATGTAAGAAGTGAAGCAAAAACTCTATAAAAAACAAGGTAAAACCCCAGTCAAGTGTCACTAACTTGCTAACTACAAACTGATGTGATCCATGCTCTGAAGATCTCTGATCGAGCTGATTGCTGTTGGTGTCGTATTTAGAAGCCTTTGCCTTTGAAGACACTTCAATATACTGTTTCTACACTTCAATATACTGTATATATATATATATATATATATAGAGAGAGAGAGAGAGAGAGAGAGAGAGTAAAAGAATCCCCCCCCTCCCTGCTGTCTTACAATATATATATTGGAAGGTAAGAACTATTTTGAATCTGTATCTCTTTCATATTGATGCATTGCTATAAGGATTTATATTTTAGTTGTTGAGAGTGATATTGGATGTTCTAGAATTTAGCGGTGGGCGTTTTCAGCTTTATGCATGCAGAGCTTAAGGGCAAAACATGTTATAACCATAAACGTACTGAAGTATGAATGCTATTATACCTGGACTTCCCAGATTGCCTGTCAGTTGGGATTTGACATAGTCTGTAACTACTCAATCAATTTTTAAGCATTTAATAAACTCAAGGAGTACTGATTCTACTCTGATTCGTCAAAACTTCAATTCGAATGAGTCTGTGTGAGCTTCTTGATTATTAAAAGTCATCTGGATACGTTGCAAGCCCAGTGCGTGAACGATCCACTTACAAGAGTCCAAAACATATTTATGTCCTCCTGAACATCTCCCCTGAGTTTAAGAGTGTACTTAGAGTATATATATATAGAAATAAAAAGAGTACGTGCAAATCTGATACTCTGGAGATGGCAGCAGCTCCTCGCCTTCTGGCTGTGAAGATGGCAGTGGCTCCTCCCTCTCCGGCTTTCGGGATGGCAGCTCCTCCGTCTCTGGCACTTGGGACGGCAGTTGCTCCTTTTGATCTTGGATCTCCCCACAGGCAAGGCACCAATCTTGGTCCTCAAGGCAGCCGAGGTGGTCTTCTAATCTGCCGTCCCACAGATCCTCCTCTTCTCTCGCTTTTAGGCAAGCAGCAGCTGTTGGGCAACCAGGCAAAGTCACAGTTATCTGCATACCCAATCTCTCGTGTAGGTATTATTATTATTATTATTATTATTATTATTATTATTATTATTATTATTATTTGTTTATTTAGCAGACGCCTTTATCCAAGGCGACTTACAGAGACTAGGGTGTGTGAACTATGCATCAGCTGCAGAGTCACTTACAATTACGTCTCACCCGAAAGACGGAGCACAAAGAGGTTAAGTGACTTGCTCAGGGTCACACAATGAGTCAGTGGCTGAGGTGGGATTTGAACCGGGGACCTCCTGGTTACAAGCCCTTTTCTTTAACCACTGGACCACACAGCCTCCTATCTTATGTATTATGGAACGCTTGGAAGTAATAGCACCCTCGACTTCGTCTCAAGCCGCATTACCAAAACAGTCCATATTGCCAGGTAATGAATATATATATATATTCCTGTATCATAATTATAGTTGTTATCTTTACGTAATACAGCAACTAGAATCCCTCTGCCATTCACTTTCATTAAACATTCTGTTATCCTGTGATAACAATACACAATGTATTTTCAATAATCACCAATGTCGTTCATTGCACAGTCACAACATGGTGACAGTATAACTAGAGGATAGTTATACTGTCCCCACCCCCCACTGAACCTTTTCAAATACCTTGGCACTATCACAGCTGTTGGTATGCCATTTTGGCAATCCCTAGATTTACTGTGGATCATGTTATAATTAGGCAATGTGGCCTAACTCACTGTGGAGTGGTCTTGTCAGTTCTTAGAAACTGGGGCTGATAATTACTTGAATAGGTGACCTCCAAGGCAAATGCAAATGCAGGATATGGTGTTGGACTGCTCTTATAAGTGAGGGATGATGGATACCAAGTTGTGTAAAACATATGTTGCTTCTACAGTAAGTGGATATATAGCCAAAGTGTAATAACATTTGAATTTCAACCGTGTAAGAAAACGGTCTCATGAATAAACATATGAGTAAATTAAATAGGATATGAGATAGCAGGGCAATAGATTTGATTTTAATTCACATTTCTCAGTCAGAAGGCTCTGTTCTTCTATTTTGCTGCACAACAGGCAATCTAAAAGCAAACATTCTCAAAGCCTTTTCTTCAATTGTCATTTATTCAGAAAATTAAAAAAAACTCAAACATTAAATGCATATTGTGTACAATCTCAGGTTGTCATTTATTTTAGAATCTGTTTATTTTTTGAGCAAACGAGGGTTTGGAGTATATACATTGAAAATCGAACTCAATATGTTTCTTTATATTTTAATTAGGAATCCCAGTCGGCTCACTTGCACTTTAAAGAGAAGCCTCAAGTATCATTGTATGATGTTTACAATCATTCTGAGTGGCTCTAGATCCAGTTGCTCCAGTATTGAAGTGTTCTACTTTTTCCTCCTGGATTTGAGCTCGTCTGGAGATCCTTAGCGCAGGCACTGAACAGAACTTTCAACTCTTGACAGCCTCACCTACTCCCTGTCAGCTCTCTCTATATTTATAATATAAAAACGTGACATCTGTAGATTGGAAATATATATCTATCTATAGTTTTAGATTTATATAAATAAGAGTACAGATTTGATTTCCCTTTAATAAAAGCTTTTGAACTCTTTCAAAAATAATAGTGCTGTTACATTTTTTTTCCACCAGGTGGCAATATGCACCAAGTAAATATACAAAACATTGTAATTAAGTTGTGTAAAACTTCTATTCAGTTGTCACCTCTTCTGGTGCATTTAAAAGTAATTACAACACGACACACGACGGCAGACTGTAATTTGTTTCTATCTATAGTACTCTCTGGGGAATATCTTTTCTGTTTGGCTGCACAAACTGCCCGGTATGTCTGTTTTAGAAAACGAAAACCCATCATTTAGCGTGATTAGTGAGTGGCCTCTGTTACAAAAGGGTATTATACTGTATATGTATGAGTAGTCCTGTTTAATGACCCGCGGGACTACTCCAGCTGTCGAGTGACAGCTGCAGAAAAAATTATATTTAGCACCCTCAAAAAGAGGGTGCTAACAAGGATGGGCAATTAACACACTTTAACAAAAAAAAAAAAAAAAACGTTACTAGTTAGAATTCTACATAAATATTATTTGAGGATTATTTGTGTTACTGCTGTTTATTTAACACATAATACACTGTGTGTGCTAATGCACTATGCACTGCATTATTTAATACTGCTGCAGGAAACATTCTTTTTGGAACAGTTTAATGCTCTGTTTGGACACTCAAGGGTCACACTGTATTGATATCGATGTTGAACACACTCAAACAAAGACTGGAAAGCCTAATATCATAAGCCTTGCCTAAGACAAGGGTATTCAAGGTATTTCTGAGTGTTTAAAAGCAAAGTCCTCCTCACAAGACCATTTCCCTATTGCCTTGTGTAATACAACTTCATTCAAACTCCCTATTTCAGGAAGCCGTTACAATATCTTTTATTATTATTATTATTATTATTATTATTTATTTCTTAGCAGACGCCCTTATCCAGGGCGACTTACAATTGTTACAAGATATCACATTATACATTATTTCACATTATACAGATATCACATTATTTTACATATAATTACCCATATATACAGTTGGGTTTTTACTGGAGCAATCTAGGTAAAGTACCTTGCTCAAGGGTACAACAGCAGTGTCCCCCACTGGGGATTGAACCCACAACCCTCCGGTCCAGAGTCCAGAGCCCTAACCACTACTCCACACTGCTGCCCATATGAATGCATGTAAACATGTTTCAGGTTTTTAACCAGATTCAAGTGCACAGGTTCTTTCACAAGTGATCCTCAAACCCCATCTTTCTTGTATAAGGTGCTAGCTCCTTTTGAATGGAAAGCTTATGCTGCAAAAGAATATGGCCCTTCAAGAGAGCCAAATTAATTTCTCTGGAGTTCACCCACTGATGATGGAAATGATAATGAAGCTTGGGAACCTTCTGGTATGAAAAATAATAAATTCTGGGCAACTCAGACCTTTTGGATGGAAGGGATACCTAATCAAATAGCCCTCCGTGATCAAATTGAAATGCATGAACAAAATAGTTATCAGTCCAGAACCATTACTCCCTGTGGGAAACTCTCTCTGAAAAGGGGAATAGACAGACATATCTCTAGACTAATATGTGGATGTCAAAGATTTAGAACTGGGCTCCTACAAGCAGAACCAAAACCATGTCCTGCATGTAGCCATGTGGTAAAACACTGTGGAATAAAGTTTGAATGTAATGATTCACAAGGATTGTCATTTTCTCATTTGAATGTCAAATCAGACAATGTAAAGAGAATTGAATGTATGGGGTGTGATGCAGATCACCAAGTAAAGTGGGCTCATCTGGGAAAATGAGAATGTAAAGATGGGAGACCTGCTAACAGGGTTAGGTTTCTTGCAGAGATCAGGTACCACACTTGTGATGCTCAGCGATGGATCCCAGACCCTGTGATGGCTTTTAAGGAACCACTGAGAGCAGAGTCGCATAAAGATTTGGATACTGGGATCAAAAGACCACTGTTAAAAGTAACTGTTCAGGGCAATAATATTATAATATTTTAAAACTCAGTACTGGTTTAGAAATTGTTAAACAAGCAGAAATATTATTGCAGAAATCTTTTAGCCTAAATGAGAAGATTCAGCAAAACTATAAAACACTGACCTAATTTAATGAGGCTTCTTTTGGAATGTGCTTGTAGCTACGTTTTTTTATCAGTAGAAGCAACTCAACCCAAGCAGGGCCCTCACTTTTAATTCTTATCTGTAAATATACTAGGATTTCCGTGGTACCAGAAAGATGTTTGTATATTTTATCTTAACAAATAAAAAGAACTAAATGGTACCGGGGAAATATGTTATTTAGTTTAAAGTAAATCTTTTATATCCTTAGAAAATTAGGAGAAAAGCCTGTTAATGCATATTATTAATTTTAAGAAGGAGTGATTAGGACACATATGTTATTTGGGTATGATATATGTACTCTTTCTGTGTCTTGTAATCTCTTGTAGTAATATATCTTATTAGCAGGGTGTGTGTGTCAAATGCATGAATTGGGAGTATGTGCCCACTTTCTATTGAGATTACATTTAAATGAAACCCATTAGAATCATTATAGAAATCATTATTTTCCTCATTTTTTTATTTTTTATTTTTATCTAACTGCAATGTCAAGCTAATACTAGTAATTAGGTTCTATGACATAGTATTCAAAGATAAGAGCCAAAAACATTTGCTCCCTGGTATTGTGTCACAGGTGCGACAAGTCTAGTTCTTAAGCACTTATTTGTTTTTCTTTTTTTTAATCACTTAATCACTATTATATTATTTGCATGTATTTCTGGAGGTGAAATTTCTCCAGTGGCATAGTGGCTAAAAACTACTTAGAATTGCCACAATAGCGTTTATTAACAACCTAAAAATATCCTGCATCATATCTCCCTAATCAATTATATCAAGTTGGCAGGCTGTTAATTATACTGTATATGTCCTCCTGTTTTTTTGCAACCACGTTTGGTACTTAAATTCCATTCTATGAAATGACTGACAAATTCAATTACAATGGACTTTCAACTGTATTACTTTGTGTTAATGAAATTCTGCTAACTGAATGCAAGCAGAACAGATTATAAAATGAATTCCGTTTACAATTCTTAATCTCTAAACAGAGTCCTGCCACATTCTGAAGCAGCAGACAGCATTTACTTGCATTTCAATTGTTAATGCGTTTAAATCATTTTGGGGTTGGTAACTAGGCAACCATATACCATGCATTTAACCTAATACTGGTAACTTGGAAACCAATCACCAGAATACCATTTACAAATGCAGTTCTCCACAAAGAGAACAAAATAATCATAATGTTATAACATTTGCAAGAAACAACGTAGACAGAAGCAGTTACCTTAAAATCCTGAGTTGGGTTTGTTTTTGCAACACTTCTTAGCTATAAGACAAGCCCACTTCTCCAAAAACAATTAACAAAAAACATTTTAAATGCTTTCTCTAGTAAACAGTCTAGCTAAAATGTGCTACCATGACTTCCTAATAGAATACTGAATTATTGAATGATACCGATTTTCATGTCTAAATGCGACAGGGACCGGAGAGCTAAATCTTTAGAATAGATTAGATATTAACATCTGGAATTGAGGTGAAAGTTAAGGTCAGCAGCCAGACTGGCAGGAAACACATCCCCCATCTGTTTGATATTCTTTCTGTCCTTTGCCTGTACTCTTTCCTCGATGAAATGCCATGGCAAGTGGGATCAAACAACATTTCCATATCATATTATTGAACTTTCAGTGATTGAATCAAGGCTGGCTAACTAAAATCCCTCACCATTAATAATAATTAATAATAATAATTTCTTTCTTAGCAGACGCCCTTATCCAGGGCGACTTACAAGATATCACATTATTTTTACATACAATTACCCATTTATACAGTTGGGGTTTTTTTACTGGAGCAATCTAGGTAAAGTACCTTGCTCAAGGGTACAGCAGCAGTGTCCCCACCGGGGATTGAACCCATGACCCTCCGGTCAAGAGTCCAGAGCCCTAACCACTACTCCACACTGCTGCCCTAGACCATTGAAATGGCTTGAGTTATTTTCTAATTATTTTGGTCAATATGAAAATGTACTGATCCAAAATGGAAATATTGTTCAAGACAAGGCCTCGGAGCAGTCAATCAACATTTACTCCTTGGGTTTATGAATATCGCTATTAATCAAAATGGGAATCAATATCTTGGTAATACGGCTTTGAATTTTGCTAGAAAAATGCAGTACAATACAATCTTGATTGGCACTTCGATTTTACTAACATTTCTTCACCCGAAACCTCTCATGTTATGTGCAGTGCTCCTCTGTGCCATCACTGTCATCATAGACAAGCTGCACTCCTTTCCCTATTTACTGTACAGAATAGTACATTATGATCTGTGTGTAAAAAAAACATTTGTGCATGTTTTGTGATTGTCCAGGTAATCAAGGAACTGAGCTGCTGTTAAACTGGGCGAACAATCTGGGACTGCCATTGATGCACTTTATTTGTTAAGGTTTTTGATGTTGTTCCTTTTTCTGTGAAGGACAAGTCATTAAAATTCAGAAACCTTTTGAAAATGACATACTGTTATTTTATGTACAGTATTTTGTAAAAGAACAACTGCTACAGAAGATTGTTTTATCCTAGTCAAACCTCTTTCCATCTTACAGTTGCACATCCACTCAGCTGAGCTCAGAAACTGCAGGGGAAGACGCGTTTGCATTTAAAATACCATCTGCTTTTTAATTCTGAAGCTTCACCATAATTGCCTCGAGAGATGATTTTCTTTTGGGTTTTTAATTGGATGATTTTCTTGCTCTCTTTTCTGTGAATAGAACAGTGTTATCCTAAAGCCTGGAAGGTGTTCAGAAGTAATACAAGCTGAAAATAATCCAATCCCATTGGGATGAAACAATGATTCAGATTCTTTCTGTACCTTTCAAACAAATGAAAAAAAAACCTTTGTTAAGAAATTATTATTAAGAACTCCAGTGGACTGAGCTGTTTCCTCTGTTTCTGATAAAGGAGAAAGGGTTTTAAGTGTTGGTCTTGTGTGCATGCTAAAGAACGTGACTGAAGCTTGCAGAAATGCCCAATTTCATGACCTTTTAACACATTTTAACTGAGGATCAGGGATGAACTTCTCAACAGAAAAGTGCAGGTACTCGTATGCATAGCCGGCTGTCAACATTAAAATAATGGAGATAATCTGAGTGACAATGAATAAATACTTTTAAAATGTATTGGTACACGATACATTTATGAATACAAAAATAAGCCTAAAAAAATAACACCATAAACAAAGAAGCTGAAAATACTGAAAGCTTTGTACTGCATGTATCACTAAATCATGTACTGTAATATAACACTTTAGTAAACCTTAAATGATCACGAAATATTACACAATATTACTATGCAGTAAGTGCTGTAGAGAGGGTTTTGTTTCAAGATATTCTAAAAAAGGAACAATGTTATAAAAAAATTGTATAAAAAAACAACTGTGCTATGACAAAAAATGATACAAAAAGGTCTAAGTCAAGCAATGCACAATAGGGGCTAAAATACCCTTCTAATTTTTTATGTACCAGGCACTATTCTTTTTTATTACCATAAAACTTCAATTAAATGCCTCTGGCATTTATTTACAATATTTGTCAGCAGACCTGGCGCGTATTGGAGACAGGTGATTAATCGAGACCTGGCAATTATTTGAAGTTTTACGGTATGCACTTGATTTGGCCATTTTAATCTCCACAGTATTCTCTGAAAACATCCCCATACTTTCCAGACCCCAGGTACTCACCTACAACAGGATCTGGCCTTCAATTAGAACATGTATCTTTATTTATTTATTTTTTTACAATAATATATGCAGTGTGCTTATCTGTTGTGTTTACGTGTAGATTAATTACCATGATCAATTCTAGAAAAAAAAGATGAGTGTATTTCAGGCAGATTTAAAAATAAAATCCAGGCATTGTGGCTCCTACACAATAAGCAAAGTGGCAAAAGATACATTTTCATAAAGTAATATCATTAATGTGGTTTACTTTAGGAGACATTGCACAAAGAAAAAAACACCTCACCTTACAGTCCTCACCAGAAAATACTAGGATCACAACAAAACAAAACTTTTATCACTATACTTAACATTGCAAGTTGGGCTAGTGTTTGGAAAATGTGAAGCACACGTGCATCTATATCCCGATTCTGTCAAATCTAAAGCAGCACTTTGTTGATCCCGTCTATTTAATGTTAATCCCTGCTGTCCCATTCATCGCTTGCGTACTGTGATAATTATTTATAATATTTATCAACTATGCAATTTATGGCAGACACTGACGTGGATTTTTGCCTTCAAATTCATGTGCAGCAGTTTGTTTGAATATTCAGTTTCTCCGCACTTAAGAAAATAATAATTACATGCCGCTGTTTGCAGGTCGTACTGCTAAAGTCTTCTCTCGTTGATCAATCAATGAGCACTGACACAAAACTAAATGGGCAGAGATTTGTGACATATGCAAAAATGAAATCTGATCAGAATGAAAGCTTGGCCAATTAACATGCAGTGATTATACTGACGTTAACGGTGGCCAATAGCAACTAACAGACACAGAAGCAGTATGAGGAAACAGAATGCAAGCACATGAAAGCGCATTTGAGAAACGTTGCGCTAGTGCAATGTGTAAGTGGATGGAATGCATGCGCTTTAGACGAAAAGCAGATGAAATAAGTCCCGGTACCCTTTACCAGCATTAAAATAAGTCCTGGTACCCATTACCAGCATTAAAATAAGTCCCGGTACCCATTATCAGCATTAAAATAAGTCCCGGTACCCATTACCAGCATTAAAGTAAGTCCCGGTGAGTATCGCCAGAATTTCACCTCTGCTGAGGACTACAAATAAAGTTATTTACTTTCCAATAATGATAATTTAATTAATTGAAGCAAGTCCACTTGAGCAGGAATGACCCCTCCCAGTTACATCACGACTCAGCCATAATGTACAGTAGTTTTGTTAATTTCACAAACCCTTGAAGCAGGAGCACAGAATTCTTTCAATGAGGAAATAAAAAAGGTTTTAAACTGAATTAAATGGTTGCTGAAATTTCTATTAACATTGTGGAAATCATGTATGTCTCATTATTATTATTATTATTATTATTATTATTATTATTATTATTATTATTATTATTATTATTAATAATAATAATAATAATAATAATAATAACAACTCTGAAGAGCAATCTCTAGTATAACAAACACTGCAGCACTGTTTTTTTTTAGTCCCAATTGTTGACTGCTTTTTTAATGTTTCTTTTTAATTCTGAGTATTTATTTGTATATCTTTATTGAATAAACATTGATTGACTTTTCCCACTTGCCTCTGTGTTATATTGTAAATTATATAACAAACTAAGACCAAATATTTTGGTGTTACAAATTGGCGACAAGGATGGGATTGAGGCAAGCGGTTTAAATATTAAAAGTTGATAGGAAGAGGTAGTTGAAAGAAAAACAGTGGTGTCTGTTGGAACCAGGAGATTTCTGACTGATCCTTGACACTGGGCTGATTGTGGTTGTGAATCCTGCTGCTGTGCTGTTGCTGCCTGGGGATCGTGCTGCTGTGCTGTTGCTGCCTGGGGATCGTGCTGCTGCTGGCTGGGGGTCATGCTGCTGTGCTGTTGCTGGCTGGGGGTCATGCTGCTGTGCTGTTGCTGCCTGGGGATCGTGCTGCTGTGCTGTTGCTGCCTGGGGATCGTGCTGCTGTGCTGTTGCTGCCTGGGGATCGTGCTGCTGCTGGCTGGGGGTCGTGCTGCTGTGCTGTTGCTGCCTGGGGATCGTGCTGCTGTGCTGTTGCTGCCTGGGGATCGTGCTGCTGCTGGCTGGGGGTCATGCTGCTGTGCTGCTGCTGCCTGGGGATCGTGCTACTGTGCTGTTGCTTGGGGGTCGTGCTGCTGCTGCCTGGAGGTTGTGATGCTGCTGTCTGGGGGTCATGTTGCTGTTGCCTGGGGGTCATACTGCTGCTGCCTGGGGGTCGTGCTGCTGCTGCCTGGAGGTCGTGCTGCTGTGCTGCTGTTGCCTGGGGGTCGTGCTGCTGTGCTGCTGCTGCCTGGGGGTCGTGCTGCTGCTGCCTGGGATTCATGCTGCTGCTGCCTGGAGGTCATGCTGCTGTGCTGCTGCTGCCTGGGGGTCGTGCTGCTGCTGCCTGGAGGTCGTGCTGCTGCTGCCTGGAGGTCGTGCTGCTGTGCTGCTGCTGCCTGGGATTCGTGCTGCTGCTGGTGGCTGGAAACTGTCATATTTTTTTTTTTCTCTTTGTATTTTTATAGCCTAGTTTTTGTGGTTGTGTGATATATATTGATATAATGTCTGTATAAGAATTGCAGAGAGAAATTGCTGCATTAAAATAGAAGCTGGCTATGGAACAGGCTGAAAAACAGAAAGTTATAAATGAAAGAGAACAGTTGAGTAGTATGGCGTTGCTTAATGGTGATGGAACAATACAGTGTGAAGGGCTCACCTGTCGGCAAGGACAGGGACGCGAAGAGTTGGCGGCTACCAGTTCCTATGCAGATTCTGTAGTAAATGCTGGGTCTGAAAGGGTGGTTTATCTTTCTAGGGAGAGGAAGATCAGCAAATGTTCTTGTTTTTCTCGATCTGAGAATGAATTGGGAATTGATGAGTGGGTTGAAGAAGCTTGTAGTATTATTCGGGCTAGACGCATGTCAGCTGCTGAGCAAGTAGATTTTATAATGGAACATTTAGAAGGGAGTGCTCGTAATGAAATTAAATTTCGAACTGATGCAGAAAAGGAAGATCCTGAGAAAATAGTTAGTATCCTGAAGGGGGCATTTGGAGGGTTTCAGTCAGCTGCCAAGTTACAGAAACTGTTCTTTGAGCATAAGCTAAGGGAATTTTCTCATGCTTTAATGGCCTTGTGGCAGCAAGTTGTGAAACTTAGCCCTAAGTGCTACAGACCAAGAACAAACTCTCAAAGCTCAATTTTCTGAAAATGTTAAGGATGCCTTTTTAAGAAAATAATTAAAACAGTTAAATAGGAGAGAGCCAGAATGAGTTTTCTAAAGTTCAGGGAGGAAGCTATTCAGTGGGCTGAGGAGGAGGAGAGGAGTGTCCCTGTGGGACAGAGCAGGTGTGCCAATCAGCAGGCTGTAACGGAATTTTCTGAAGAGTATGAGGCTGTAAGAGCCATTGAGGGGACTAGTCCCTCCTTGGCTGAAATATTGCAACTTCTTCAGAAGCAACAAGTGCAACTTGATTAGTTGACTAAACAAATGCAAGGACAGACAAGAGGTTTCGGGTCATCTAGGGCAACTAATGGGCAGAGACGAGGGGAGCTACCTAATCTTGATGTTCAGGGACAACTTTGTTTTTCATGTAAGCAACCAGGACATATAGCAAAGAAGCGCCCTGTACGGAGGCGAGCGGTCCCTAGTCAAGAAGTGAGGTTAGAAGTTTCTGACATACCAGATGCTGTACAGTTTGAAGGGGAGGATCAAGGAAACTCTCACCCCCTGTCATGCTGAGTCAAACGACAGATGGGGGTAATTTAGACTCCAATGCTATACCGCATTTGCTAGAGCTGTATAGAAAGATTGTGGGTGGTTGCCCAGTTGTATTGGCTAATATGGCAGGAGTCATGGGACCTTGTCTTTTGGATAGGGGGTCTATGGTAACCACCATTACTGAGAGTCTTTTTAAGCAGCATTTCCAACCCTAAGCAAATAATTACTTTCATCTAAAAGTAGGTTGTCTTTTAAAGCAGCGAATGGGTTGAGTATACCCTATGTTGGGTATTTTGAGTTGGATGTAGAGGTAATGGGGAGAAAAATCCCTGATAGAGGTTGATTGGTATGAATGTCATAGACAAATGTCGTGAGATTTTGTGCAAGCAATATGGTCCCTTGTATGTCCAGGAATTGAGAGAAACTGGTGTTGATAGCCACTGGTTATCTGCTTTAAAGAGCTGTGACAGCAGAGCTATGTGGCCGGAGCGTGGACAACTAGGCTATGTGAAAGTGAACAGTACTAAACCAGTCTGCATTCCAGCTGGCACTGTTAGTATGGTAGCTGTGACAGGGTTTAAGGGCCAGGAAGGAAAAAATTGTCCTGTTGTAATTGAACCATTGTTTGAAACTTGCAATCTTCTAGCAAATCTGGCTGTAGTTAGTACTGTCAGTTTGTGTCAGCAGGGGAATTGTGTTATCCCAGTAGCTAAAATAGGGGATTCAGATGTATTGCTACAACCCCATGTTAGGACTGGTAATATACAAGCTGTTGAAGAGATTCAAGCTGTAGATGGGGTGGAAGTGGATTTTTATTTTGTTGGTACCAATGAGGCTATTGTAGTGTTTCAGGAGTCCTTTGAAGAGAATGAATTCTGGAGAACTGTGTTGTCTGCAGATCTTGCTATAGAAAATGTTAGTGATTTCCAACAGAAGAAATTGAAATGGCTGTTTCAGAAACATTCAGGTGTTTTCTTTGCAGGTGATGATGAACTTGGGTTTACTGAGGTTGTGAGACACACAATTCCTACCGTTAATGAAGCCCCTATACGTCAGAGACACTGTCACAGTAGGAGGCTGTGTTGTCCAGTGGTTAAAGAAAAGGGCTTGTAACCAGGAGGTCCCCGGTTCAAATCCCACCTCAGCCACTGACTCATTGTGTGACCCTGAGCAAGTCACTTAACCTCCTTGTGCTCCGTCTTTCGGGTGAGACGTAGTTGTAAGTGACTCTGCAGCTGATGTATAGTTCACATACCCTAGTCGCTGTAAGTCGCCTTGGATAAAGGCGTCTGCTAAATAAACAAATAATAATAATAAAACAAATAATAATTCCACCTAGTCAGTTGGAGGAGGTTAAGAATCATATTCAGCAGTTGTTGAAACAGGGTGTGATAGAAGAGAGTAGTAGCCCTTATGCTTCTCCCATTGTGTTGGTTAGACTATAGGAAGCTTAATGATAAGACTCACAAAGATGTGTATCCCTTACCTAGGATTGAAGAGTCTTTGGATGCTTTACATGGTGCATAGTGGTTTTCGACACTAGATTTAGCCAGTGGGTACAATCAAGTGGCAATGGAGGAAAAAGATAAATGTAAGACTGCTTTTTGTACACCTTTTGGAATGTATCAATTAATACATTCCAAAAGGTATGTAATCAATCAAATAACCCTTTGAGCTATTTATTGACTGCCAATTTAGGGGCTGTTGAACAACGGTGGGCCTCTCAACTTGTTCTTTTTGATTTCAAAATAGTTTATCGATCTGGCAGGCAAAATGGGAATGCAGATGGGCTTTCCCGGCAATACCAGCAACCATCGGAAGACTGTGTGCCTATTCGGGAGGTACAAGAGGTCTTTCAAATAACTTTCTCCCAGTTACCACAAGTCTTTAAAGAGTATCAAGCACCGGAAGCAGGTCTGGTGGAAGAAAGGGGGGCTGAAGTACAAACTTTTTCAACTAGGTTTCCATTTCCTGCATATACTAAAGAAAACCTATCTGTACTCCAGAAGGAGGTCCCAATAATCCAAGGACAAAAACGGCAGCTCTTCTTACCAGCGTCCCTCAAGGAGCAAGATAAGAAACAGCTCCATGACTAGATGGGCCATCAAGAGATAGAGAGGACTATGTCCTTGATTAGTAGCCGTAGTAGAAATAGAGCAATGGTGTAAACAGTGCAGTCATTGTTTTATTGCAAAAGCTGTGAAACCACAAGTTTGAGCTCCAATGGGAAACCTGTTGGCATCAAAACCTTTAGACATTTTAGCTATTGAATTTACATTGCTAGAGTGTTCATCTACTGGTCGGGAAAATGTCCTTGTCATGACCAATGTTTTTTCAAAATTTACCATTGCTGTGCCTACTAGAGATCAGAGGGCCACTACTGTTGCTAAAGTACTAGTTAATGAGTGGTTTTGTCACTACGGTGTTCCCAATATAATTCATTCTGACCAAGGTCAGAGTTTTTAAGGGCATGTGATTTGAACGATTGTGTCGCATTTATGGGGTTATTAAAAGCTGTATAATACCTCACCATCCACAAGGTAACAGACAATGTGAATGTTTTAATCAGACTTTACATGATCTGCTTCGCACCTTGCCTTTAGAAAAGAAAAATCGGTGGGTAGAACAATTTTTGTATGCCTATAATGCCACGGAACGTGCTTCTACAGGTTATTCATCTTATTTTTTAATGTTCGGCAGGGATGCTTTCCTGCCAATTGACATCCTGTTAGGAGAAGAAGCAACCAAAGATGACCTTAGACCTGATGACTGGACAACCGTGCATCAGCTACGGCTGAGTGAAGCACTGGAGAAAGCAGGGACGAAAATCAGAACCCTGCAGAATCAAGCAGAGAGGAGAGAAAACTATCATGATCGTCATATTCAGGGAAAGGATCTTGTTGTTGGCCAGTTGGTGTACCTAAAGAATCGGAAGGTGAGGGGTGTGGAAGAATAAACACTTCAGTCAAAATTTAGATCCAGAGTTCTTCAATGCACTTTATCATATTCAAGCAATTGCAGGGAGAGACAATCAAGAGAGCAACTGAACATGAGTTCTTGTAGCAACCCAAGAGTTCACTGCACACAGGCAGGAACAAAGTGTTTATGTAGCTAAACAGGCATGATCTACATAAGGTAGTAACCAATCAAGTCTTTACAAGTATTCTACTTGTAACAATCACATGTTAACAAGCTTCTTGCAGTAACCTTGTATTCTTATCAACCGTGGCTAATACTTTGCATTGTGTAAGAAAAGTGTAGATGCAAGCAGAAAATGTGTATTCTAGTTTCTTAGCAACTTGCAGTTACAGATAGTGACAGCTAGAACATTCTTAAGAAATAAGAGACCTTTTGTTCTCTCTTACTTACATACACAGACTTTCTGTCACGTACATAATTTTTTTTTTTCAAACTCAAGTCTATGTCTCACATTGTTTACTTCCACAGGGGGCAAGGTAAAATAAAAAAAATGTGGAATCCTACATTTTATAAAGTTATAGGAAGATTGGACTCCACTAGCCCTGTGTATAAAGTAAGGCCTGTGACTGAAGAAGGACCAGTAAAAAATGTGCACAGAGTTGATTTAAGAGAATGCCCCTCTACAGCTGGACCAGAACCTATTACTTGTCTTAGATCCGATCCTGGTTTCAGACCTACAGAGAATATGCGCTTCTCAGAAGATAGTGATGATGAGAGCTGGTATTTGAGGGGATGCTCTAATCAACTCATTTATAGATGTGAAGAACTCAGTCAGTGGAATACTGCCATGAATACTGAAGAAGATGAGGCTGATCAATGTCGACAGAGCCTCACCTCTCAGCCTGAAGATGAGGAGGTCCAAGATGATGCTAGTTCATCCTCAAGCAGAAATTCATTTCTAATCCTGGACACTCTTCTCTAATATAGCAAACCTCACTCATGAACATATAGAGCCGCGAAGATCTCAACGGGCTACTGCAGGTCTGCATAGTAACCAGTTTAGACTCCCTAAGTCAGTTTTAAGTACTAATGCCCCTATAGATATAGTACAGAATTCTGCTGCTTTAGTAGATGTATCTTACAGTGATTTTGTAACTGCAATATCTACTATTGCTTCTACTTTAAGCAAAAATGTACTTCAAGGGGTGGGTAATCTTCTAAGGGAGGGTCCCGTCCGTAGGAACTTAAAATCAGACTTCTGAAAGATATGGTACCGGGGCGGCACTATTCCAGCCGGGAAGAATGTAACTGGCTACTTTAAATGCCTCGCTTTTTGACGATTAAACAGGTTGACCCTATAGAGCTCCCGTACTTTCCTAGCACACTATAAAACGTTAGTTTGGGGGTCTATGGAATAGAACTCTTCCTGTCTTTTGTTTGGTTCTGCAGTGGCTCCTTTCTGCTGACTGATTGCTTTCGCTGTAACTTGACTGGGCCCTTGTACTAAATAAGTATTTATCACCTAATAGGAACCGCAGTACTGTTTTTCTTTTAGTACCAATTGTTGACTGCTTTTTTAATACTTCTTTTTAATTCTGAGTATTATATTTGTGGACTTTTACTTGCTTCTACCAAAAACAACCAAACCAAAGAGCCATATTGTGGAATTCTGGGAGCTGTATATGGATCAAGAGCTGCCTGCTGGCCAGCCCTGTGCTGCTGTGTTTTAGGGTTTTATCTGTTTGAGTTCCAAAAGCATAAGAACCAAACTTTTTAGGGTAAGAGAATACACCGTTTGGAATATCCAGTGCATCATTCAAAGGCTTGCCATTCAACAAAAATACACATTCATGGTCAGCTAAGAGTATGATTTGGGCACCATCTTTATAACATTATTAACCACAAAATGTTTGACTGCATAACCCTAAAGCAAAAAATATATATTTAGTTCATGGCTCTGTTTCACTATGAATTGTGTAGCCAGGGACACAGCATTGTATGTGGCTATTGATTTTACTCATTGAGTGTTGCTTTTAATCAGTTTGAGGATTTGCAAGTAAACAGCAGTATTTCACAACACCATTCCTGGTCAGGCAGTGGCTATAATTGAACTGTATTTCAGGGAAAGGCTGGTGTCAGCATGACACAGGTCATACTCAGCAGCCTACACAGCCACCCTTGGAGCCATGCTTTTAGCAAATTAACTAGCTGTCAACCATAATATGCAATGTTACGAAAAAAAATAAAAATAAAACCTACGCTGTGCTAGCATTTACATGTACATTTAGCTTTCTAATATCATTAACTTCTCACTGTTTGATACACAGATCGACATTCCGAGAACTCAATTAAAAACATTTGGTTCAAGGGCTTTTAGTTTTCGAGCTCCTTCACTTTGGAACTAACAGACTAACTAACCTAACAGAGCAGTGCTAGTAGCCTTCATCATAGCCCGTGAAACTCTGCAGGCCCCACTTGTCTTGGATGTGCCAAGTCAGAAAATGCCTTTTTGCTGATATTTTTTGCGTCGCTCAGCACAGAATGCCTTCACTTCACACAGAGAAACCTGTGGACATCATTGTCACAAAATTACTGCTTTGTGTCTGGAAACAAGGTGGAAGCGCAGCAACGAGGATAGACAGACATGGACATGAATTATAAATAAAATACATTATAATGGGGACATTTGAAGCTTCCTCTTTAAAATAAACACATAGATAAAGCATATCTGTCTTAAACAAATGTTGAGTAGCCTAATTTTTCATAGCATCCCGTTGTTTTATTTTTTGCTTGGAAAATTTGTGCTCCATGTACTGCTCCCAAACATCCAAGGTTATTCATTTTGCAGCTGTGATGGATGTTTTGTCCTCAACAGATTCCCATCTTTTATTACCTGCCTTTAAATGTTCAATTTATGAACACATCTTTATGGTAAAGGGGTTAGTGACTACGGGACTCTCAATAAAGATGAAAGCCAATAAGCATAAGCTTGTGATATGGTTAATAGGCTATGCAAAATAACGCAGTAATTGTTATCAAATATGGCCCTGGATTATTTAGCCATTCATATGCCACCACAGACCACCAAAGTGACCCGCAAATTGACATTCAAACATGCAGACCTGCAACAGTCATTGTACTACCTGTAAAAAAAAAAACTATAAGCATCATTGTGTGAGTGCTGTAAGAAACTGAAATTTGTCATTATCAACACATGTACGCCATTCTTTGATGGGTTCTTAATTCAAGTTGCAAATTATACTTTTAAATTAACCAATGTTGTTGTTTTCTTTTATTAACTCGCAATGTAATTTTAATAATTTAGGTTAGATTAATCATTGTCGCCCCCCCCCCCCCCCCCTCTTCATCTGCAGCAAATAGTCTTTACAAGCATTCCAGTCGATGAAACGGGACCTATGCAGCACTGTGAAAAAGTTATCATGCACATTCCTAATATTTGGTATTACACAACAAATACCTATCCAAAGCTAAAAGCCTGGGGCTGCAGAAAACAATCCTAGACACTATGACTGGAAGATCAAATGACCCATATTTGAAATGGGGTCAGCCGCAAGTTCTGTGAACCAGGAACTAAGTGATCAAAATTGTTTTTATCATACCAAGTCCTGGTTTTCCCCTCAGCAGATTCAAGTTATATAACATTCTGGAGGAAAAGAATGACACAGAGGCATGAGGATGAAAGCCAAAAAGCTGTAATCCACGCGTGAACCACTCCCCGAATGATGTGTGACTCACTTGGTCACTGTCAGTTGCTGCTGCAGAAGAGAAGATAATATTTTGTTCTTGAACACTGTCACCAGCATTAGGGTACATCTTAGTGAGACATAGTTATCTAATAAACAGTACAGTGAGCCATACTCACAAAGCATTTACCCAGTGTTAAGTTAACATCCTTCTTTCTTTTTTTAAAAGAAAAAGCATAATACTTCGGGATGTTAATTTTAGAGCCCCCTACATGCATCGTAGTTACTTCTTAATAGTTCTGTCAGTTTTTTTTTATTTTACAAAAAAAATGGTGCAAGCCAAATGCTTTGTTATGTATGGTCCAGTATCTATCTAATTTGTACCTGTTTGTTAAATGAAATTTAAAATGAAATTTAAAAAATACAACCAAAATTGTTATAAAAGGAATGCAAAAGCACAAAAAAAAAAGTCTGTTTTGTTTTTCATTTTTCATATGCATGTATCTCCTACTGTGAAATTCTACAATCATTTTGACAGAAACAGTTACCATAATGTTTCAAGCACTGCTTGATACACTCTATTGCTCAAACCCCTTGATTTATTACAGACAGGGTTTTTCATTTTCCCATGTGTTTGTTTACTTTTTCCCTAATAGATACACACATTTGAACTGTCTCTTAATGCACAATTTATTAACACATCTTTATGGTAATAGGACTAGTCATAAGGACCTCATAACATTGAAAGCTTATTAGCATAACCTATTTATACGGGTATTAGCCAAAAGATTAAATTAGTGCCAATGCAAGTGCCCCAGCTAACCTTCACTAAATTAGAATTTGAAAGGTAAAGCCTTATTATCCCAACCCATGCAAAAATAAGTTCTGCAAACATTCAAAGGAATGCACACATCAATAGTCATTTTCACAATTAGACGAGCTTAAACAACAAAAAAAAAAGGCAAGTGTATTCAAACACCAGTGATTCTTAGATGATACGGTTCTAGTTTATAATATACGTCAAAGAGACACAGGGACAAAGAAATGACATTAAATATACAATAACAAAAATCAAACAACATCAAGTGGAAATAAGGATGCCAGATTTAAGTTGGATAACTTAAAGTCAAGTTCTGTATGACTTAATACCTAATAAATGCAGTACTTCCATTGTATATGTTTTGTATACTGTATACTTGGATACTTGTGTTGTCCTGCTTTGCTAATAGAGTGACATCACCATTACTCCCAGGAGGCTCATTTCAGTTGAAGGACTAAACGTTTCTCAGCACAAGAACATAAAATGTGTGTGTGAGGTGGGGTAATATCAGTCTTAAAAGCTAAAAGTGTTGTAAAGTGTTGGTTAATGTTAATTTGAGTTTTTGAAAGGGGCTGTGACTGTGATCACACAGCACACTTTTCCATCACAGGTCCCGTTGTCCTGACATTGTGCTCTTTAAAAAGTCCTGGTGTTCAGCCACTTCCTGTAGCGCGACACACGCTACCTTTAGTCAAATTAACGTAAACAACCACATTAATTTACGGCACCTGCATTGATAACACAATCAAATCAATTGCAAGGTGCTAGGGCAGGGGCCAACCCTGGTCACGGAGAGCCACAATCCAGCAGGTTGTATTGAAGAATATAAGTTGTTGATCAATTTAGCAAGTTCATGTGTTCAATTAAATCAGAAGTGGGCAGCTCTGGTCCATGAGAGCTGCAGGGGGTTCAGGGTTGTGTTCCAAATTATCTCAAAAGTACTTCATTGAACAATTTACTACTTAAATTAAAAATATTACTGCTTAACAAGTCAAAATGAAAGTCTTTAGAAATTGATGATTAAGGGTTACCTATAAAACCTGCTTGATTGTGGCTTTCCAGGACCAGGGTTGGCCACCCCTGTACTAGGGTAATCAAGAGCATAATTTTGATGATTAACACACGTGCTTATTTCCTCAGTGTGCCATGCATTTTCATTTAGTTTATTTATTCAATATGAATAAATATAAATATGTGTAATACGATCACTCTGTAGCTTTTCAGTTCTGGCAGGATTTATCCCAGACACTTGGCAGAGCAGCAAGAGGTTGCAAGCACATCAACAATGTCAATAAATAGAGCCTGACGCAGTGAGTAAAAAAAGAAAGAAAAATGCCAAAACGTTATTATTATTATTATTAATAATAATAATAATAATAATAATAATAATAATAATAATAATAATAATAATATAAAAGTAGCAATACATAATATGGCAAGTTAAACTAATAAGCCACAAATTATACACTAAGGAGTGCACTGAAATTAGCTAGATAATACTAAGAGTGAGAGGATGGTTATTTAAATAATCATTAAAATAGCCTATATTTAAATGGTTTAATTAGTCTTATCAATTATTTAACAATGTGTCCCAGTTTTGAGCTTTGAAAATCTGGTAACCCTACTGTGACCAAAAATGGACATACTGATTAAAAAATATCTGCACTGCATATTTATAACATGGATTAATTTACTATTTGGAACAAACTGCAATATAACCTAAAACAATGTTCTAAACCAGTGGAGTGGTGACCACGGACTCCTGGTGGGCCGCAAGGTGGTTTCAGGAAACCACAGCACATACAGTAATATTCTCTCTCAAACAACCCTGAGCAATGCATTTTTATGAGTGCTTCTGTTATTATCTTTGGGGTTACTGTATTTGTAACTCTTACTACCTTGATGTCAGGTCTTTTGTACATTTATAGTCTTCATTTCCAACACCTGCAACAAGGAGAACAACATTTCCATTCTTTGGGTGGGGGTTGATGTAAAATTGGGACCCCCATTCTAATCCGTGACAGACCGTAGCAACGTTGCCCTAAAACGTAACGGTGCTCTGCCAAGGACCTGTTTCTACTGCCATGTGTTTACTGTACTGAGGCATGTTTATAAACCAGTCAATAAATCACCCTTTAGATAAAACACCAGGAGGATTAATATAGCGTGGTATGATAAAATGATTTCCATCAAGTCACTAATTTCAAAGCAGCATGGAAAATACTTTCACAGCAGTGATCGCAAGATTAATTGAAAAAGAGCTTAGGAACAACACTGACACACTGCTGTGTCGAGACGTTGAAAAACACATTCACAGATGAGTTTTGTGACAGGGCATTATGTCGTTGTGGGAGAATCAATGTTACATTGACGTAAAAGAATGCAAAGGTGTTATGGCCCAGATGTTCAAAGTTACAAGATATCATATTCTACAGATATCACGTTATTTTTTACATACAATTCCCCATTTATACAGTTGGGTTTTACTGGAGCAATCTAGGTAAAGTACCTTGCTCAAGGGTACAGCAGCAGTGTCCCTCACCTGGGATTGAACCCACGACCCTCCTGTCAAGATTCCAGAGCCCTAACCACTACTCCACACTGCTGTATCCAGGTCTGGTGACCAACAACAATAATAACAAACAATAACGGGTTTGCAGACCCAAACAATAATAATAATAACCCAAACGTATCCGCCCCACAATTGTAAAAGTCCTGGGTGAGTGCAGTAGTGCTTGTGGTGGGTGATACAAGTTATTTGTGACAGTTGTGCAGTGCTGTTCTGGCGTTAGTGCTGGCCCTTGGCGACAGCTCCGGAATCGTGTTAGCCGTCTAGTGTGGTGTAACAACAAGACAATTACGCGCAGACAAACAAACAAAAAACACTCACGATGCTGCTCTTGATGCTTAACGGGGTCTCTCACAGTCCTTCTTAGTTTATCTTACAAAACCAAATGCAAAGGAACAGATTACGATTCTCCATCCCCTTTTATGCTGTCACACATGACCCCTTGGTAAACGAGTGCAACCACCTCTCCAATCTGTGGCTGCCACGTCATTTCCCTTCCGGGTCAATGCGTTATTGCAACGGAGTCTCGCCCCCTTCCAGGCTGGCTGACTTCCCTTGAACCCTGGGAAAGAACCGTCAGACCAGCCCGTCCAAGGAAATCTGTTCTCGCTGCTTAGCGCTGTCACAGGTCAGATTTACAACCAAGAGTCATTGTATTTCTGTCACAAACCTCCTCTTCAGTAAAGTTGCCCTTTCTGTACTTTCAAACACTGAGCCATTGCCTCATGTATGCAAATACACCTGCAAGATATTAGCAATGCAAGAAGAGTTGCATAAAAGGGACATAAAGTGGCACAATCTTTCAATATCTAACCCCAATTTTATCTTCTGATTTCCTTTTACTTATATAATGGTACTCCACTTAATCAATAGTATTTATTTTTACAATCCCGAAAGTTAATTGAATCTATAGGGATACATGCCCCCCTTGAACGTCATACTGTGAGACAAACAGACAAATGCCTGATACCACATGCATTAGTACGTGGTTTAAAAAGACAGTCAAGCCTCTCTCAGGAAGCAATACAGAAAGTAATATAGGCGACTGCCTTTTGTTTCCAGATGGTGTTTTTGTTATTCAGTATTTACAGTAGTGAGTATTTTACAGGGAACATATGTAGATACTCATTTTTTGCCAATGTGGACACTACACCCATTTAACATGCACCTTTACGATCGTATTTCTTTATGGGAATATAGCATAACCCCCCCAGCTCCATTCAAAGACAGCCAAGCACTTTGTAGAAAGACTGTCTGGAATACGTACCAAGTCCAATTGTTACTATTTCACTGTTGCAAATAATGAAACATCCATATTATTGACAGATAGATGCATTTGGCTTGAAGTAAGGAAGCTCCACTAATACAAATAATCTTTCCACCAGTCACAATCTGTTCATTCCACTCATGTACTCTTTTAGTTAATGTCCCTCTTTTTTTTATGTGTACTATAAATTATAAATGGTTCACTTGCAATAATGAGATGGGCTAAACGGAGGCAGAAAGCAAATGTACAATATGTCCTCTAACCAAGGGACATGTCTTGGTTTTAGATTAAAGGCAGTATTGTATCTATTCTCTCTATACATGATGTACAATAACCTTGCTTACAGAGCATGCAAGAACTATACAGGGAAGTTCAGTCAAGTACAAATAATGTAAATGCTTTTTGCTTTTGATCCTTTGTGATTTACGAAGGCAGCAAAACCAATTAACTTACACACTATTCAGATGCACCACAGACGACTGCTATGATGTTTGCATTAATCGATGCTACAAGTTGCCCTTGCCAGCTGCTTGGCACCAATCTGACTGAACTACAGTATATACAGCTAGGAAGGAATCAGCATCTACATTTCACTCTGCCACCATTTGCGAGTCAAATTGCATTATGGGGGAAACAGGAGCCACAACCTTACCGTGTTATAACCAATTCCGCACTGTAACGGGTCACGTTATAACGGGATGAGCACTGTATATGCTTTCTAAATAAAACCTAAGATCAATATCAAGTTAGTATGCCGAATATATTTATTTATTTATTTATTTATTTATTTATTTATTGCATTTATATAGCACTTTTTATTCAAAAGTATCGCAAAGCACTGTACAATAGCAGAAAAAAAGAACAAACTACAATACATTTGTATAGCATGTCACACATACAACTGCCACAATCAGACCATTTAAACATATTTAAATAGTATACACATAATACAAAAGCAGCAATTTTAAAGTTATATTAAAACCCACTAAGATAAGAAAGCAATTTTAGAAAAGTGTGTTTTTAGTCTTGACTAATATTGTACTGGTCCCAACTTCCCTGACAAACCAAGGCAGAGCATTCCATAATTTAGGAGCTCTACAAGAAAAAGTCCTACCTCCCGTATTAACCAGCAGCCCTGCATCTTGTGATCTCAGAGTACGGTTTGGAAGATACGGGGTCAGTAACTCCAGGAAATAACTAGGTGCTTGTAGGCCTTGTAAGTTAACAGCAAAATCTTAAAATCAATTCTATACTGCAGAGGGAGTCAGTGTAAAGAGGCCAAAACATGGGTAATATTGTAAAGAGGCCAAAACAGCGGTAATATGTTCACTTTTGCTGGTTTTAGTCAGAATTCTAGCGGCGGTATTCTGAACAAGCTGCAAGCAGGATACCACACGTTTTGGGACACCAGAAAAAAAGTGCATTACAATAATCAATTGTAGATGAAACAAAGGCATGCAATAGACTCTCGGCATCAGATACAGAACTAATTGGTCTAAGTTTGGCTATACTTCTCAAATAGTAAAAAGATACTTCAGTATTAGTGTCTTTTCTTTTGGATCACTTTCAATAATTGGCTTTTAGTGAATTAAAAGCAACCTAATAATGTTTGTGAAATTCCTTCAAAGAAATGGAAAACCTGTTCTACTGGTAAAGGAACCACTGACTGAAAATGGTATGACCTTTTAACCACAAGAACACGCATGTACCATAAAAGGAAGTATATTTGAATTGTTTACCCACACCCACAATGATGTCATAATTCTAGGGTAAGTATGCAATATGAAGAAAAAAACATTTAAGTAAAAGGGTAATACATAAGAACATAAGAAAGTTTACAAATGAGAGGAGGCCACTCGGCCCATCTTGCTCGTTTGGTTGTTAATAGCTTATTGATCCCAGAATCTCATCAAGCAGCTTCTTGAAGGATCCCAGGGTGTCGGCTTCAACAACATTACTGTGGAGTTGGTTCCAGACCCTCACAATTCTCTGTGTAAAAAAGTGCCTCCTATTTTCTGTTCTGAATGCCCCTTTTTATAATCTCCATTTGTGACCCCTGGTCCTTGTTTCTTTTTTCAGGTCGAAAAAGTCCCCTGGATCGACATTCTCAATACCTTTTAGAATTTTGAACGCTTGAATCAGATCACTGTGTAGTCTTCTTTGTTCAAGACTGAACAGATTCAATTCTTTGAGTCTGTCTGCATAGGGGGGATTATAAAAGTCATGCCTTAACAGCACAGTGGGAAATGGGGCCCCAAATGATACCTTAGAAATCATGAAGTACTCAAAAGAAGCAGACAACTGAAGATTTTTCAGGCTCATATGGATTCTGAAACAGACACAAATGATTCAAAATCTATATCAGAAAGAACTCAGATGACTCATAAAAAAAGGTCAGAGAAATATGAAGCTACTTACCCTTTAACAAAAAGGCTATAATGTGGGTGAACATTCAGTAATCCCTTTAACTCAAACTACAGTGTCTCAGGATTAGAAGTATGAGTGTCACTGTGGAGCAGGGTAAGAATGAATCCACCTTTTTGTGTGTTGTTGATACAATTCCTACATCCACAAAGGGTAAAAGTCATGACTGTTTTATATTCTTCCCTTAACCTTTAATTTTTCAACTGTGCACAGTGGCAAGAAAACAAAATGCTTACACATTTTCATAACATTATGGGTTCTTAAAACTCTTTACTGGATATTTCAATCAGATCTATACACAATGAAATAACAGGTACAGTCACCATATTTATTCACACTCTTTTGTGCTCACTCTAGCCTGAACTAGTCGCTCACTGAGTCCATCACTCAGGCATGATAAGACAGATACTACTGAATTAACATTGTATCATAGGTATACAAGCAGTTAACACTGACTGTTCAGAAATGACAGTAAATATCATTTCACTAGGAGCATATTTATGAACATTCTAAGCATTTCCCATAATATTTCCTACAGCATGTTGAGTTATGCATCAGCCAACAAACACATTTGTTGGCACTGTTATGGGTAATTGGGATATGAAACAGACTCTGCAAAATACATGATTCGCCCTGGTTGGGGCTCAGCAGTGCAGTGTAACTGTACTGCAACTAGTGAAAAGCTCAGGAGAGTAACTAAATACATGTCTGCAGTTGTGTACTCTGACTTTTAAAACGCTGTAAATGTAGAAGCCTTTTGGTGACTTTTACATGATTTGATTGATTTTTAAAAGTATTTTTCAGTCTGTTATTAACTCCTATTTTGTCAGAAGTGAAAAAATCATGTTAATGTTACAAAATACCAAAAAAGTAACTTGTCAGTGTTTAAAAGAGCCTAAATCAAACCACTCGGTATAAGAGAGTTAATGTCTTTGTTAATGTGTGTGAGTCAGGCACCTTTTACTGTGGTATACCAAAAAAAAAAAAAAAAGAGAAATGAAATGCAAATTCTTAGTGTAAACGTGATTTAAAAAAAAAAACTTGGGAAACTACATACTTTGAAGTCATAGCATGATGGAACAATAAAGATTTCTCCATATTTGCAATGGGAATGAATTGGATTTGGCGAGTCTGACTACCAGCACTTTATTTTCTAATCCGACCCCAACCACCCCCTTGTAGTCAAAGAGATATAAACTATGTAGGCTGCTGAATGCACCCTGACTGAACCTTATTGTGCCTCAGTTTTCAATTAAATAGGGAACCTGGGCACTTACTGTACCATGCGTAAAAGACCCTTAGTGATCCATTTACAGACGTTTTCCATTGTGGGCAACATGGGGACTATAAAGTAGATATACCATTGCTCACGATAATATTTTTTATTTTGGCTATACAATAATGCTGGAAATGTATCACACTACATTCATTGTAGACACAAAGCTCACATTGAGAGATGCAGCCTAGTTAGAATGAAGGTGACGGGCACTGTGCACATACAATACTATTCTTCACTTTAATAACTCTTGCTCCAACATAGAGGAAGAAGTTTTATGGTTCAACAATCCACAAAATTCTCACTGGCACTAGAAAGTAATTTTTGCACATACTTTCTAGCATAACATATTACTTTATTCTAAGTGCTGAGAACAAAATACTGAACATTTTAAATCTTTAATTTACAGATTTATCGATCTTTTCGATATTTTCCATCACTTTCATTTTTTTTTTAAAGTGGGACATTTTATCTGAGTGTATAGCTGTCATCTGCCACATGGTATTGTCCTGAAATGGAGATAAGAAAAAAAGTAGTCAGTAGCACTCATGAGGCAATCTTATGCAAATGAGCTGAATCATACAGCCTGGCATGTGATTGATTGTGCAGTTTATAATACCTTGAATACATTGTCAGGTGGTTGACCATGAAACAAGTCTGAAAGGAAATTGAACTGTATAGTGCCTGACTAGCTGGAGCGATAATTCACAGACCGCTGTGAGTTTAAGAGGTACCAGAAGTAATATTGACTGGAAGTGAATCAGTAGGGGAAACCGGTGGCTACAGATGACTGTCATCTGAAAGTTGTGAATGAAAACACACAATTACCCAAACAATGCAAACAGAACAGCACCCTGGAGAGTCTCATCGAGGCTGCGACCATGGTCTCATTTAATCCAACTGAAATACAAAAAACAAGAGATCTGGAACGTGCTTTGAAGGCATACCCCACATGTGGTGAGGTGTGCCCCTCTGTTACTAGACACTGCCAGCTCCTCAGGTGCTGAATTTGTGTTGGGAGCAGTGATTTACTGTAAGTCTGCATAGAAGAACAGACTGGGAGACTGAAGCTCCTCAGGGAGCTGTTCCACTTCAGTGGGACCACTGACAACAGCAGTGGGCATGAAACAAAGAGCAGATGGCCCTTCTCTCTAAATTCCAGTCTCAGTGGAGTATTGTTCTTCCTTGACTGTTCATATGATACCATCTCTGTTCTGCAACATGCAAATACCCCTCATTCTACACCTGTTGCAAAATAAGAAGTGAGGCATTAAAAAAAAAAAAAAAACACCAACAGGGTGTCTGCAGGTATTTTAAAAAATAATAAATAATAAGGATATGTTTAATGTGGCATACAAATTAAGTACAATGTATTTTTACAATGTTATGTAACAGTTGAAGACTTGACCATATTGAATATGAACTCACCACCCTCTTGTGGCCATATTGCATTAGTAACCTACAACCTCATCAATAGCACATTTTCACAAAATGTTGCTCAGCTTTTGTTTAAACATGGATGTATATCTGTTTAAGTTAGTAAGAAAGAAGGAGGAAGGGAAAAACTAACTGTTTTTTTCTGTATTGTAGAATAGCGGTTTGTAAATAACTTCTGAAGGTCATGCAACACTCTCTTGAGACAGGGGTTGTACCGACAGACTGGAGAATTGCAAATGTAATACCAATCCACAAAAAGGGAGACAAAACCGAACCAGGTAACTACAGACCAATAAGCCTGAGTTCCAAAATGGAAAATTACCTATATGGTAAGAGTATCCTGGGAGACAGTCAGCATGGTTTTAGGAAAGGGAGATCGTGTCTAACTAACCTGCTTGATTCTTTTGAGGATGCAACATCAACAATGGATAATTGAAAAGCAGATTTCCAGAAAGCATTTGACTCAGAAATGTCTTCATCTAGACAATGTGGGGAAGCTATAAAAAAGGCCAACAAATTGCTTGCACATATAGTGAAAAGTGTTGAATTTAAATCAAGGGAAGTAATGTTAAAACTTTACAATACATTAGATCTCATCTAGACTATTGTGTTCAGTTCAGGTCATCTCGCTACAAAAAAAAGATATTGCTGCTGTAGAAAGAGTGCAAAGAAGAGCGACCAGAATTATTCCTGGTTTAAAAGGCATGTCATATGCAGACAGGCTTAAAGAATTGAATCTATTCAGTCTTGAACAAAGAAGACTATGCAGCAATCTCATTCAAGCATTCAAAATTCTAAAAGGTATTGACAATGTCGACCCAGGGAACTTTTTCAACCTGAAAAAAGAAACAAGGGCCAGGGGTCACAAATGGAGATTAGATAAAGGGGCATTCAGAACAGAAAATAGGAGGCACTTTTTTACACAGAGAATTGTGGGAGTCTGGAACAAACTCCACAATAATGTTGTTTAAGCTGACACCCTGGAATCCTTCAAGAAGCTGCTTGATGAGATTCTGGGATCAATAAGCTGCTAACAAACCAAACGAGCAAGATGGGCTGAATGGCCTCCTCATGTTTGTAACCTTTCTTATATTCTTAACCAGTACTAAAATAAGAAGTATAAAAGGAATTTAAAGAATGAATATACAGGTATATGTGAATAAGTATCACTGCTACTTTTTAATAAACTTACAGTTATAATATCTTGAAAGGTAGTTGCTCAGTAAATAACTATTGTATTTCAATTCTATAAAAGTGCAAGTTATGCTGATATTAGAAAAAATCCATTGTGAAAAAAACAACAAAACAAAAAAACAAATTGAGGGAATTCTAATCATGCTGACCCTGATTTCTTGTACTAGTAAACACACATAAAAATAAAACAGGAACACAGACATGGTTCAATTCAACTTCATTTATATGATCCACAATGCAAAAATATCTATATGTTTATGTAAAACAAGTAAGGTTGTTTTTTAGGTTAGTAGATTATTTTAAAGCACGGGTGAATTCTTAGAAATTGAAAAGCAGGTGCTTAGATTCTGAATACAACAAGCTGAATAAAGTAATCCATAAAGGAATTTAAACAGAAATGTACAAGTTATGCCTTTGTCAGCATCTCTGTTTTGCTATAACTTTTATGCCAGGTATTGATCAGTTAGTGCAGATTGAAACCAATATTAGCATAACATATATATAAGGTTCAGTTCAAGACAGGAAAAAGTTTGATGAAAGAAGGACATTTAGTAACTAAATTAAAAAGATTGATTTCCGTGCTGGAGGAGACTGTGAAGTAAAATCTCAGCAGGGCCCCGCTACCTCCTTCTCTGTCAGGGATGCGATCATTCTCTCTTGGAGACCCTCAGGAAGAAGACCTTTTCTTTGTTGCTGTTCAGCCACTGGCACAGGTAGAGGATTTTGCAGTCACACTCCCAGGGGTTGTTGGCGAGGTCCAGGCCTTGAATGGAGAGCCTTCCGAGCACTTCTAGCTTGTCAAACAGCCCCAGGGGGATTGTGGTCAGACCATTGGTACTGATCCAAGACTTCCAAGTGCTGCAGCTTCAGGAAGAGACCATACGGCAGCTTCAACAGGTTCTCCTGGAGGAAGAGGTGGGCGAGATTGGTTGCCTGGTCAAAAGTTTTAAGAGCCAGGGTGCTCAGCTTATTGCCAGATCTCCAGCTCTGGCAGGTCATTCAAAACACCTTTTGGAAGCTTTTTCAGTTTGTTGTTGCTGAGGTCGAGGATCTTCAGATGGGGTAGGTGCTGGAGAGCAGTCAGAGGGACGGAGCTCAACCTGTCATCGGACAGGTCAAGTTGCTCAGGCACTGGAACCAGGAGGGGTTGATGGCCATGAGCAGGTTGCCTTTGAGGACCAGATTCTGCAGTGGTCAGCCGCAGAAGACTTCGGAAGGCAGGTCCTGCAGGAGGTTGTCAGTGAGGTCGAGAGCAGAGGGAGGTCTTTGAGGAAGCCTGAGGGCAAAGCTCTGATCTTGTTTCCAGATAGGTGGAGTGCTTCGAGGGTGGGCACCCCCTTCAGATCCTCTAGGGAGATGGTGCTCAGGTTAGTGAACTCAATAGAGAGCGAGACAGTGTTACTGGGGAGGCCTGAAAGGAAGCCTCCGAGGGACACTGAGCTGCAGACCACGGCAGTACCATTGGCGGATGAATCGCCGGTGCAGTGATCTGTACAGGAGAGCATGGTGGAGCAGCACTAGGCTACAATCACAAGGTATATCTTCCAGGAATCCATTGCACCTGCATTCAACATGGCAGTAATTAGAACAGAAGCATGCTTTCATGTCTTAAGATAAAGCAGCTGTGGTATAGAAATCACAATACAAAAAACAACCGTACTGTAATACAAAAACAATACATTTAAACAGTGGTCCCATGACATGCTTCTTTATTGCTGAACAGACATATTCCGACAAAGGCTGCCTGAGGTTGAGTTTAACCAGAGGGGTTAGAAAAAAAAAAAAAAACATATTAAACACAAGCCAAATATAAAAATTAAACAGACAGTGGCTGTGTAACTCGATTTATGTGGTCTACATTTACCTAGTGTCCATATTACATTTGCAAAAGCAAAAAAAAACAACAACTAAAATCTGTTTTTTTTTTCCTCTTACCTTCTGCATCCCCCTCCTTCTCCAACTAGACCCGTGGGCAGATATAGAAAACTTCCTTTCTCTCTC
Organism: Acipenser ruthenus; assembly: GCF_902713425.1. Taxonomy (NCBI): domain Eukaryota; kingdom Metazoa; phylum Chordata; class Actinopteri; order Acipenseriformes; family Acipenseridae; genus Acipenser; species Acipenser ruthenus. Next base: position 10,072,494 of record NC_081193.1, read on the forward strand.
CCTTATAAATTATTGCTCAGGCAGTGTTTCCTGTTATCCTCCCCTGCTATTTTAACACTGCCAGACAATCAAATAAGTCAGCCTTACTTTCCATAACCTACCCTGTCTGTTTGGTTTCAAAGTAACCAGATTAGAATGTTCTAAAATAGGGGCCAGAGAGTTCTATCTGTACATGTTGTACTGCAAACACAGTGTGAGTATGGGGGCCTGCAACAATGCTAAAAATGAAACCGTCCCATTACAGTTCTGATATAAAATCAGCATCTATAAAGTTGGCAAGATGGTTCTCTCCAAGTGCAGTGTAGTTGCAGTTCTATGTAGTGCCAGTAGAGGGCACTGCAATAAAAGATGTACAGTGGAAATAACAGGCCTATGTGTTATTGCAGCTCATCTGTGTGTCTCAGTAAATATTACATGGTGCCAGAAAGGGATAAAGAATCCACACAAATAAATAAATACAAAAATGGAAGAGCATTTTATGACACAAAAAAATTTAACATTTGAAAGGCACGTATTTAATACCCGTGTGCAAACAGCTGGAGAAACCATTGATCAGTTTGTTGCCCACCTCAAAACAAAAGCAAAGTCATGCAAAAATGGGACGCTATGCGATAGTCTGATAAAAGATCAAATTGTAGTGGGCATTATGGATGACCAGATCAGAGCTAGGCTGCTTCGAGAAAAAGATTTAGACCTCCAGAAAGCTGTACTGATTTGCCGTGCAACTGAAGCAATCAAAGTGCAATTAGGACAGATGGCTTCTCCACCCACAGAGAAGGCGGTAAACGAAGTAAAGAGAGTGCAGGGGGCGAGATCGAGTGAGTCTAAAAATAAAGCCCAGTACAAAGATGTGATAAAGGATTGCAAATACTGCGGAAGAGAGCATGAAAGAGGAAAATGCCCAGCCTGTGGTGAAAGATGTAAAAAGTGTGACAAATGTAAACACTTTGCGAATAAATGCATGTCAAAAGGTGAGAGCAGAGAAGACAAGTGAAATGAAGGAAAAATAAAAATATAGGGCCAGAAAAGTGCACAGACTGAAAGAATAAATCAGACTCTGATACAGAGTTTGTTGTTGACACAGTGAGCGCACAGGAGGGTGAAGACTGGAAAGCTGACCTAATAAACCATTGTACTGTCAGATTAAAAGCTGGATACGGGAGCACAGTGCAATGTTTTACCAGTATACAAAAAATGTGCTTGAAGCTAGACAGGTCACGGGCAAGGTTAGTGTGAGTACAGAAATAAATACCATGAGCTAGAATTTCAGATTCTGGAAGAGAAAGTACAGCCAGTCCTGGGACTAAAAACATGTGCACAAATGGATCTAATACAACGAGTTGAGGAGATAAAACATCTGAACAGTCAAGAATTGCAAGAAAAGTATGCTGATGTGTTCCATGGGATGCCTTGAAGGAAAGCAGCATATCAGAGTGAAGCAGAATGCAAGACCTGTTCTTCATGCCCCATGGAAAATTCCAGCTGCGCTTCGAGAGAAAGTAGATGAAGAGTTAAACAGAATGGAAAGATTGGGAGTAATAGAAAGAGCTGAAGAACCAAGTGCACGGCTTAACAGCATGGTCACATTATGGAAACCAGAGCGTGAGAAAGTGCGAGTATGCATGGATCCCAAAGATCTGAACGCGGCAATTGAGAGAGAACATTATCCAATGAGAACAATGAAGAAGTTGTAGCAAGAATGCCGAAAGCCACAGTATGCAGCACCCGTGATGCCCAGTGTGGTTACTGGCAAGTAAAACTGGATGAAGAAAGCTCAAAACCGTGCACATTTAATAGCCCCTTTGGAAGATATCGATACAAAAAGATGCCATTTGGCATTAATTCAGCACCAGAGATTTTCCAGAGAATAATGACACAAATGCTGGAGGACCTAGAAGGCGTGGAAGTACCGTATTACTTTGAATTAACGCTGTCGAATTAGTAAGCAAATGTTATTTTATAGTACAGTCCCGACAGACAACCCAAGATGAACTACTTACAGCACAGCAGTCCTTCACGTCCCTTTTTTCCAGCAGAGTTCAGTGCCAACACAGCAGGGGATAAAACAAGGGCTGTCTGTTTACCTCATCGTCAGCTTGGATGGTGAAAACTTAAACTCAGAGGAACTTAGAGCTTTGCTGGTCACTCTAAGCGCTACCCGAAAGCTGGCTGAAGATATCTTCTTGTAGGGGGTTTAGTCGTTTTGTTTTTTTATTCAATTGGAATTTACATATAAAAACAATTATATATAAAAACAACAATTATATAATAAAAATATTGTAGCATTTGTAAAGCATAGTATTATTAATAAAGGCCGCCCTCGTTTAAGGGCCGCAGTCATTTTGATCAAATTAAAATAAACGCTGAGGCGCCAAATTGAAGTAATACGGTAATTATGGACGACATACTAGTCTGGGGAGAGAATGAAGATCAGCACTACCAAAGACTTCAGGAAGTATTACAGCATGTGAAAGAGAAAAACATTAAAACTCAATCCACAGAAATGCAAGTTCAGAGTTACTCAAGTAAATTACATGGGGCACAGACTCTCAAACCAGAAGAAAGTGGAGGCAGTGAGAAATGCACAAACCAACTAATAAGACGGAATTACAGCAATATCTAGGAATGGTCACGTATTTAGGAACATTTCTGCCTCATCTGTCGACGGTTACTGCCCCTTAAGGAAAAGAAAAATTTGAGTGGTGCTGGACTGAAGAACAAGACAAGAGCTTTAAATGAGTTGCAACGACTGGTGACTGAAACGCCAGTGTTGAAATATTATGATGTCACAAAACCGGTGAAACCGAGTGTTGATGCTTCCAGCAAGGGTGTAAGGGGCAGTGTTATTTCAAGAAGACCACCCCATAGCATATGCTTCCAAAGCATTCTCAGAAGCCCAGTGCACATATGCCCAAATTGAAAAAGAGCTAGCTGCGATAGTGTTTGGAAGTGAAAAGTTTTATCAGTTTCTGTTTGGAAGAGAATTTGAGTTTGAAAAAGGATCACAAGCCTCTGGAATCAATAATGAAAAAGCCACTAGCTGAAACACCGCTCCGCCTTCAAAAGGTGCTATTGAAACTTCAGAAATATAGCATGACAGTTAAGTACGCCCCGAGTAGGAATTACTTGGAGCAGACACAAGATAGAGACGAGGCCGAGGATGACATACAAGGGTGCTTGATGTTGTGTCTTCCAGTGGCAACTGAGAGGCTACAAGTAATACAGAAACGGAAAAGGATCAGACCTTGAAAAATGTGAAGTCACTCATTTTAGACGGCTGGCCCGAACAAAGATTGGATGTACAAGATGGAGTTTGACTGTACTGGGACAGTAGATCTGAGTTTACCATTGAAGATGACTTAATTTTCAAAGGCAGTAGAATTGTGATACCAGCCAGCATGAGAACACATATGCTACAGAAAATACATGCAACAAGGCCAACAAGATGCTCGGATATATTGTGAGAAGTGTTGAATTTAAATGAAGGGAAGTAATGTTAAAACTTTACAATGCATTACTAAGACCCCATCTAGAATACTGTGTTCAGTTCGGGACACCTCGCTACAAAAAGGATATTGCTGCTTTAGAAAAAGTGCAAAGAAGAGCAACCAGAATTATCCTGGGTTTAAAAGGCATGTCGTATGCAGACAGGCTAAAAGAATTGAATCTGTTCAGTCTTGAACAAAGAAGACTACGCGGTGATCTGATTCAAGCATTCAAAATCCTAAAAAGGTATAGACAATGCCGACCCAGGGGACTATTTTGACCTGAAAAAAGAAACAAGGACCAGGGGTCACAAATGGAGATTAGATAAAGGGGCAGTCAGAACAGAAAATAGGAGGCACTTTTTTTACACAGAGAATTGTGAGGGAATGGAACCAACTCCACAGTAATGTTGTTGAAGCCGAAACCCTGGGATCCTTCAAGAAGCTGCTTGATGAGATTCTGGGATCAATAAGCTACTAACAACCAAACGAGCAAGATGGGCTGAATGGCCTCCTCTTGTTTGTAAACTTTATGTTCTTATGTTCTAAGCCACCAAGGCGTGGACTGGCTAAAGACATTCTGTATTGGCCACGTATGGTAGCACAGATAGCGGACATGATAGAACGGTGCCCTACATACAACATGTACAGGAGACAAAACTGCAAGGAGCCAATGATAGGACATGAAATACCTGGGCCTTAGCAAAAAGCCAAAACAGCGTGTTTATTTTAACATACCAAACATAGTGCTTACCTTTAATTCGGATTTCCTCACTTGTATTTTCCCATCATTTCTTTGTAAATCAGACATTCCCCCATCTTGCCTGTGATATTTGGAGCGTAAAAACTTTGGTTTGCTTTGTTTGTTTTCCTTCAGGATATTGTCTGTGACACAGTTTTTGCAGCCTGCTTGTTACACGTGTTGTAACAGGTTTCCCTCACGAGCATTGACACAAGACTTGGGGGTGGTGTTGGAAGGGGTCTTATAATTGCAAATGCTGGACTATAAAACAGAGTGGTTTTAGCAACTCAGAGATGACTTTTGACATGCAGCGGGAGCTTACGACACTGTGGAGCAATAGAGAATAGTGCCCGAGGTTTGTTTTTTTGACTGTTTTATACAAGTGTTTTCTGTTTACCCTTTTGTTTTGTGGCTGAGTTCGACTCTGTTAGCTATTCAACAGTAATTTCTGTTTCCAGTCTTGCAATAGCTGGTTTGGTACACTGTTTATTCAGTATTATATTGTTTGTTTTTCAATATAATCATGCCTAAGACTTGCTGTGCAGTCCTGCGTTGTATTGGTCTATTCATTTTAACTAGAAAATAAGTATTTTTTAAATAGAAAATAATTAGTTTTACAGCTGTTGATTGAGATATATATATATATATATATATATATATATATATATATATATATATATATATATATATATATTATAGGAAAAGTCAAAAAAGCACAGGTGCTTAGCTGCCAAATCAGTGGAGAAAAATGCATTTAAAAACCATGATGCACAAAAAATACTGCTCCTCTAGTTCTAGTGTTCTTTGTCTTACTTAGAATCAATTAAACAAGTTCACATCGGCTCAGGACTGTAGAGAAAAAAGGACTTAACACCTACACGTTGTCAGATGGGAGGATCTGAAATGCTACTCACCTTGCACTTGCTACCTATAACGAAATGGAGATGCTCCTGATGACCAACCTGTAATCGATGACATCACCTTACCTCCACCTGTACAAGACATCCAACCGGAGATTGTGCCCGATGACCGTGCTATCAGATACAGACAACCACGGGCATTGACTAGGGACTATGTTATGTAAACACTGTAGTGACTGTACTAAAAACAATTAGAATTCAGTTTCGTATTTAGAAAACCAACAATTGCGACTAATTATTCATTAATAAGTTACCAGTTAATGCTTAATTCTTCATTATGTGCATATTTGATAGTTAATAATAATAATAATTTTAAAAGGAATAGTTATTTAATTACTGCTGTTATCGCAAAATACGCAATGTACTTTCCAGAACAATGGGAATGTATGGTGACGTGGGGCTTGACAGTATTGATGTAGACGAGTAAACGACGTGGTCTGACTTTGATGCATAATCGTACAGACTTGTATTTACTACACAATGATTGTATAACCGATTTTGCAGAAATATTTGTATGAAATCACGGAGCCATCAGTTTATAAATGCACAACATAGAAAACTACTACTTGTAAATTTTAGGCTACTTGAAAACTGAACAGAAATCGTTATCGAGTTGGATTGCAAGATCGATTGCGAGAAATATCAAGCATACTGTATATACTGCATGATTATTGATTTGTACCGGTTGTATTGTGTTCAATTGTATTACAGTAAATTGCAGTTTTGATAGACCAAGGCTGACTGAGAAGTATGTCCAGGTTTGGTCTGTAGAAAAGATGGCAACCCTAACTAGGCTATACCAGTGTTTATTACAGTAATGACGTATCTTTAAACCAAGTTAACTGCGTTTCAATACATAAGCAGATATATATTATGATCGTAGATTAAAAACACTGTTATAAGACGTTATAGTGAGACCGACCGTCATATAAAATGTATATTATAATAATAATAGTAAAATCAGTTTCATTTACGGGGTTTTGATGTGAAACAACTTAGTAGGCTTTTAAATCAGCCAAGTCTTTACTTTCTATTAAAATTAGAGCTCAACATTTTAATAAGTCACTAGCAGCAGCAGAGGGGAAAGTAAGCCGTGGGTACCGGCAAAACATTTTGTTAAGGTATTATTTTATATTTCGACTTATCAAAACGAATGTTTAGGCTACATCATTTTTTCTTTGTATTTTAAGTCTTTTCCCGCCTCACGGCTTCTTCTTGGTTGTCCGGTTATTCTTAAGCAAAATAACTGACGTCATTTGCCCTTGCCCCTCAGTGCAGGAACGACCTACCCACGGATATCAGGACTGCTCAGTCCCTGACCACCTTCCGGAGCCTCCTCAAGACACACCTGTTCAGACAGCATCTGTAAACCTCAACTCTCGACTATACGGCACCCAATTGTACCAGTAGTTGCATTGAACTGCCGCATTCTACTACTGATCTTAAGTATAACTACTTATTGTATAGGTGTAGCGGGGCCTTAGGTCTGTTAAATATTTAATAAATAACGTATGGTAGCAGCCTACGACACTGAAGGCACCACCTCCAGATTAAGGTTTGGGTTCTTTTTTTGGCACTGGAATGAATTTAGGCAAGAGAAACAACAATGCAAGTTTAAGAATGTATTGTTTTTTTCAAGGGTGGGGAGAATATACACAACACGCCTTATAATTTTCAAGAGGCGAATGCAAATAACATACAAGTTTAAAATATAGAATAAAATGTTACAAATCCAATGGGGTCTTTTTCTTTGATTTCTTTTGGCCTGAAGCATCCTACAAATCAAGCTAACAACTATGAGAGTAAACTGGCCACTGTCCAATCCAACTTACTATTTCAAGCGCCTCAATTGCACTATGCTTTTAGCCTAGTACAAGAGGTTATCCAAATTTATAGCCAACTCTGAATACAGATTTTGACTTGCAGTACCTTAACCACCCACTACAGGCAGGGGTGCTAGAGAGCACTTAAATTAGCTGGCCAGTGATATTTCAATAAAATGGATATCCCCCAGTCCCCCACTAAAACACAATTAAGATTACAATACAGAACTAAAAAAAAGATACACTAGTTAAAACAAAAGTTGGTCAAGATAATTAAAACAAAAAAGGCTGCTAACTGCGTGTTTAGTTCAGACCTGTCTGCACACTGCTATCAAAGTCCAGTTCAATCTTTTTCCTCTTTCTTTCGCCTCATTCCCCACGGTTGCGCAGCGCTGTAGTCTTTCAACTACAGGGCGTAGATTCAAATAAGAGACCCAGTACGATCGGGTAAGCTGTACAGGCACTGGGACGAGTGGTCATCAGCGAGCACACGCACACGCACACGCACACGCACACGCACACGCACACGCGGACCATGAACCTTCAAGCACAACACGCCATATCAAGCAAAGCAACTCGACAGTATTCTGAGCAGCTGGCTTTTGAATCTGCCGGGAGCGAAGTTTGGGGGACGGGCCACTTGCTTTTCAACCAATCGTAATATCTTACAAATCATTCAATTGAACCTTGTTGAGCTCTATAATATGCTGCTTACGTGCCATCAAATTGAGAAAATCACTCGTGCAAGACAATTAAATAAAAATGTGCGCACAGTAAAGAGTTATAATTGGTGATAATAAATAAGTGCAAAAATAATATGATAACTCAAAAATACACAATACATATAAATACCGTGTTACATCGGTATCTGTATTCAGGTTTTTTTTTTTTTTTTATAACTGCTCTTATTTGAAATCATTCTCATCCATTCGTCGAATTTACTACAGACGTGCTCAAATTTGTTGGTACCCCTCCACAAAAAACGAAGAATGCACAATTTTCTCTGAATTAACTTGAAACTGACAAAAATAATTGGCATCCACCATTGTTTATTCCATATTTAATAGAAATCAGGCTTTGCTTTTGATTTTTTATTCAACATAATATTGTAAATAATAAAACAAATGAAAATGGCATGGACAAAAATGATGGTACCACTAACCTAATATTTTGTTGCACAACCTTTAGAGGCAATCACTGCAATCAAACGTTTTCTGTAGCTCTCAATGAGACTTCTGCACCTGTTAACAGGTAGTTTGGCCCACTCTTCCTGAGCAAACTGCTCCAGCTGTCTCAGGTTTGATGGGTGCCTTCTCCAGACTGCAAGTTTCAGCTCTTTCCATAGATGTTCGATAGGATTCAGATCAGGACTCATAGAAGGCCACTTCAGAATAGTCCAATGTTTTGTTCTTATCCATTCTTGGGTGCTTTTAGCTGTGTGTTTTGGGTCATTATCCTGTTGGAGGACCCATGACCTGCGACTGAGACAGAGCTTTCTGACACTGGGCAGTACGTTTCGCTCCAGAATGCCTTGATAGTCTTGAGATTTCATTGTGCCCTGCACAGATTCAAGGCACCCTATGCCAGGCGCAGCAAAGCAGCCCCAAAACATAACCGAGCCTCCTCCATGTTTCACTGTAGGTATGGTGTTCTTTTCTTTGAAAGCTTCATTTTTTCGTCTGTGAACATAGAGCTGATGTGACTTGCCAAAAAGCTCCAGTTTTGACTCATCTGTCCAAAGGACATTCTCCCAGAAGGATTGTGGCTTGTCAATATGCATTTTAGCAAATTCCAGTCTGGCTTTTTTATGTTTTTCTTTCAAAAGTGGAGTCCTCCTGGGTCTTCTTCCATGGAGCCCACTTTCGCTCAAAAAGCGACGGATGGTGCGATCAGAAACTGACGTACCTTCACCTTGGAGTTCAGCTTGTATCTCTTTGGCAGTTATCCTTGGTTCTTTTTCTACCATTCGCACTATTCTTCTGTTCACTCTGTGGTCGATTTTCCTCTTGCGGCCGCACCCAGGGAGGTTGGCTACAGTTCCATGGACCTTAAACTTCTTAATAATATTTGCAGCTGTTGTCACAGGAACATCAAGCTGCTTGGAGATGGTCTTGTAGCATTCTCCTTTGCTTTCTCTGGTCCATGTTCAGTGTGGTGCACACAATGATACCAAACAGCACAGTGACTACTTTTCTCCATTTAAATAGGCTGAATGACTGATTACAAGATTGGAGACATGTGTGATACTAATTAAAGAAACTAATTAGTTTGAAATATCGCTATAATCCAATTATTTATTATCTTTTCTAAGGGGTACCAACAAATGTGTCCAGGCCATTTTAGAATATCTTTGTAGAATAAGCAATAATTCATCTCTTTTCACAGCTTCTTTGCTTTATTCTATGACATACCAAAGGCATGCAAGTATACATGATAAAATAGCTTTTAATTTCATCACTTTTCAGGAGGAATGAAGCATTATTTCAATGAGCTGTAAGGGTACCAACAAATTTGAGCACGTCTGTATGTGCTCATACTGGACTTTACTCGTATAAGCAAATATTTTTAATATAAGTGAACTGCTCTTAGTCGAACCTGCTCTTACATGTAATTACTGTATTCGCTGTGTGTTGCTCTTAGTTGAAGTTGATCTTTTGATACTGATTTTATTGTGCTTTATAACTGCTCTTAGCTGTAATGTGATATTCTGTAATGCGATACTCTGAAATGTGATACTTTGTACTGTGATGTTTTGTAACAATTGTAAGTCTGCTGAGAAATACATAACAATAATAATTGACTATAGAAACTGGTGAGTATGACATCACAATTCACGCTCCCGATTGGGCGGGTTTTTATCAGGAAGAAGTTGGCAAGTTTTTGTGAAAGTAGTTTGCAGGCGGGTTCACACCCAGTTGGGCTTTTATTTGTTTGGTATTATTTTATTTTTTTACTGTGCGTTAAAAAATGGCTTTGGGCGGGTACCAGATTTCATTCTAGGCTAGTTTGGGGCATTTGTGCGGGTATTACATTTGGATACATTTTGAATAGTTTTAAAGTATTAACAATATTTTAAAGCAAAATATTAAGCTATATGATACACAACCCTTCCTCAAGATATCAAGATGTCTTGTCACCTTATGTGGTCCAGTGGTTAAAGAAAAGGGTTTGTAACCAGGTGGTCCCCGGTTCAAATCCCACCTTAACCACTGACTCATTGTGTGACCCTGAGCAAGTCCCTTAACCTCCTTGTGCTCCGTCTTTCGGGTGAGACGTAATTGTAAGTGACTCTGCAGCTGATGCATAGTTCACACACCCTAGTCTCTGTAAGTCGCCTTGGATAAAGGCGCCTGCTAAATAAATAAATATCGGTTTATATTAATTTGCACTACGAATCCGTTTGCTATTTTTATAGAACACGCTGTTTTGGTATTGCATTTGTAGTACATACCAGTCATGTTCTGTAACTTCCAGTTGTCATTCAGTTTTATTTTCCTCCTTTGTTGGTATCAGTTTTGTGAAACTGACTCTTCATTAATTTTTAACTATGGATATTTTAATATTTTCGACAGTATTTACATTACTACACGCGATGTCTTAACCATCTGACACGCCTTTCTTCACACCTTTACTACCGCACAACCACTCTACAAGTACAAAAAAAAAACAACCTCGAAATGAAATTAATACCACACAAATTGGGCTGTTAAATGCTTAAATGACTGTCTTTCTGAAGAAAAAAAATACAATTTGACTTTAAATTAATTACTTAATAATTAATAATCTTCTTCCTACAAAGCATATTAAACTCTTGCGCTGTTCCCTAAAGCCAATGGGAGTGGAGTACCTAGCAACAATGTTATGCAGTAGACTATGCAGGCAGGGGCACCTCACAAATACACAACTAAGCAATTCACTTAAAGTCAGAAACATGAACTGAAAGACATCTAGCAAGGTTTTTATAGTTATTGAAAGACTTTATTTTAAAAAAATGACAATGTTTTACTTGAATATTATTGTTTTTAGTTCATAGGGACTATTTTCTGTTGTGGAAGGTTATACCTCAAAATGTTAATACATATTTAGATACTATATATATATATATATATATATATATATATATATCCCTTCTTTTTTATAAAACGTGTATAAGTCCGTTTTTTAAAAGCAATAAGGCACTTGAGAGCATGAGTTGTGCTGGATATTGTCCCTTCTTGGTTGGTTGCAGGCACTCCACTGTGTCTCGTGCCTAACAACGCACCAAGAACTGACAGTATCCAGCGCAACCCATGCCCTCACGTGCCGTACTGCTGAAGCATACAAAACAAAAGGTAATTCGCAAATAGTGTAGTTGCTGTTTGTTACAATGGGGAACAACATCAGAGATGAATGTGATGTCACAACATACACTCCAGATTGGGCGGGTTTTTGGGCGGTTTTTCTCAGGAAGAAGTGGGCTGGTTTTTGTAAAAGTACTTTGGCAACTGGTTCCAGTGCTAAACGCTAAGTTTAACAATAAAGCCATTACGATGAGTGCAGATCTAGTGTTACATTTTGCCAATTTTAGCACCTTATTTGTGTGCTTGGTGCTTAAATTCCCACAGGTGTTTGCTCTCGTTTCAGCTAAATCATCCAGAGGCATTAGCTTGAAAAGTTTACTGCTAGAATTGACGGGGTAAGACATTTATTTTGTACTGGATTATACTACTACACGCAGTTGTTATACATGCAAATTGTTTGCGTGTAAATTATCCAAATTAAAATGAATTGTTGAATGTTTAGGCGCTGCAGGATCTCGTGGTACTGTACGGTACTGACACAGTGGTATAGTCAAGCAGTGACTACTAAAGTTAAGGTTTCCGTAATACTGCATTTATTTATTTATTTATTTTTTAAATAAGATGCAATCTAAACATGTATAGTTCTTGTCTGTGTAAAGCTGTCTTGGAACAATTGATACGAAACACGAACGTACGGGGAAGTTTCTTTATTATCCCGGAACTGAGTTGTTGGTCACTACGAGCTACAGTACAGTAGTTTCTGTTTTAATTAATGCGTTACTCCTGTGTGATGTCTCTTCACTTTGATCTGTGGTGTGTAGTTTTGCATCGATTTTTAAGCCTGTAAAGCGGATTTTAGTCCAGAAAAACCTGCACGTTAAATGAAGATCTCTTAACAAATTTAAGATCTAAAATTAATTCTAAAATATGGTCAGTTACAGAATTTTAGGAAATTTGAAAATGAATACATTATTTGGAAATATATTTAACAGCGTTGGTACAGTGATCTTAAATTCCAGACGTAAGCGAGTCTATAGAACAGGAATTGGAAGTCAGGAATTGCAGATGTATTGTTCTTATCAGTTACACCCTGTAAATGTTGCTCTCAATAGTAGTGCGATAGTACTGTAACTGTATGTAGGATGTTGATGATTTGTATAGATTCAGGTTGAGAACCACAATCCTAAAAGGTGTCTCCAGACCACTTTTATTGTTGTGCCAAGATGTTAACCACAGGTTCAAAGGGTTGGTATTATTATTATTATTATTAGTTTACCAGTTGTCCTTCACTTGGTTAAATTACTGGTAATCACACTGAAATAATCTCTATGTGATCAATGTAAATGCTGTATGGCTGGTGAATATGTAAGATTATTTTCCCCCACACAGTACATAGCAGAAAAAAAGAACAAACCACAAATACATTTGTACAGCATGTCACACATACAACTGCCACAATCAGACCATTTAATAACTATACACATAATACAAAAGCAGCAATTTTAATGTACATTTAAAGTTATATTAAAACCCACTTCTTAGTTTTTGTATTATGTGTATACTGTTATTTAATTGGTCTGACTAAGAAAGCCATTTTATAAATGCATTTTTAGTCTTGACTTGAAAATTATAACGCTCCCAGCTCCAGTATTTGAACAAGCCCCAAATCATTTTTCATTGCTTTTATTGTAGGTTTTCAAGTGCCGCCGAGCTAAAGCTTATAGCTTAAAAAAAACAAGTTTGAAATAATATTTGTTCACAATTTGTTTTGGCGTTAAACAATACAGTAATGAACCTACTGAATGCATCTTACAGAATACATGTTTGTTTGTTTTTTAGTAAGAGAAGATGTTTACAGAATACATGTTTTTTTGCAGCAAGCTGCATTTTTCTTCATTAAAGACCTACAGTGAACTGTACAATGTCAACTACAGTTCTGTCAGCATGTGAACTGTAGTTTAAATAATGGACCAGGGTTTGTATTATGAATTTTCTATTTATATGAAACAGTTGAACATAATGAATACAGAATGAACATTTGTTCAATGATACACATTTTTTAAATATTACAGTTGAAGTTGAATGAGGTCATGTTTGACATCAGTGTTCTAGAATTGAAAGATTATGTAAAATTTACTTTCATTTTCTTTTTTAAACATATTTGCCAATGCAAACCCTGGTGTCCTGTATCAACAGCTGTGCTTTTTGATATTTGTCTTTTACAATGCATAAACAAAACAGTGCTGCAGGCAAATCTTTGCAATTCATTGTTACTGTATTTTTGTTGTAGGTACATTGTGGTCCTCTCATACCAAAGTTATTATGAATACCCATTGTCAGCGTACTTGGAGTATCCCATCCTTATTGCTCAAGGTAACTTCTCAGCTCTATAGCATAAGAACATAACAACATAAGAAAGTTTACAAACGAGAGGAGGCCATTCAGCCCATCTTGCTCGTTTGGTTGTTAGTAGCTTATTGATCCCAGAATCTCATCAAGCAGCTTCTTGAAGGATCCCAGGGTGTCAGCTTCAACAACATTACTGGGGAGCATGTCTGTACAATGGAAGATTAAAAATTCAAACTGAAATACATAATGAACCATCATTCTCAAATGCTGGTAAAATGTCTTTCTAGACCTTTTTAATTGATGTAAGAGGTAACCACACTGGAAAATGGTTCTCATTGTCTGGTTTGTGAAAACACAGATGATGTTGTAGACCTTCTCTTTGTATACAACAGCAGCATCAGCACGCTTCACACTTTGCTGAAAAAGCTTTTGGGCTGACCCGAAACATAATTCATTCCATCAACAGAAATACGTTTTCATGATTATCAGGTTTTGTTGCTCCGTTTGTTTAACTTCACGTTTTAAAATACACATTGCATCCTGTTATGAATAAAAGGCGAGTAACTTCAAACTCCCCACAGTAGCTAGATGTTGGCTCTTACTTTTATAAAGATGCCTTGGCCGAACTAGTCAATGTTACATACCTACATGTTCAGCTTTTGAACAAAAAAACCCCAACATTTGAGTAATTAAGATTGGAAACATCATTAAAAGGGTGAATGAATGTAATAAAATATATAATGTATAAATGTAATCTGAAGCTACTCTACTAATGTCCTGCAATCTGCAGTTATAGTCGGCACTATTGCTCAGCTGAACGTTTCCTTTTGCTATAAACTGGTCCACAATTAAATAAATAAATAAATAAATAAAATTCATGTTGCTTTCTTATAAGTTGTTAATATTCAGTATGACACTGCATTATGGCAGGGAATTAGATTTGTTTGGTTTTCAGATGTGATTCTTCTGGTGCTGGTTTTCTACTACAATGGAAATCTGAGCCACTGTCTGCTCCCTGCAGTTTTGTATCCTTTTGGAAGAAGACAGTGCTGAACTTGACCACTGAAACACAGGCTACAGTTAGTCTCGGAGCTTTCATACTATAGTTTTTCAAGTGAAAATGGTGGTTACAAACATGCTGAATCAACAACTTGCTGGCTACTGTTTTTCCTAGACCTTTACCATTATTTTGGAGACCCAAATATACCAGTGATACTGGCAAGGCTCTACTACTTTCTTCCTTTGTACAGAAAGAAACCACTTGAGCTTGTGCCATCAGGAAGAGCCACATAAAAATGAGCAAGAATCCAAACGGCCTGTATTTTCATTAGGAATGGTAGAGGTCCAGATGATCACCTGATGGGACTAAATATAATTATTTTTTACATTTCTGTGGACTAGGACATTCTATTTTAAACCAGACTTTTTAAATTCAGATCAAGGCTATATGGAAAAGCACAAACAAAAAAATCAGTTCTCATGCACCCTCTGGTGTGAGAATGGATGTTCCTTTTCTGTACAGTAGTCAGAATAGTTACAGTATAGTTTGCTGTTCTTTTTTTAATTATAGTGTTAAACTCCTTCAAGGCATTTGTTAATTAAAGAAAATAATACTATTTAAAGTATAGAGAAATGTACTGGTTCCATATAATGTAGTATATATTATAATACATTTTATTCAGACAATACTATAGTCAAATCTTAATAATTTTATTTAACCTTAATCCCAAAATGTCAAGATTTGTTGCTGTATGGCCTCTCATAACTTTTCAGAAGTGGATTATTGATTTGGCTATGGTAAGTAAGGGTGCTTATAGGAAGGTATTAAAGTGTTTTTTCATCATTAGAATCCAGTTTATACCAACAACAAAACAAATATTATTAAAATTGACCCTGGCATTTTTGATTTGTATAATCTTTTGTATATACAGTAGAAATAACACTCTACATAAACATATTCAAAAGGCCAGTATTTTTAAAATGGGCCACTGCTGAAACTGACAACTCCTTGTATTGAGAAGATGTAATCAGTGTAATTCAGCATAATGCAACATACTCCGTTTAATAATTCATTATTATTATTATTCATTTCTTAGCAGACGCCCTTATCCAGGGCGACTTACAATTGTTACAAGATATCATATTATTTTTACATACAATTACCCATTAATACAGTTGGGTTTTTTACTGGAGCAATCTAGGTAAAGTACCTTGCGCAAGGGTACAGCAGCAGTGTCCCCCACCTGGGATTGAACCCACGATCCTCAGGTCAAGAGTCCAGAGCACTAACCACTACTCCACACTGCTGCCCTAATGGCAGTTACCATTTCAGACAATTGAATGCTTCCATTTTGTTTTCTAGAGCCTGTGCACCTTCATCAGCGCTGCTAGTAAATTTGCACAGCTACAGTGTTTGTGGGAAATAAGAGATGCTGGGCAAGTAAGTGCTCTGACATGGGGCATGGCCATATACACCAGTTTAGGTAAGTCAGAGCCTGTGCTCTTATTAAAAACTGCTACCTATGCTTGTAGTACATAAGCTTTTTTATGTCAAGGTTTCTTTGACAACAGTTGAGAAGCTGGACGCTTTAATCAGTCAGGAAATGGTTGGGAGTTCCACGCTGCCTCAGCAGAGTGGGACTTTATGGTAAAGGAATACTGCAGCTATCAGTCTCTGCTCTAACCGAGGAGTTTAAGTGCGCCAAGGTCCGACTGGAAATGACATTAGTAGATTCGCACAACAAATGCGTAAGGGAGGCAGCACCTGAGTTGAAAACTAGAAGAAAGTGGGTGGCAAAGAAAGCCGTGGAAAATGCAAAGGCTGCCATTCGAATCTGTGATATTATGGGGAAGAGGGGGTTTTGGTCTCAGTTCAGCTCCTCCTACATTGCATAAGGCAACCCCAGCTCAAAGGAGGAAGCTGGTAATCAACAAGGTGCAAACGCAGGAAGAGAGGATGAGGTGCGTAAAGGCCGTTTCCCAGGCGAAGCAGGGAGAATGGATGACATGGGAGAGTGTGGAACAATGCAAGATCGACTGGCAAGACCTATGGACAATGGAACAGAGCAGGATAAGTTTCCTCATCAGATCAACATATGATGTTCTCCCATCATCACAGAACCTAAACCTCTGGGTGGGTGAGGATCCCTCATGTCCTTTGTGTTCACCACCTGCAACATTAAGGCACATTTTGACAGAATGTAAGGTGGGTCTTAGCCAAGGACGGTTTACTTGGGGCCATGACCAGGTGCTGCGATGTTTGGGTGTATAAAATCAAGCCTCACCCAGGACAAATGGAAGCTGCTAGAGACTGGAAAATGCTGGCAGATGTTGGTCAATGGCTTATTTTTCCACCTGAGATTGCCACCACTAACCTTCGACCAGACATTGTCTTGTGGTCTGGATCAGCATGCCTCATTCATCTGGTAGAGTTAACAGTGCCATGGGAGGATGCTGTGGATGAGAGGAAGATACTTCGGTATGCTCAACTAGCTGCTGAAGTGGAACCGCGAGGATGGAGAGTCTGGGTTTACCCAGTGGAGGTGGGTTGTCGAGGATTTGTGGCACTACAACACAGTTTCTCAGAGATGTCGGGTTCAGTGATCAAGAGTTGCGTCGCACAGTGAAGAACTTATCTGAAGCAGCAGAGAGGAGCAGCAACTGGCGGAAAGATTCTGGTTGGGGATCTCAAGCACAATACAAAGAAAGCAATGCTGATGTACAGGTAAGTAAGCTGGGCTGAGTTGAGTGGGAGACAGAGGGGGGTGATGCTGGTACGCCAGAATCACTGTCGATTGTCATGCTGATGCGCTGGGGAGACCGCACTGTGGTTGATCCCTGGAGCCAGCATAGCAGCCGTTGTGTGTGCTGATGCGCTGGGAAGGCAAAATAAGCTGATCCCGGGAGCCAGCATTACACTTCAGCCATCAACACCAGACAGAAGGATATCTACATCATCAGATGGAAAGAAACGCAAATGGATGGAGATGCAGATGGGTCACATTAGTTTACTGTAAAGCTACATCTTAGTTGGTGGTAATTTTGGCAAGAGCTGAGTTCAAATCAGCATGGAAGTTTTAACATCTACTCTCATTTAATGGAAATCATTATAATTACTATGTAGTGTAATCTTCCAAAATCCTGTAAGAAATTAAATTAAGTTCTACCCTGGTTAACAAACTCACTAAATTAAAAAATTAAAAAACAGCTTTGTAAAGATTTTTATATATATATATATATATATATATATATATATACATACACACACAAATATATATATAAAGATACAAGATGGGCTAACTTGTATACCGCCAGCCTAAAGGTAAAACAAAATGATCACATACTGTACATACCTTGCAACACATCTTGATATTTGTATTTCTGCAGCAAGGATTTTTACTACGTTAATGACAACAGGGGACTTTCAAGGTAAGTAAACAAATATTAAACTTGTTATATGTTCCTCAAGAATGTTTACATCACTAGCATCCAAAGCATTTATCAACATCAGTACTGAGAAAGTTGTTACTGAGTTAGAATTTGATGTTATATATTTCTCCATCTTAGAATGGGTCCATTGTTTAGTTCCCCCCTTATAGTTCTTTTTAGATCTTACAGTGTAATTCAGTGTTGACAATCAAATGAACTGCCTGTTTGGTTTGCCAATTCTTTGATTAGCTAATTCAAAGTCACATGATTGTATGACCTCATAACTGTTAGCTTGACCAGTATACCAGTTAGCTGTAACATTTTGTTTTCTTTGATTTTGTTTCAGTCCTTGCAAGGTTCCTTATTATGCTACTTCTCAATGGCTGGGTTACGGCCACCATAGTGTACTACAGAAGAGCAGGAATAAAGCAGGAGTAAATCCAGCCCATCATGGACCAAGACGGCATTAATAACCATTTATTCTATACCAAATTTTACGGGTTTTTCCTAAATATTATTTTATAAGCAAAGGCATTGTACATGTGCGTTGTCTTTATGTTGTTATTTCTTGTAACAATATTCTCAGCGTTAACATGCATAATTTTTGTTACAAATTGGGCCTGGGATAATGCAGTTGTAACAATTAATTGGATACCAGACATATAATCAAGTCATTTCATTACTATTTTTGTATTACATAAAAATAAATTGGAATAATGCACTTTTTGGAATTTATATGCACAAGTACTTAAAAGTATAGCAATGGGCTTTTAATTATAGCAGTGCTTTTAACTGTCCAGTGTCACAAAAATATGGGTGCTGATTTATTTTATTTGTTGTCTGTCAATATCTGTCTACATTATCCACACAAACACAGAAGTTAT
This sequence comes from Acipenser ruthenus, assembly GCF_902713425.1. Classification (NCBI taxonomy): domain Eukaryota; kingdom Metazoa; phylum Chordata; class Actinopteri; order Acipenseriformes; family Acipenseridae; genus Acipenser; species Acipenser ruthenus. The sequence goes on from NC_081193.1 coordinate 10,091,405, forward strand.
TTTTACTGTTTAACTGATGGTTTTCTGAAGTAATCAAACTTTGGTGGTGTAATGAGAGCGTTAACCTTTAAACCTCACTTTTTTATGTTTTTTAGGATAGATACTGATAGATATACGGGTATATTGCGATATTCATCAGGCAATAACATAACCGGTATTTTTGGTTTAACTAATTCAGAGAAACGTCTTCAGGAAAATGTCGGCTATTATCTTGCGAGATAATCACTTCCTGCGAGAACTCGTAATGCGAGCAGCGCTAACACAAAAGAAAATTGACAGAAGCACACAGATTTTTAGCTGCTTAAATTCTACAAAGCAGTCACATGTCTGGAATCATTTCCTAATAAAAAAAAAATTAAAAAAATCTAAAAAAGGATGTCTGTATCGCATCAGTCATTGCAGTTGTTAATGCAAGGCTTAAGTAAAATATGCTGGCGGTGTTATGGCAAATTTCTCCCTCCCCTTAGCCCTAAACGAGTCACGTGGAGATTTCATTTCGCGATTCATTGAACAGAGTAAAAAATATATATATTTGTGCGTTTTTTATTGGTATTTAATCATGTTAATACTTTTCTTGCTTTTGTGTATTATCTCTGGATACTTTGCATTACATTGATCTGCGTGAGATTAAATACACCTTTACAGTAAATAAAACAAAATATTGTTCTATAGATTTGGGAAAGTCGCCCCCCACCTCCACCCGTACCAGGAGGTGTGTTGAAGGTGAGTGATAGCAGGGTGGATCCATACTGATTGGAAGAGTATAGGAAATGGGGGTGGAAATGCTAATATATTCATAGTATTTAATGTAATGTTTTTGTTTGAATCGTCAGTCGATTCTTGGAATTTGACTCCACGGACGTCTGTGTGATACCTGTATATGTGTCTTTGGTTGTATCCAATGATTATATGATTGTATTAACAGTATTTCTTTTATGCATATAAAACATTTTTGAACAAAATCATTTGACGATTTATTTCCCTACAATATTATATATATACAGTACTGTGCAAAAGTTTTAGGCAGGTGTAAAAAAATGTTGTAAAGTAAGAATGCTTTCAAAAATAGACATGTTAATAGATTATATTTATCAATTAACAAAATGCAAAGTGAGTGAACAGAAGAAAAATCTACATCAAATCCATATTTGGTGTGACCACCCTTTCCCTTCAAAACAGCAGCAATTCTTCTAGGTACACTTGCACACAGTTTTTGAAGGAACTCGGCAGGTAGGTTGGCCCAAACATCTTGGAGAACTAACCACAGTTCTTCTGTGGATTTAGGCAGCCTCAGTTGCTTCTCTCTCTTCATGTAATCCCAAACAGACTCGATGATGTTGAGAGCAGGACTCTGTGGGGGCCATACCATCACTTCCAGGACTCCTTGTTCTTCTTTACGCTTAAGATAGTTCTTAATGACTTTCGCTGTATGTTTGGGGTCGTTGTCATGCTGCAGAATAAATTTGGGGCCAATCAGATGCCTCCCTGATGGTATTGCATGATGGATAAGTATCTGCCTGTACTTCTCAGCATTGAGGAGACCATTAATTCTGACCAAATCCCCAACTCCATTTGCAGAAATGCAGCCCCAAACTTGCAAGGAACCTCCATCATGCTTCACTTTTGCCTGCAGACACTCATTCGTGTACCGCTCTCCAGCCCTTCGGCGAACAAACTGCCTTCTGCTACAGCCAAATTTTGACTCATCAGTCCAGAGCACCTGCTGCCATTTTTCTGCACCCCAGTTCCTGTGTTTTTGTGCATAGTTGAGTCGCTTGGCCTTGTTTCCATGTCGGAGGTATGGCTTTTTGGCTGCAAGTCTTCCATGAAGGCCACTTCTGACCAGACTTCTCCGGACAGTAGATGGGTGTACCAGGGTCCCACTGTTTTCTGCCAATTCTGAGCTGATGGCACTGCTGGACATCTTCCGATTGCGAAGGGAACTAAGCATGATGTGTCTTTCATCTGCTGCAGTAAGTTTCCTTGGCCGACCACTGCGTCTACGGTCCTCAACGTTGCCCATTTCTTTGTGCTTCTTCAAAAGAGCTTGGACAGCACATCTGGAAACCCCAGTCTGCCTTGAAATTTCTGCCTGGGAGAGACCTTGCTGATGCTGTATAAATACCTTGTGTCTTGTTGCTGTGCTCAGTCTTGCCATGGTGTATGACTTTTGACAGTAAACTGTCTTCAGCAACCTCACCTTGTTAGCTGAGTTTGGCTGTTCCTCACCCAGTTTTATTCCTCCTACACAGCTGTTTCTGTTTCAGTTAATGACTGTGTTTCAACCTACATATTGAATTGATGATCATTAGCACCTGTTTGGTATAATTGTTTAATCGTACACCTGACTATATGCCTACAAAATCCCTGACTTTGTGCAAGTGTACCTAGAAGAATTGATGCTGTTTTGAAGGCAAAGGGTGGTCACACCAAATATGGATTTGATTTAGATTTTTCTTCTGTTCACTCACTTTGCATTTAGTTAATTGATAAATATAATCTATTAACATGTCTATTTTTGAAAGCATTCTTACTTTACAGTATTTTTTTCACACCTGCCTAAAACTTTTGCATATGGATATGCATATGCATATATATATATATATATATATATATATATATATATATATATATATATATATATATATATATATATATAATATATATATATATATATATTAAACTATAGATATGTGTGTGTATGTTTACGTATTTACGCATAACTCAGTTATTTGTAATATATTGAAAAGCTCAAACCTAATTTGAATACATTTTAACTAATTGTCTCATAGACATAGTGCTGTTTTTGTTGTTGGAACGCATATTAATAACGTTTGTTAATATACTTTTATAGAGGGGGCCAAATGTGCCATGACAGCGGTACCACCAACCTTGCATATGACATTCGCCAGGATCACCTGGGGGTCTTACTTGCAGAAGGTAAAAAAAAGGCCATACAGAATGGTTGATTCTGTAGACTTCAGAGGCTTGGTGAACGTCCTGCACCCACGATAAACAAGTACCAACCGGAAACAATTCTCGGAGGTTATATAATACCACAGATGTACAACAAAGTCAAGGCTGAAGTGAAAGCTGAATTACTGACTGCTAAACAAGTGTTAACTTATGACTGGAAATTTTTCACACATGTGGAGTTCAGAAAAAAAAAAAAACATGTTTAATGTAAAATGAAAATAAGGTATTTATAATAAATTATATTTAAAATCAATGTGTTTAGAGAATTTTAAATGGCTAATTCAGGGTTTTTGAAATATGCAAAATTGCAATATGCACACAAACTTGATTAATAACTGTTCAGTTCTCATTCTGGTAGCAATAAAAACAAGATCAGCATCATTCAGCATTGAATTCCAATATGTATTGCAATACATATCGCAATATTGTCTTCAGTATGTCTGTTGATCATCATAACATGGGGGCAAGTGGTTCTAACAACATAACATTCATTAGCTCAATAAATCTCAGAAAGGTTGCCATTGCCATTTATTTGAAGTATCTAATTCCAGTGAAACCCTTAGGCAAAAATAAGTAATACCCCCAGAGAAGGAATAGAACACAACAAAATAAATAACACAAAATTGAAGACTACATAATTTTATTGTCAAATATGTTTTACATTATTTTATTTTAGCATACTGTAGCTGTATAAAACATGCATTTTCAATGTAGCATTTTAAATATAAAGTGGACAGGCCAATATAAATTATACATTTTTTTTTGTAAGATGGCATGTCAAATAATATTTTTATAAATATATGAGGGCCAATTTTGAGGATTCTCTTTCCAGCTATGAGAATTCTCACAACACATTACTGGAAGCCCTGTAGCTATCACTATGTGTTAAAATACACCTACAGTATGTTTTAGTTAAATATTTTAGAGTTTGTGAATTATATGTATGTGCTGTAAGATTTTAGTAAAATTAAGTCACAGAAGCTCTCTTTTTTTCTTTTTTAGGAATAATAAAACACATCTAGAATACACAAACCAAAGACAAATACAAAATGTCAGCACTTAGTGAGGGAGATATGAAAACAATACACAACAGAGATTAACACTCTTTTAGGTAATAAGGTAACTCCTTTATATTAAAATTTAGATATGAAATGTACATTTTCCTTCTTACATTGCTCAAATTAGAGTTATAATGCTTTTTGTTCAGGTATACATTCAAAAAGATAGGAATACACCAATGTAATAGTTATGCATACAAATAGTGCACTAACTTGGTTTAACATCAATTATCTAACAGTAAGTAAACATCACTTTCTAGGAATGGGCAAACACAATTATAAATTAAGGCAATATTTTGACAGAAACTGAAGCAGTTGTTACCAAGTACGTTCTAATGAAAGTAACATTCTGAAACTTTATCGCTATCAAAGCTGATCAACATTCACATGCAGCATGATATCCATATGATCTTGTAAGCATATAACCTAATAACCACAAAGGCTTTATACAAGTGCATAGCTGCAAATGTGAAGAAAAATAAATAAATAAAAGTTTTGTTTTATGAAAATTACAATAGCTTGGGTGCCAATCCAAATTATTACCGATAGTTTTTTACAGCAGTTGGCGTGCACTGTGTGTGATATTTCAAAACTCCATTCCATTATGTATCCAGCAAATTTCCTCCGAAATGTCTTTGTAATGATCAGTCTTTGCAGTCCCAAACAAAGCAAACTTCATGACATTCTGTTGGGGGTGATGCAGTAGTTACGCAAGCAGGATATGATACAAAAAGGTTGCATGCTTATACTGTGGAGAACAACCTACTTGTGATTCAGCAGCTAGTGCCACAAGTTTTGCAGAAGTGTGCACATAAGACAGAGACCCAGTAAGCTGGTTAGTATCCCAAGAACCCTATCTATTACCCTCAGGATTAGTATTTGACATTTTAGCAGTGCTGTAAACCATGGTGATACATAGATAAGTCTTTCTAAAAAATATGTAGCATTTTGTGCATTTTTGGTACGCCATATATGTTTTTCAGTCTCTTTTGTGTTAGGAAGAAACCCATCACCTTGAAGAGTGACTGCATCCCAATAAAAGGAAGTTAGCTGGAAAGACAAAAGAAAAGATGGTGGATTGTATTTAATAAGAAACAAACATGGAAAACACTCTTCTGTCCAGGCCCTTTTTTCTTTATTGTAATACCAGTCCTAGCTACATTCAAATATGCATTCTTGCTCCAACACCATACCTAAACCATTGTCTTATAAATTCTTTTTAAAATTTGTATACCCTCTGTATATCACTCCAACATTTTGTAGATAGTCAACAGACCCAAAATGTAGTCACGATCACTTACAAACATTACTTTAAAAAATAACTTGATTAAATAAGTTATTTTGTATTAAAATATTATATCAAATGAAAGGTCTACGATCCTGTACGTACATCCTACAAAACACAAAATCTACAAGATTTTTAACGGGGACACAGGGGAGCATGCAGTATAATGGCTGAAGACTACATACATTTTACATAATTGTAAAATTTAGTGCAGATACTTATGGTATATGAAACCCTTCAAGTAACTTCACTAAAACAAAATAATTCGGCATAACCTTCATAGGATAGAATCTATAGAATAGCATTTCCTAAGTAGAACATGCTACACTTGTAAACATCATCTAAAACACATACAAGCATTTACATTCTTACACAATCCTGCAAATAATCTCAAATTGTTAAACACACCAGGTTCAGTTTGTAGTTTATATTTCATATTTCGTAAGGGCACTGAAGTACATGCTTAAGGAAAAATAAACAAACAAATCCAGGCGCAGAAAAAAAAAAAAAGGTCATGCTGCCGCAAGCACAAAACTCTTGGAGCTTTTCTGTGAAACTACATCCAGACTAGGTCCAGTGTTGCATCATTCATTGCACACTTTCACATTTAAAATAGAAAATATTATAATTGATAATATTTCTATAATACAGTTTTGCTGATAGAATAAACAAAACTAAAAATCTTTGTTCAGATTTTAATTTTGGGAGCGTTTCCGATGCTTGATTCTTCACTTTTAATCCGTGGAGGGGTCAGGCCAGGGAGGGCTGTTGCAGGCACAAAAAGAAGACATGAAATCAATGTCCAATGCACAGTGTGAGAATTTGAGCCTTGACCTTCTTGGAAATGACATGAGGAAGTTTCATCTGCAAAGGACAATGGTAAGTTTCCAGAGAGATTTGCCAACTCCATGTAAAAAGGACTAACACAAATCTCTAAAGAAACTTAATATATAAACTTTTTGATAAACCTAAATCAAATACTCTAGTATATATTAGTGCTTGGACAAATATCCCAAATAATATTTTCGGACATATATTTTCAGATACAAAAATCGATCGTATTTGCTGGAAATGACAAGAAAATGATATGCGAGATTAAAATATATATAAAAAAAAACACAGGATCAACACTACAGCTCTTGAGCCTCTATTAAAAGTTTTAGACAGCAAAAAGTAAACAAACCAGATTAAACGCTCGCATAGTGATCTCTATGGAATGTCATCTGGGTAAAAAAAAAGGCAAGCATGTCATTTTGAAATGCCTCGCTTAAAACAGTGTCCAACTTGCTGGAAATGTTGTGTAGTGATTTTTATATAGATTTTATATTTTTTTGTTGTGACTTATGTGAAATGTAATAAACGAGAACCAAAACGGTGAGATTTTTCCCCCCTTAATTTTACAACACCATTTCCACGTTTGTTTTATTTTATGTGTTTAAAGTTAAATTTCAATTTTTCATTTGCATGTTCAGCTACAAAAAGGCACAAGTAAAACCTCAGGTTATTACTTTATGAAAGTGTGTCTATGGCCACTGTTTACTGTGAAGAAATGGCAATGGCAAGGAATGGGAAAAAAAGTAAAAAATAAATAAAATGCGGTGTCAGCTTTATGTACTATTTATTTTGGAAATAAACAAAACAACGTTTAACTTGAACTGTTATTTGGCATCCTTTGTTTTGTAGTGAATTCACTGGAGTAAAGTAAGGCCTACACAACGTATTCTTTACTCCTGGGATATTTTTTTCTACTTTAACATGTTATAGTGTCACGTCTTGCTCTAAAATACAGGCACACACGATGGGGCCACGCCCCCTGCCCCTATGTGTGTTCTGAGCAAAATAATGGCTTGTATTACATTTTGAAAACGAACGAATATCCAAACAAATATTTAAATTATGAGCGAATCTCTCTCTCTCTCTCTCTCTCTCATTAAGTCATACGGCACAATTCAGAGAGCCTGGTCAGCATTAATCTTAACTTAGGGTAAACCAGTACCAGTAGTGGTAATTGGGATATGTGAAACCAGCTGTTACACTATGTTTTACGTTGTCAATGAAGACTAACATGTGACAGTGATTTCTGTCCAATGACATTCTGGCTCGCTCTACAACAGCACAACGCATTTTTGTCCCAGATGGCTTTCCACAGAGATCGCTATGCATGCATGCATGCATGCATGCGAGCACATAATCTGGTTTGTTAACTTTTTGCTGTCTAAAACTTTTAAATGGACGCTCGAGAGCTGCTATGTTGATTCTGTGTTTTATATATATATATATATATATATATATATATATATAAGCTCAAAGAGCCAGCTGCCCTACATTGTTATATATAAAATATAATAACATTGTTATATATAAAATAATCAGAGCTCTTTTTCATTTGCCATTTTTTCAAACTGGTTGTGCATATCCTGGTTAGACGGTAAATAAGTTAAAGGTATTTTTGTCATTTGAAGCGAATACGAACATCTGATTTTTGTATCAGAATACATGTCAAAACATATTCGTTCGAATATGCCGATACTTCGCCCAGCACTAATTCTGCCTATATGTATCCTTTTCTTCAACTGTGGTCATGACCACAAGTCTTGAAAACACATCTCTTAATAAATTATTTGCAAATGTTTATTACAAACCTGATTCTAAGAACTTACATCATTACTAGTCATTTTTTAAATAAGTTAACCCAAGTGTCATTCTTCTTCAATGACAAGGTGGCAGTATTTCAATGACAGTTAGCGGTATTGTGGTAAACCGGTAAATCTGGATTCCTGCAGTCCACTGAAAACATGTCAGTGTTATTTTTAAGTATCATTTTGATGGCTGGATTTTTTTTCCCCTGGGACCTAAACCGAAAATACACAAACAGTTCGCTTGGGTAAACCAACTGGTGGCAGGTCTCTCCGAAATGGGAAAACAAGAGAATGGCAAACACAGCATGAAAGCTTTTTCAGGTAAGGTAAAACTGTTTATAAATGAAAAAGAATGCACGTACAACACAAGGAAAGTTAAACTATGATACTGGTTCTTTAAATTATGGTAGTATTTAAATACACTACCGGTCAAAAGTTTTAGAACACCTCCATTTTTCCAGTTTTTATTGAAATTTACGCAGTTTAATGTCTCAATGTACTCTGAAATTAAAGCATAGAACAAATAAACAATTGGAGATAAAAAAGAAATCATGGAATCGTTTTGTTTAACAAAATTTAATCTAAATTTTTGACTCAAAGTAGCCACCTTTTGCAGATATAACAGCCGAACACACTTGTGGCATTCTTTCTACAATGGAAATCAAATATTGTTTGGAAAGTTCTTCCCAACACTGTTGCAGAAGTTCCCACAAATGTGTTGCACTTGTAGGTTGCTTTGCTTTCACCCTTCTGTCCAGTTCATCCCAAACCAACTCGATGGGGTTTAAGTCTGGAGACTGTGCTGGCCATTCCATGATTTGAAGCCTACCGTCTTGTTCTTTTCTTCTAAGGTAGTTCTGACATAGCCTGGAGGTATGTTTTGGGTCATTATCTTGCTGTAGGATGAACCCCTGACCAACTAGGCGTATACCAGAGGGTATTGCATGGCGCTGCAAAATGCTGTGGTAGCAGTTTTGGTTCAGGGTGCCACTCACTCTGTGCAAGTCGCCGACTCTGGATCCAGCAAAAGAGCCCCAGACCATCACGCTTCCTCTTCCATGTTTGACAGATGGTGTCACACACCGAGGAACCATCCTTTCGCCTACTCGACGGCGTACAAAAACCCTGCGTGATGAACCGAAGATTTCAAATTTTGATTCATCGGTCCATAAGACCTTCTTCCAGTCTTCAGTAGTCCACTGGCGGTGCTTCATGGCCCAGGCAAGCCTCTTTTTCTTATTTTGCCATCTTAGCAATGGCTTTCTTACTGCCACTCGACCTGTCAAACCTGCAGCTCGAAGTCTTCTCTTCACAGTTGAAACTGAGACTTGCTTACTTCGACCATTGTTAAGCTGTGCTTGAAGCTGTTGTCCTGTGAGCCGCCTATCACGCAAGCTGTTGACTCAGAAACTTGTCTTCTGATTCTGTTGTGGCTTTGGGTCTGCCAGACCTCTTCCTGTCAGTTTCCTCCAGTTTCCAAGTGCCTTTTGATGGTGTAGGAAACTGTACTCACTGACACCTTGGCTTTCTTTGCAATTTCTCTAAAGGAAAGACCTACACTTTTAAGGGTTATAATGGTCTGTCTGTCTTCCTTTGTTAATTGCCTTTTTCTCGCCATTATGAGAGCAATATACTACTTCCTGCAGTACAATACTGTCCAAATAATGCTTAAGAGGGTGTAGTAACACAGTCTGTTCCAACACTGCTTTTATACAGACAGAGGGTTTGTAAGTAATCAACAAAAGTTGGGACACCTGTAGGAATTGTTAGCATCAACTTTCAAGGCTTAATTTACTTCCATTGCTGCAGAACAGCTGTAAGTTGTTAACCCATTACTTGTTCCCTGAAAAAGGCCTTTTTGTATAACTCTGAAATGTACATTATTTTTCAGTTTTTGGTAACCTAAACTTTTTTTTTTAACCTCTGGCAGTTTACCGCTTACCTTTGTACCATTTCAGGTTATTCACTGGACTTGAACTGCTTAAATTTCAATAAAAACTGGAAAAATGGGGGTGTTCTAAAACTTTTGACCGGTAGTGTACATGGAACCTATTCAGGATAGTTATTGCTTGGAGAAAAGAAAAAGCATTTAAACTTTGTGTCAACTTCTACTGTTCAGAAAAGAAAGCATGCATCATCTCAAATCACTGCAATTATTAAAATCAAACACACTAAAGCAGCAATGTTACCCTTTCTTATTTCTTCAGAAATCAAAAACATCGTCATCATCAACATCATCAAATGACCAATCCCAGTCTTTAAAGGCCAAATCAAGCAATCTGTAAAGGGAAGCCTGATCTGAGAGACTGATACAGATTCTTCTTGAAACCCATATTTGTATTAATGAACCATGGGCAATATAGATGTAATTGCTGCAATGTGCTTTTACATCTGTCTCTATAGCAAGAAAAAAAAAAAAAAAAAAAATCCTGTCAGACTGCACTACACTAATACTACTGCTGCTGTCTCTCGGACAATAACGGCTATATGACTGAAGTACATTTACAATGCAGCAATACAATATATATGTTAGAATTTGTCTGAGGGCTGTGTAGGGAAATGCAGTGTACAGAGCAAATAGACCACGATGGTTGTTGTTAGTAATGATTACATGCCATGACAATGCAAATAAAGCTCCCTATTACTTACTGTCTATATGGGAACAAACATACATAAGTTCAATGAAGGACGATTCGAAGCATGGGGCCAGAGCTACAAAATTAGCAATACAAATGAAAAATGTGGGAATATTGTTAGTTTATCAGAAAGACTTTCAGACCTGGTCTTTCTTTAACAGAGTTGAATGACATGTGCCCTTGAATATGAAATCCTTATAACACTTTAACAATGTGGGCCTGATCTACTTTGTTCTAAAAAAAAATACTGTTCTAGATCTAGTTATATACATGTGTCAGGAGGCTGTGTGGTCCAGTGGTTAAACCAAGAGGTCCCCGGTTCAAATCCCACCTCAGCCACTGACTCATTGTGTGACCCTGAGCAAGTCCCTTAACCTCCTTGTGCTCCGTCTTTCGGGTGAGACGTAATTGTAAGTGACTCTGCAGCTGATGCATAGTTCACACACCCTAGTCTCTGTAAGTCGCCTTGGATAAAGGCATCTGTTAAATAAACATTATTATTATTATTTATTTCTTAGCAGACGCCCTTATCCATAGAATAATAATGTAGGAGCCCTTAATTTAACATGTTGCCAAGATTCGTAATAAAGGGAATTCCAAACTAGGTATAACAGTGAAATGGTTAATGAATAGCCAGTGTTCGAGATACATTCATGCTTATTGTAGTGTGTGTGGCATTTATTGTTATCTAAAAATAACTGTAGCAATAATTAGCCAAAAATACATCAGGCTATGGTTTCATATGTCTGTCACAGTTTCTTTCATGTTGTGTGTAACCTCCAATACAGTTCAGAGCAGCAGTGACATTTCTTTGTTTTTTGTTACCTTGGTTTGTTTGGTGGAAGCTGCCGGCTCGGTCGGCGGGTGGATTGGTTGGGTTGTACCTTCATGGAAGCTCTAGGAGAAGATCTGGAGAAAGGATCTGGTGCAGGGGGCTTCTTTGGAATCTTTTTTATCAGCCGACTTACCCACTTCTGCTGCTCTTCTTGTGAATTGGCAAGCAACAGCAGATTTTTTGCTGTTGAAATGTCGTAGTTCACTAAAATAAAAGGAAATATAGTGCAAGATGCAATGAGAATTATGTTTACCAACAGTCACAAGCTATACCCTGAAAACAAGCTTTTAAAAAATAAATAAATAAAAATATAATAATAATAATCTTGTGCATCCAAAAAACAGAATTTATTTTTTTCTTGTTTATTTAACTTGTGATAGGTAGATAGACATGTTATTATCCAAGACTAGATCCAGTTGACTGTCCCCCTTCTCTCTCTTTATAAAAGGAGTTGAAAACCAAACAAACCTACCACTGAGGAAGCTGTAATGCACTGGAGGAAGCTGTAACGGCGATTAAACACCTGGCAGCTAAATGGTTAACTACAATGTACTTACCCCTACAAGGAGCAATAACCTCCTCTTTTTTGTCCATATGATCCTTGTGACATTTGATGTGACAGCGACGGCACTCCAAGGCAGGTGGGGGTTTAAACATGTTCCACAAAGGTTTTGTGCAAGCCTCACAGTTAGTGGGGAAGTGATATAGTGTTGGAATAAACTCATGTCCTTTATGGCAAATGTAGCTCGACTTCTCTCCAATAGGCAGTGGTTCTACAGGGAACTCTTGTTCTTTTTTGCTCTCTCCCTCATTAGCATACAGGATCTAAAATATAAAAGTAATTTATTTATTTAATTCCATTCATGTACACTAGCAGTTTTACATATCATTGCATGTGAACTACAGTACACAGGCTATAGTACAGTTTCTGTTGTCATACCCAATAGAAGTGCAGAATAATAAATCAAGTAAAAAAAAAAAACACAAAACACACCACATAAAAATAATCACTTGTGATACCCAATACAGTTCTACCCCATTATAACGCGGTTCTCGGGGTCCATAATTGGAGACTGTTATTTGTGCTTCGTCTTACACAATTTGCAGGTTCTCGAATCTACATTTAATTCAGATGATTATTCCTGGCCCATGTCAGCCTGGGCCACACCAAAAACAAACAAAGAGTCTTGCGCATTCACACAGCAGCTCGTCTGACTCAGCTCTGCTCTGTACACATTGATGTGGGCTTTCATGACCCCACCTACCCGGATGTCAATCAATCCCGGTTGAGGCAAGCTTACCACTTCCCTGCTTACACACACACAGGGTCTGTAGACCAGTCATGTAACAGTATAAATCCTGCGTCGTTACAGTATAATAGAAACTGCTATTCGCCCAGTTTAAAGTTTATACCACTCTTATTTAAATTGTATATTTATTATAATGTTGTAAACTGTAAATAAATAACACAGAATCCAAGGACATTTATACACACTTGTATGGTTTCGTACTTGTTTTGTAACATTAACAAACACTTTGTTTTTACTTTTAGAAAAAAGAAATAGTGTAAGCATGGGAGCTTTATAAGTACTATGTCACAGTTTCAACTTAAATGGGTTTAAATACGGTAATGTAAAACAAAAATAAAACCCAATGTTTGAGTCAAAATGCATTATGGGGGAAATGGGAGCCACGACCATACCGTGTTATAACCGATTCCGCACTATAACGGGTCACGTTATAATGGGGTAGCACTGTATATTTCTTTCATTCAACAAAAAATAAAGAATGAAACAGGGATGGCATAAAGTCATCTCTGGTACACCTACACATGCGGTGGCTTATCTAGCCGATGTAATTTTGGTATTGCCACAAAATAAGCCATGAGGATAACAACAAGGCAAACAAGCCAGGAACTCAAGTAAACAGCTCAAGTATTACCTGGAAAATTCTTGGGATCTCTTTGGCATCTGCTCTGTATACATCCGTCTGCGTTACTGGTCGGACGTGGAACAGCTTGCTGAAAAAAAGAATGAAGATCAAATAAAATGTCCTTGCTTATGTCTTTTGGGTAAATGTTAACACAACACACAGATGCCTATAAATGTGCATTTTAAATTCTGCATAATGAAGTTTGAACACTTACGTGATATCTAAAACCATGTAAGGATTGGACAGTTCTTTGTCTTGCTCGCTGTTGTAGAACAGAATCTTCTTGCTACTCACGACAACATACTTTTTCTCCCATGCAAACTTCTTAGTATTGTTCCTAAGTGGTAACGAGAGCCACCCTTCCAATCTTGACTCTATTAAAAGAAAAATAAATATATGTACCACATATATTAGTAGCATACAAACAGCACATTGTAAATACAAAATGATCAGCATCATGAAAATATAGGCCAACATGACCTGCATCCATCATGTGTATATATTAAAAAAAAAAAAAAAAGTAGATTCTGACACTGTGCAACAACTGCTAAAGAATATGCTAGCAATTGCCCTCCCGATTTATATAAAACTGACATTTTTATTCCTCCACCTCTATGGTATGGGATTATGGCTGTTTATTGGCAGTGAATGAACCACCGTTTAGCTCTGCTTTACTTAACTGATACAAATGGAGGTCACCAGCCTATCAATGATTTGATTCATTTAAGTGCAGTCAAAACACTTGGAACATACACCAAGCAGTCATGGTAGTGCAGCACAAATCAGACATAGAAAAATGCACTCCATTGAAAGCAAAACTGGTCTTACTGTGTACAGTGTAGCTGCGGGAACTAGGGAGCAACAGGGGACTCTTTGTTCTCTATCAGAACATGACATCTTAACCACGAAAACTGAAGTGTAGAACAATGTTTGCCGACAGTTGTGAAAAGATCATTCCTGCTTTGTAATGGGATTTCATAAACAATATCCAGATGCTCCTAAAATACATTTATCCTTTCGCTAATAAAAGTACTTACACTTTAAAAAGCACACACTAAAATATCAAACTAGTGAATATTAATGCCTTTTTTCGGCACTAAATTCTAAATATGTCCAAGTCTAACATTATCCAATAGAATAATTGTCTTGCTCTTATTGTATTACTTGTATTGTAACACTTGAATGTATTTGTATTTGCTTGCGATTGTAAGTCGCCCTGGATAAGGGCGTCTGCTAAGAAATAAATAATAATAATAATAATAATAATAATAATAATAATAATAATAATAATAATTGGCGAGAGGCTGAGACTAGCTTGGCTACATCCTTGCGTGTGTACCACAAAAATTGGTAACTGTGCTTTTATGTGTTAAGCAATTCAAGATTAGCCAACAGCTGATGTGCAAATTAATTCGAAAAATGGCACAAACTTGGCAAAATACTATGTCACTTTGTTATATATTGCACTTTGGGGAAAAGATGCAGCTCAGAAAAAGGCCACATTCAAAAACAGTATTAAACTACAGATCCCATTCTGGATTTCTGTTGTTAATTCAAATCAAGCCAGACAGACACACAATGAGTAGAAGAATCAGCATGTCAGTGAAAGTCCAGTAGGGAAGCAGTGTGCTGTGCAGACTGTCCATGCAGGTCACCTGTGTTCTCAGTTTCTGATGGGGTGTGAGGGAAAAGTTCAGGTTGAGGTTCAGGCTCTTCCTCTAAGTCAGAATCAGAGTCAAAAAGCAAACAGGATCGAGAAGGCTTAGTGTCAATGCCAACAGAGGTAGATGAGCGCTGGTAGGTGAAAGACATGGCCTCCGAAGTGTGGGAATGAGTGATACGAACTAAAATCCAGTGCAGGGAAAACACCAACAGAAAAGAAAAGGAAAAGTAATGTATAGAAGCAACTGAGAATTTCTATCAACACATTAAATGGCAAAAGCAGGAGAAAAAAGACATGTAAAAGTGACATGGCTGTGGCTTTGTGTACAAAGCGGTGTAATATATTGGACGTTAAATGTGTTTTCTATAATGAAAACAAGAGGATATTATTGAAAAACACACCTACTCTACATTACCATGTTGGAGCATGGAACATGCTACCGTTTACAATAAACAAACACATTAATAAACAAATCCACAGATTTAGTACCAGGGTATGCATCATCTGTGTCGAAATCTGGTCCACTGCCAATACTTGTTGTGTCCAAACTTTGAATATTTAGAGAGGCCAGGTGACAGCGGAGCTGCTCAATATCACTGTCTTTGCTGTCCAGTGCCATCTGCAGCTCAATTCGTACCTGACTTTCATCAGTTATGAGCTACAAAAACAAATATACAAATGTAATATTAAGAAAATACATTTATTATGTAAAATTAAATAACTAAGCATTGTTTAAATTACCTCTAAGCTAATTTGACATACAATGTGACCCTTCTCATTGTTAGTAAAAATGTCTAAAGCTATAAAATGTACTTATGTAATGGTGCTTTGCTTAGAAAACATGCATACATGCTTCTTTTTAAAAAAAAAAAAAAAAAACACACACACGGTACCGCCCCAATTTGAACCCTTATGCCAATATGATTAGTGCTCTTAAATAATCAAATAATAAAAAGCCATCTTCCTCACCATACAAAATGTTAAAGATGGTAGATTAAGTTAATATGAAGATATTTCAAACTATTCTCTTCTAGTATGTGTGTCCATCAAGGTTTAGCCAATGAAAACGTATTTAAAACATCCTTACCGCTTGCATCTCATTGATCTCTTTCTGGTACTTGATCAGCATGCTGTTTAGTTTCTCCTTCTCAGACCGGAGCTCCAGCTGCAGCTTCCTGTTCTCCTTCTCTTTCCTGCGCACGTCAGTGTCGTTCCCTCGCTTGCTGCCCGCTCCCACCCGCACTTCCTTTCGGTTCATGATCTCCGCCAGCTTGTTGACAGCCTGCCGACACAAACCCAGCGTTATACAACTGGATCCGATAGTACCACACCCGCAATCTTATTACTGAAACACTTACTGAACATAAATAAAATCAAAGAAATCAAGTAAAACATTATCTACATGTTTAACTTTAGATAATAGCGATATTACATTAAGGAAAAGAGCAGTTCTTAATCTTAACCACATACATAGGATAGCATGAAAACAGATAAAATGCACAGATTAAAATGAATGAGCTAATGAGAATCACTAAGTACTACCACCCCCCAATATAAATAATAAAATAAAATCAAGTTTCAGCTTGAAAATACCACATTTGGGGGGCTAATATTTAAAGCTCCTACATGCCATCACTTAACAATAAAGTAAAATGGACAACACTGTTCTCAGTATGAAAACTAAATGTAACCGTGAAGGATATGTCTGCTCTGAGAATTTAAATTAAATTCTTAAACTAAGTAATACACCAATAGCAATTTTGTTAATATGGCTTTTATAAGAAAGAAAGAAAATGTTACACATTTAAAAAGTTGTCATTAATAAGGTTATGGCAAAATGCTTAGATTTAATAAAAACAAAAATAAATTTAAAAAAAAGGTAATGCATGCTAACCTACAATAAAACTATATGGTCTAGCTTTGCATTGCATAATTAAACGATAAATAAAATACAACAGGTAGTTGCTCAGAGTTTAGACTAACTACTGTAATGATAAAACAATGCAAACTGGCATTCTTACCTGTGTCTTCAGTGTTCTTTCACACTGCAATTGTTTCTCAAACTGCAACTTGGTCATTGCCATGACACGTCCTTCTTCTTCCACCTTCTGCAGTTCTGTTTCAAGCAGTAAATGTAATACGTGTATTCAGGCAAAGAAACATGAAAAAAACAAAACAAAAATATTCATGGCTACCGAAGTAGAGCTTGCAGACTCTAGAACTGCAGTAAGTTTACCACATGGGATATGGTGCGTTGATGTGGTAAACGTAGTTTCTAATCACCCTGTATAATGTATGTTACTTACGTTCCTGAGTTTCTTTTAATTTGTTGTTCAAGTCTTCCTTCTCATTTGCTAGATTTGCCACATCACTGGTTAATGTTCTATTTGCTTCCTCCAGCTAAAAAAATACAAGGTTTATTAAAACTCAGAAATAATTAAATATTTTTGGGGACTAAAATAGTTTAACTATCGGAGGCACCTGCATGCATGTATGTATATTCTTATTTGTGTGTTGCCTTGTCGCACTTCGGTTAGCTTATGATTGATTGAATGTGACAGGTAGCATAGAAATAAGCACTTTTAATATTTCAATTATATGTGTAATTACTTTGTAATAGTCAATCACACAAATATAAAATAAAATCTTAATAGTTTAAGGCACAGTATTTGGGTCCAACTGACCGATCCTATTGTAGAGTCCTTTTCCGTGAGCTCCTGTCTATGCCTGGCCATCATCTCTTTGATCTCCAGCTCTTTCATGATCTTCTCTTTCTCCAGGTCAGAGTACTGCTCCTCAGCAATGGAGCGAGCCAGCTGCTCAGAGTCTGCCTTGGTCAGAGTGATCTCCAGCTGTGCTGCCAGGGAATCTCTGCAAAAACACACACAAGGAGAATGGGAAGGTTAGTTCCCAAATTCAAGTCCTTACAATTAAAATTAAACTTTCTTAAAGTACAACTGCTTTCTGACATGATATGAACAAAGTACTAAAATGAATTGCAACACATGAACACAATAATGTTACCTCTCATCTTGCAGCTCCTGGAGCTTCTGTTGCATTTCTTTGCACAGCTTGTTCTTTTCTTCACATTCTTCTTTCAGTTCTCGAACCTGGGTCTTATACAGGGTCTGCAATTATATGAATTAAGAGTTACTGTACCCAGTCCAACTACATTTGACAATAGGTATATCTGGTACAGCACAGTTTATACTAAATCATTTTATGTCGAACACAAAAAAAAATAAAAAACATGCACAAATATACCCTGCTCCAAACAATGAGGTGTAGTCAGATTAAATGGTGTCAAATACTTCTAGATTTATGCCAATGAAAAACAGAAGTGAGGTGTCAAGTGAGAATATTCAAATACCCTCCATACCTGTCCTGTTGCCACCCATACTTCAAAATGGGGGGTCATCACCAAGGACACCAATACAGGCCTGGCATTTATTGAAATACTGGCAACGAGTGTGTTGATCAGTATATAAATAAACACTAATTGTTTGTAGAAGTATACGTTGATAGTAGGCGTACATTGGTAGTTAGCCTAGTGTTTAAGGCAGTTCCATTGAAATTGAATTAATTGTTACATGTAATGTAAATGAGAAGTTGCTGTTGCTATATATATATTTTAATATATTTACATATACAATATTTACAAAAAAATATATACCATCTATCTGCATTTAAAACCATCGGGTCAAAAAGCAGGACTTTATAAGTGTTCCACATTGCTACCTAACATGCACAGCCACATTAAAGCTTGTTTTACATAAAACTATTTCAATTATACCGAGAAGTACTGCTCAGCTTCCAACTGATCCTGAAGTTCTTTCATCTGCCCATCTGCGTCCTGGCGCTCCCTTAAAACAAAACCAGACATCCCTCAGGAAAAATAAATGAGCAGCAGCACTCGTTACAAATAAACCACACACACCCGCACATACACTTATTGTAAAACATTACAATTAAACTTTAAACAAACTCATTTAAGAAGAAAATATTTTCAGTAAGACGATGAAGGCACAAGTTGACCGTAGAATCTATTATTGATTTTTTTGTATAAAAAACCCCCAAATGACTTAAACCTTTTAACAAATGTTTCACTATAAGTCTTTACCAATGTCACTGAAGAAAATCAGTCTTCGAGTTGAATCTTTGTCAAATAATTTTACCAAGTTTATTTTTCTATATAAAATAAACAAAACTAGTAAAATAAATTCAGATGCTTTGTGGTGGTATTTCAGAACAAATCTATCAGCACTTTGTCATGAGTGAAAATTAGACAGCCGTCTAGTAGCCGTCTATTACTTGTAGAAAATATATCTACTGTAAATAAACAGTACAGTAACAACAATTACTACTGACCTCTTTCACAGTTAGAAATGAATTAATGTAAACTAAGAGACTTTTTTTTCTGCTTTATCAATAATGAGAATATTTTTTTTCGTGGCAATGTAACATGTGCAAAGCCATCTAAATCCCAATGCACTTGGGAGGCAATTCATTTTCTTACTTGCGCAGCTCACTGTTCTGTTTCTCCAGGGTCGATTTGATCTCCAAGAGGTGATTGATCTCCTGCTTGAGCTGCTTCTCTGACATTTTCAGAGAGTTCACTTGCTGGCTCTGCATCTTCAGGTCGTTCTGCGTCAGACTGCGCTTCTGTGTCTCCTGCTCTATTTTCAACGTCAGATTCTTCACCTGAAAGAACGCATTTCTGATCAGGACACAGACAGCCTTAATGTGCCAAAGAAACACAGTTTTTTTTCTATGTGTTTTTTATTAGGCTGATACTTTAATCATTTTAACTGCCTTTTCCAAATAATTAAAACCAGCATCTCAAAGAATCTCACGTGTTTCCCTCACGGCAGAACAGGACATGCCATAAATAGTAACACTCTCAAAATGCACAACGAGACTGAGGCAGCATTCAACACTGCAGCAAACCAACGTTCTACTGCTGATTTACTTGCCTGCAGTGTTTACTACTGACTTATATAGATCAATGTAAGTAATCTAGTATTAAATTGTATTTTAAACTGTTATGCTAGGTAATGACTGGGATTTATTTGTGACACAATGTGTTGATCACATTTATGAGAGTATCCCCCACTGACCAGACGTTCAAAAATATGATCATGTGTATGTAACATGTCACAGATTTATCAAGAGTAATGATACAAAACTTCTTAAAAACACCTTAGGAACACCTTGGAGTCCACAAACTGACCTGGTTTGCTTACTGCTTCTTTTGCAACTTCAAGGTTTATTTTCTTTCACAAAATTGTGCACTATAATTTGGGAGCCTCACTACCAGGCTGAAAGTAAAATATATAATAGTTATTATGGATTCAGGTCATACCTCTTCTGTTAGTTTTTCCTTCTGCCTAGATAACTCTTCTAACTTCTGATATGACTGTTTGAGATCACAGTCTAGCATAGAGCACTGCTTCTCAACCTCCAGCAACAAGTTTTCCACCTTCATTTTTGACGTTCTTTCTTCCTGAAGCTTCTTTTCCATCTCTGTGGGGAAAACAAACTTTTTAGTGGAATACTGTTATAAACAGTAATCCCACCAGATTGATCAGGCTGCAACTTTTACATCACAGTCCTTGGTTATCACAGATGAAACCACAGCAATACATTTGAGGCTAATATATAAAAAATAGAAATGATGCCTGGAGAAATCATGATATTCCTGCAATGTAAACTTGACATACTCAAATCTCCAAGAATCAAAGACTACTACTGTTTATCTCTTCACCAGAGCCCCTCAATGAAAAGCCTTATGTACAACTGATTAACCATTTTTATCATTTCCAAAAAGTTTTTTAAAAAATTGAAATTTTATATCACCTTTTCTGAGAAGGCAATGTTAACAGCTCTTGTTCTAGCCCCCAATTCACCTACCTTTCGTGGCCTCTGACTTTGCTCCCTCAATGGATTCATAGATCTTGTTTTTGTCTGCTAGCCGTGCTTTCGTAGCTTTATGCTCGGCTTCCTCCTGCTCCAGACTCTGCTGCAGCACTTTCAATTTATAAGTCATGTCTATTTCAATGTTATTCTTCTCCTGCATGGGGAACAAGGATATAAAACAGGTCAGAAGAGAGAATGATTGTAGACATACAACTCAGACTCACCAATTTAAAACTAGTAAACCTGTTTCATCAGAACTGTGACTTTGATTGATACACAAATCAGTAATTTACACTAACCTCCAACTTGCATAAAGTAGAGTAAAACAGGAAAAGTAAAATGCTTCCATTTGTTAGCCAGAATGGAAGGTTTAAATTCTTGTAAGCCAATTTAAAATTGTATTGCACCATATACCTTCTACTTCAGAGGAATCAGACAAGAAGCTTATAGGACCTTGCTTACATTTTTCTAAGATCTATAACATAATTCACCTTTTGAATGTCTGTCAGCTTCTCATGAAGTTGCCTTTTGTCCATTTCAGCTTTGGATACTGAACCTTTTACATTTCTGAGCTCCACCTCCAGACCAGAGATTCGTCCTAAAAAATATAACAAAGTGGTCATACTGCTCTCTGTCACATTCATCCATCTGTCTGTATGGGCTGCTCCAATTTTTGATCGGTGAATTTATGGGCATTAGTTGATTAAAAATCGGTACATTAATTCATGCACATTTTTTAATAAAGATAGATATCTTATAACAGCTGTCCTGCATAGTAAAACAAAAAAAAAATCAATAGAATCTAAAATATAAAAAAAAGCCTAATGGTAATTTGGTCTTTTTAAAAGCATTTATTATTATTTTAGTAAATGTAACAAATTTTCACAGAACGTCGATCGATAAATATAATGCACAAGAACTGAGAATGGATTTTCTTTTGTCTTTCATGCAAACATAAGTAACACTTTTGCAAAAGTGTACTGGTGAATTAAAGCCTATACATCATTTATTTACACTTACGCGTTCTCTGAAATACTGAAAAAAAAACCCTTCCTTTTAAAATCCTGTTACAGTGCTCCCCCTTTATAACGCTGTGGTCAGGAGCCATAGTTAAGAGACCGTGCTGTTTGTGTTCCACCTTACAACAAGACTACTAGTGTTAGTGTAATGGCATTATAGGGCAAATGGGAGCCTTGACCGTATCACCTTGTAACCTGTTCTGCAGTATAACGGGTAGGGCTGCAACGAAGGATGCACGTTGACCTTCGATTGTTAGGAACACATTACCAAAGGAAGGTTCGAACCTTTGATGGTACTAATTTGCATAATTTACTGGTGACGTCACCATAGCAGCTTATTTATATTTGATTGGAAATCCTATCATTTTACAGGTAATCCATACAAATGGAATAAAACATTTGCATGTAGTTTAAAAATACATTATATAGAACAGTAATCATGTTTTTATAATTTAAATAAAAATACATGTTTATTTACACGTAATTGATGCTGCTTGCGATATATACAGTGAGCTTGCACTGCAGCAGCACCAACTGCAGTGGAATTTATTTAACAGACAAAATAAAGCTTTATTTAACAGTCACCGTTCCAAGCAGGTTATCAGTCAATCACATTTTACTACTACTAAAAATATTAATAATAATATGAGCTTACACTTGTCAAGTGACCCCAGAGATTAGTTATACCTCCATGCACGGTTTGCATTCAACTTTTTATTTTTTGGTCGTCTGGGCAATTAACCAAAAAAATCCCAAACAGCAGAGGAATTTCGAGACATTTCTTTCAATACAGCTTACGCTATACAACGCTTTGTCGAGACGGCGAATGAGAAATTAAAGGTTTGCCTCTGGATAACATGAGCTGGAGCGCGAAGGGGCAGACGGTGTTCAGTTTTCGTAATACAAATTATTATTGTTATCGTATATTTTGTATATTTCAAACATATTCTACCATAGCACTTCTCTTACACTGTCTTGTACACTAGGTATTCAGTAGGCCTACATATTTTACTGAAGTACTACAACCACTATAGGACATTTAATGTGGGATTTATAGTATTCACACATTGTCAAACAGTTTCTGTTAACAGGAAAAAAAAAAAACAATTTATATAATATTATATATATATATGCCCAGACGACCAAAAAATAAAAAGTTGAATATAAACGCCGGTCTCAAATAAACGCCAGTCTCCAATACGCACGGGTCTGCTTGCAAATATTGTAAACAAAATGCCAGAGAAGTTTAATTGAGTTTTAAGGTATATACCTGTCTATATATCTATCTATAAGTCAAAGCTACCTAGTCTTTATAAATCAGTATAATATTACTGCCTCACAAAATAGAGCAAAAAAAACTTGCTTGTTGTTATCAGTAGAGAACTGGCAGGCTTGGCTAACAGAACACAGGCTCAATCAAAGTTTTTGGAGCCAATAATATAACTGAGCCCAGTATTAAACAATGACTGACTATGCTTCATAACCATAAAACCATTTGCTAAGAGGAAACATCTATGAACAGCCATAACACTGCAGAACACACCCAAAAAAAGACTAAATCCTGTATCCATAAACATATCAGGTTAGATCAGGTTTGTAGTAAATAAGGGTTGTAATCCCTTTAGAACTGCACAAACAGCAGAATGAGATGGAAAACTGGCTGAACTTTAGTATGATATTTGTGTCTGTTACACTGTTTTCAAGCAGTGCTGAAGCAAACTGCAACTGTGCAGTAACAGTATTAAGAGAATGCCAATTTTAAAAAATAATGCTATAAAAACAAACCTTGACCAGACTAAGACAGGAGCATCAAATACCTTGCAAATCGCTTATGATCTCAGAGCCTTGGCTTCGATCCCGTTTTTCTGACTCCAAGGCTGACTGCAGACTGATGAAGTCCTTTTCGAGTTTGAGTTTGGCGTTTTCCAACATGCAGCATTTGTCCTGCACTTCCCGATTGTTTGACTCCAGCTGTTGTAATTGTTTTGTCATCTCTGTCTGGTTCTTCCTCAGCCTGGCTGATGTATCAGCCTCTGTGCGCAACAATGAATTTGCTTCATCCAGCTAAAAATCAGCCACATGAGTAAAATAAAATGATTAGCAACATGAACAGTGACATACATGGGCTTTAGTAGTGCTGGCATGGGGCTTAAAACTACCAACCATTTAAAGAAAAAACTAAAAAGCTCAAGTTGAATGCAAAATTACTACCATGTGCACCTTCATCCAAAATTAATTCTGAATGGTCAATCACAAATAGAAAGATGTGGTTGCTAACTGATGTTTGGTATACCTGTCCTTTCTTTTTTTTACATGCAGTAAAACGAGACAGAGGTGGTGGTCTAGGGTAGATTGAAATGCATGATATTAAATAAATTGCAATTGGGGTTAAACACATGCAAGCCAATATACTTTTTATTCATATCAGTATTTAATTCCCTACTTTACATCAGTCTATGGCACTGCATTGAAAGAAACACTTTGTGATCACACACACCTGTCTTTGTAATTGTATATTCATATCATTCGATATTTGAGAATTCTGATTCCGCCTCTTCAAATCGTCTAGTTGATCCTTTAGGATGTTAACTGCAAAAGTATGTTATGCATTATTTATTTATTTTAAATAAAATTAAAACCAATAACTTGCAACAAATAACAATCCACATACCATCATTTTCAAGGCAACGTTTTTTGTCTGCCTCGTTTTCAGCCTTCCTTTGATACTCCACATTCTTGTGCTGCAGCAACGCTTTTTCCCTTTCCAACTGCCTTAGATTTGATTCAAGTTTTTTTCTGGAGCTAATCTAGAATGTTAATACACACATTAAATCTACTATTGGCAACACAATCAGACCATCAATGTATTATTCTATTTCTTACTGTACAAGACTAAAATGAGTTTCCAGAACAGGTTACAGCAAATTATGAATGACAAATAAAGCCTTAAAAGAAACTTAATAGGGAACTTAGTTTTTCAGAATCTGCATAGCCTCAGCCGGCAACCACAATCAAATCGCTGCCTTGTAGTTACGTTTACTAAGATAGCCACTCAAAGGAATGACCATAGAAATCAATTTGGATTGTGAAACGTGTTTCGGAAACTCTCTAATGTCCTTGGGGCTGATCATATTTGGAGAGGGGGGTGTGACTAGAGAGAAGTTATTAACCTATTAATGTGATCATTTTGCAGGAAAGGACTTGATAAGATTAAATCTTCTCGTGGTTATTGTCAATATAGTGTAATGCCCTATTCTTCACAACACCTAGTCCCATTTAAACCAAAAATTTTAATCACACATTGTACCACATTTTTAGATTTACCAAACATTTTTCAAAAATTAAACTAAACTTATAACTTTTAAACTTAAAATGTTTCAAAAAGATAATACAGTTCAAGTTATAAAAAAAAACTAAAACCCACATACTGTTTCACATGCAATCTATAATATCCATTTCGTTATTGGTTTTGATGGAATACAAAAAGCATCACCTCTTCATCCAGCTCTTTAGAAGTTTTTTCAAGACGGTTACTGACAGCTCTAGAGAGGAATAAAGAAAAAAATGAATACATCAACTATTAATTTCGGAGCAGTTGTCAATTTATTACAATTAAATGATTTAGACGAGACCATTAGACATCTAAGCCTATCCGGTTCCTAGTAACTAACTGATCTCAGGACACATCTGACTGGATCGGTATACATGCAAATTCAATAGAAATCAAACTGGGGGGAGAGATCATCCATTTACCTGCTTTTCTGCTCCAGTTCATCTTTGGCTTGCATTTCATTGTTGAGCTTCTCCTCTATCTGATGCAGCTTCTTCTGCAGCTGTGCACACTGTCAAGGCAGTGAATGAGGTGTAAAGCTTAAATTTTGTGAGAATGAATGTACATAAAACACAGAATGTAGACAAGTAATGGATTTTAAAAAAAGAACAAACACACAGTATAGAGGTCACTTACCACGACACTGTCCTATAAATGAAAAGAAGAAAAAAAAAATTAACAGTGCTTAATCATATGAAATAAGAACAGATTCTTTGACAAAGTGTTTACTGCTACAATGTAGCAGTAATGAAGACTAGCACTTTCAAAATGTCTGACTACAAAGAAGTCCTCTCATTTAAAAGTTGCAGTTAAAGCATTGCTTAAGTAAATAAACCACAGCTACCAAAAGCAGGAATTACATCTAGCCTCTACTGCATATGAAAAAGTACAAAATCTACTACAACCAAATAGTTAATTTCTAAAACAGAAACTTAAAAAAGTTTGACCCATTTTTCTCTATGCATTTGTATAGAGCCAAAACAATCATGCATTTATCACAAAGTTTATATGCGCTTGTAACAAAAACATGTATCTACAGTATTTCAATAAAGTATAAAATCAACTAATTACAAACACAAAAAAAACTATTTAAATAAATTTCTAGGACACCCACCTCCCCTTTATCTGAAGTCAAACGCTCATTTTCTACAGAGGAAGGCTTTAAGTCACTTAGCAACCTGCAGAAAAGAAACAGCTCTTATTTAAAATCTTAATAACTGTGCTGGCCATGCCAATCTGCTTACTTTTTCAGTGCCCTCAGATCTAAATCTCCACTAACTCTTTTATAGAAAGAAAAGCAATTGAATTTGAATCTTGCTAATTCTTTACTTAAAGAAAGAAAACAAAAAACTGAATTTAAGTCTGCTACTTTACAAAAGGAAAAAACACCACACAAAACATGGAATGCTTTATTTACTCCCACACAAATATTATTCTTGAATATATAGGCTTGTTTATTCCACCAGGTGCGATTCAGAAGAGCTTGCTTACAAGACTTACACGTCAATACTCAAAGTGGCTGTAATTCACAAACCTTTTGCAATTGATGCAAGTGAGGATTCAAGATGTATTAGGCAAGTAATAGATGTAGATCCCTTCTGCATAACTATTCCATGCGGAAATATAATGCATGAAATATTCAGTTCTGAAAGTTGGCAAATTGATCAGGGGTTAATTAGGGGTTCTCTTTCTTAATTACAGACAGGCAAGGGTTACTGCCTGTTGTTAAGTACACAAAATCAGTCCTGGATATCATTTGCTACCCGGTTATTAATCATATGCTTCAGCAGGCTGCTGTGCTGGAATTGTCCTCTTTCAGCTTTAAAATATCTGCCCTTTTCTCAGTTTCCAACAGGCTTACTAAGGAGGCTGGGAAAGCAGTAAAACTCATAGATCTATAGGGTGCCTTTTAAGAATAATTTACTGCTATGCTTGCTTGAAATACCCAGGTATTTTTCAGAGGGTACTCTATTCCAGATTTTTTTTTTTATTATTGAAGTTTTTCTACAGCATCTCAGTGGGCTACTGACAGCTTTGTAGATTACTGGAAACATTCAGAAATCGTTTTTTTTTTTTGCTTTTTTTTTTAAAGGGCATGCACAAACAATGTGCAATGCTTCTATCAACGTGCACATTCCTACGGTTATGTACACTGCGTACAAACAAACTAACAACAGCGCACAGGCAGTCTTCCTCATTTGTTTTCTTTACAATCCACCATGTAAAACTGTTTGTTTCACATGCAAAATAACACAAAATGAAAATTAAAACAAGGTGTGTGTGCCAGTTCTAAAAATGCACTTACTGATTATCCCTGAAGTATGTAAATCCTACAAAAGGCAGTTGGTTTCCAACGAAGGCTTTGGGGACAGGGAAAGTTTCAACGTCTCCCTTGTCATCTTCAATCTCATCAAAGTTACTTGTGTCTATGTCACTGCTTAATTCTGCCACTACAGGGGCTGCAGCTGTGGACACAGAAAACTCTTGTCATAAATCCATCTCAAGAGAAAGGTGACCTCTTGAGAAAGGGTTTTTGCAAAATGTTTATTTTTTTCCTACAATTATAAACTGGCACTGTGTAAAAAACTGCATGTATGAAATTAATATTCTGTACTTTACCAGATACATTAGTAAAAACATAGTTTGGCTAGTTACATACTGCCACCATACTCATTAGCAGCACACTAGAGAACACTTTGAAATGTGTCCCTGCAGTATGCTGGTCTTCACTGTATTAAAACAAAGTGATGATGTTACTGATATTTCTCAAAGGTCAGCCTAGGGCAATACTGAAACAAATGGTGCAACTGATTGAGGTCAGCTACAGTATGTAAACCCATTAACCTCATAAGAATTTGAGCTAGATTTAAACAGCTTATTATTTGCCATAGTCCCAGCTCTTGTGGTGTCAGGAGAGTGCTATTTACCTTGGAAGCTCCACACATGCATATTGCCATTTTAACTTCATTAAAAGGCACCCACATTTCCCAGAAGTTTATCCTCCAGATTTCTTTGGAGGCTGTTTTTCATAAGCAACAACTCTTTCTGGGTTCTAAACTTGTTTATGTCATAAGCGTTTTATGCAGAACACATGTTAAATTTGAAATGTACTTAACATGTATTCATGGTGGTTTTATGAGCAAAAAGGCAATTATCATCTCACTTTGTAAGAATAAAGCTGCTAAACAGCTTATTAAAAGGTTGTTTACAACCAAAGCCCCTTAAGTTCTAAAAATCAGAGATAAAATAAAACTAATGTATAACAATGATTTACATTTATTTTAAGAAAAAAATCTGAATATAAGAAATGTAAAACAGTTCAACTCTTAAATAAAATACATACATTACATATACAGCTTACACTTAAATAAATAAATAAATAAACAAATAAACCTAACCCTGACATACAGCATAGGCTGGGTAAAACTTTCAAGATGCTCAGAACACAGATTACAATGTTTATACCCAGCAATCCTTTTTCTCAACAACCCTGTAGATGCTCTATAACATGTTACCATTAAAGTGATACTGCATGTCCCACACTGCGTACATCAACTTATTTTCAACAGGGCTTTGAGGGTATATTGCATTACTGCGTGGGTCTTTAAAATGTATGCCAGACATTCCACACGATGAAGACAAATAAATATTTTGAAGAAATTTAAGGACTAAATAGTAGCAAACAAAACACGTCTAAAAAGAACCCATATTAAAATTAGCAATCTTACCGTTTTCTGTCCATCATACATAGCTCACACATTTAAAAAAGCAAACACTTAAAAAAAAAAATTAAATACTAAAGTAATGCAATGACTTACTCTCACGTATGGTGTCAAATGTCCATTGATCGTTCTTGAAGAAAGGATGACATTTTATCTCTTCCACTCCATTCCTCCCAAGACGCACATCCCTGTACATAGCAATTAGTCCAGTTTAGGCAACACATCTACAAAACATTCTCCCATAATGAAAAATTGTTATTTATTTTTTAACTATTTTTTTTGTTATTATTATCAAATAAAAAAACAAATAAACCCAGGTTTGGAAACTAAATCAAAAGCTTATTGTGAAGAACAGCTCTGACAAAGTGCTACAGCATCTCAAAGGACTGCCTGCTCTGAAGCTCCCAACAAGACCCCCCCCCCCCCCCGTGTTTTTAAAAGTAACCCAGGCTTTTCAGCAAGTAGCAAAATGGACGGGGCTCTGAAGCCTGCCACGTGTGGTGCAAACCATATTTCAATTGAAATTCAAAACGGGGAGGGAGTACTTGCATGCGAGCCAAGGAATCAGCTGCAAATGTATAAAAAAAAAAAAAAAGTGTCCACACCATACGAGTGCAACAGGGCTCAATTAGGAGGGGGCGTTCAAGTGTAGCAGAAAAAATTCACACTCAGTAGATTTGCTCAATTATATATCAAAAAAAGAAGTGCTGTTATCCAAGAGGTCATGTTATAACAAAAAAAAAAAAAAAAAAAACTTTCAAAGCAGTCACATAATGAACACCACTGTGTACTTCACTAAAACCATGACATTTTTTTAAATCAGGTTGTCACAAATCCCAAATTTAATTAAAATAAATAAAATAACTAAAGCAAACGATATATATAGATATATCTACTGAGCATAATTACACAAGCTGTGTTTTGTTTTTTTAAACACGCAAACATTAAACCGTAACATAGTATAGATCTGGGAGGGTCACTACTTTAAATAAAAACAAAATAGCTTATTCCTTCCTGTCACATTAAGTGCCTGAATAGCTAACTTGTATATGTAAAAAGAACATCTGTTTTAAATGAACTCCTACAGCACTAAAGTTCATGTAAACAGGAAGACCTCCACACGTGGGAGAAGTGCTCCCACTCCATGTTAACTGAGCCTCGCTCTTCTCAAATATCTCCTCCCTGTCTCCAATCTCCACTTGGGCTCCAGGGTTCTTGCCATGTACTACAGGGAGCTCTTTCATGAATGGCATTTCCTCAGGAATATGCAGTTCATCGTGAGCAGCCCTATATCAAAAGCTGAACTGCTGTGTTGAACTCTATATTCCAGCAGCTAGACCATAAGTTCTAAATTGGTCCAAAAACAGAGAGCAAATAGATTCAGGTTTATTAGAATTCCTCACATGTTCACAGTCCTGTCTACTTTCAAAGGCTTCAAGGAAACATGGTTATTGTGGCTAGTACTCTCAATATTGTCTCTACTGTATATTTTCCTTGTTAGTGAATGGAATGCTGTATAAATGCATGCCATATACCCTTGCCAAGGCAACAATAAGCATGTCAGTGAATGCATGTTGATGTGCAAATTCAGGAACGTGAAAAAGTAGATCATAACTAACATCTACTTTGACATACAAAACTGACAGATGCAGTAATATAACCCCAGATGTCAGTAGCTTGTGCTAAATTCCAGACCAAGTTTCATCACAATTGAATAAGCCCTTTATAGATATGTACAACTCTGTGTTACATTACATAGCGATAGTGTTTTATAACAAGACCCGCTTACAAAGCCTGATCTATGGTCCAGGGTTCGACATTAACCATGGCCCAGTGGCCCAGTGGCCCGGTGCCGGTAGAGATCGCAGGCTGGCCTGTGGTTATGAAGCACCACAGGCCCGACTGGGTCGGTTACATTTAACTAGTATAATATATATAGTGCACATGGCTTCCGTTTCATGTATCCAGGAAAATGGGCCAGTGTGCCAAAAAGCTGAAAACTAATTTACAAACCATTTTTCAAAAACATAAACTACAAACTAATCCTAACTTTCCCGCCGCACGTCATATTCGTTGTACAGTCAGAATCCGAGACTGTGTACCGAAGTGCTGTGTTGGTACTTGTTCCCGCGACAAATCTTTTACAAATCGGGTTTTCTACAACTAAGCAAGCAATAAGCCATAAGGAAAGCGCTGAAATCAATAAATCATAAAGTACTTAATTTTGGAAAAAAAAAATTAAGACAAGCATTTAGAGTGGAGGCTTCATTATGACATTATGAAAAAGTAACGTTCTGCCTTGTTTGGCATCAGTTTCCCAGACTTGCAGATAAACAGCAGCTTTATTTGTTGTGAATTCAACATTTTGCTTACATCATATCCAGTCTCAAAGTATGATGCCCCAATGGGTACCCAGATACGCGATCGAATTGTCTAACTTCTGATTTGGGATCCGATATGTTCAGGTCAAAAATGCCATGCACAATCTTTCCAGGACTCGTTGGTATCACTCAGCAAAACTGGCGCTGACTTGGGAGAGGCTACACAAGCGACAATGCTCTGAGAAAGACTGTTATTTTGTATTTTGAATATTGTTTTAATAGTGTTTATTATTAAGATTAGGGAAGGGAATTTCAAATAGTTTCCTATTTGAATACACAGGGTGCAACATTTTTGTGTATTCGATTACCTGAACTCTGGTCCATTACGCTCCCAAGAATAAAAGGCAAATGCGTGTGTACAAGCAGACAGCATAACAGTGTAAGCCGGTAGTTTAGCCAGGTTCATGAAGTATACAAACAATGTCCAAGACGAGATTTCTTCGAGATTTCCTTAGGCACAAGTTTTTCCTTTTGTTTACGGAATTAAAATACAGATCTCAATGAGTAGCAATGTCACAGCGTCTACCTCTTATAATTAAAGCAACAATAGCATAACATTGCGCAGACCAGCAAATAATTTTTGCTGTAGTGTATTCAGAATAAATACACACACAGTGCCTTGCAAAAGTATTCAGACCCATGACCAATTCTTTCATATTACTGAATTACAAATGGTGCATTGAAATTTCGTTCTGTTTCATATTTTATTTTAAAACACTGAAACTCAAAATCAATGATTGTAAGGTGACATTGGTTTTATGTTGGGAAATATTTTTAAGAAAAATAAAAAAAACTGAAATATCTTGCTTGCATAAGTATTCAACCCCCACACATTAATATTTGGTAGAGCCACCTTTCGCTGCAATAACAGCTTTAAGTCTTTTGGGGTAAGTATGTACCAGCTTTGCACACAGTGTCGTAGCGATTTTGGCCCATTCTTCTTGGCAGATTTGCTCCAGGTTGTTCAGGTTGGTTGGACGACGCTTGTGGACCGCAATTTTCAAATAGTGCCACAGATTCTCAATGGGATTGAGATCAGGACTTTGACTGGGCCACTGTAGGACATTCACCTTTTTGTTCTTGAGCCACTCCAATGTTGCTTTGGCCTTGTGCTTGGGATCATTGTCCTGCTGAAAGGTGAATTTCCTCCCAAGCTTCAGTTTTTTAGCGGACTGAAGCAGGTTCTCTTGCAGTATTTCCCTGTATTTTGCTCCATCCATTCTTCCTTCAGTTTTAACAAGATGCCCAGTCCCTGCTGATGAGAAGCATCCCCACAGCATGATGCTGCCACCACCATACTTCACTGTAGGGATGGTGTGTCTTGAGGCATGGGCAGTGTTAGGTTTGCGCCACACATAGCACTTTGAGTTTTGGACAAAAAACTCTATCTTGGTCTCATCTGACCACAAAACCTTTTCCCACATCGCAGCTGGGTCACTCTCATGCTTTCTGGCAAACTCCAGATGTGCTTTCAGATGGTACTTTTTGAGTAACGGCTTCTTTCTTGCCACCCTCCCATACAGGCCAATGTTATGCAGAGCTCTTGATATGGTTGACTGGTGCACCATTACTCCACTCCCAGCCACTGAACTCTGTAGCTCCTTCAAAGTGATTGTTGGCCTCTCTGTGGCTTCTCTCACAAGTCTCCTTCTTGTTTGAGCGCTGAGTTTTGAGGGACGGCCTTTTCTTGGCAGTGCCTGGGTGGTGTGATGCAGCTTCCACTTCCTGATTATTGATCCAACTGTGCTCACTGGGATATCCAAACACTTGGATATTATTTTGTACCCTTTCCCTAATCTATACATTTGTATTACTTTATCTCTAACTTCTGTAGAATGCTCTTTGGTCTTCATAGTCCTTCACAGCCTGACCAATGATCCTTCAACAGTGGGGTTTTTATCCAGAAAATGTGACAGCAACTTTAGTTCACAGGTGGAGGCCAATGGTAAGGTAATTGTGTCCTCGTTAGGGCAATTTCTTTCATCGGTGTAAACTGGGAGCTTCCACAGCACAGGGGTTGAATACTTATGCAAGCAAGATATTTCAGTTTTTTATTTTTCTTAAAAATATTTCCCAACATAAAACCAATGTCACCTTACAATAATTGATTTTGAGTTTCAGTGTTTTCAAATAAAATATCAAACAGAATGAAATTTCAATGTACCATTTGTAATTCAGTAATATGAGAGAATTGGTCAGGGGTCTGAATACTTTTGCAAGGCACTGTGTGTGTATATACTGTATGTGTGTGTGTGTGTGTATATATATATATATATATATATATATATATATATATATATATATATATATATATATATATATATATATATATATATATAGAGTTTTGAGTTATCCGTCAATCCTCATTTTCAGGACAACTACAGTACTCCATGAACTTTAACACTAACAACCCATTGCAGAGCAGCTTGACTAACCATTTCAGACTTTCACAGAATGCACACGACAGGCATATTTGAGAGAATGGTTATGCCTTAATGATTAAACTATAAGACGACCCCTACAGTGTCCTTTAAATGGTCACGACAATTAAATGTTATGAAATTCTTACCTATCTGTTAAGAAGGCACATATGAGGCTTTTGGCATGTTTAGAGATTTCAACATCATCTGGAAAGTTCAGGGAGTTCTTGTGATCCATAATTTTACTGTATGTTCCCACCAAAGAATCAGCATAAAAAGGAGTGTCGCCTAGAAAATAAATAAAAAAATAAAGACACGAGTACTGTGTAGGGACTGAACTTCTCAATTTAAATTTGAGTGCCCAAAATCCAATTCTCCAATAAGGAGGGATCATGTCTAACTTACTTACAGAGAATCAGAAAGACCCGAACTGATCTAGTCTTTCTTAAACACGAACCCCCGACAGCAGGTTATTTTGGAGAATTGTACCAGCAAGGGACGATGTAAAATATGACATCCAAATTGTGTTTAGTCAGCATTGTTCACCTAAGCAGACTCAGTCAGGCTATTTTAATGCAGCTAATCAGAAGTTAAATACAAGTTAAAAGTTATAAAATTAAGCATCAGATGCGCCACATTTTCGTGGTACAATCTCAATAGTTATTTTAAATAGTTTATGAAATATTCCCTCTCAACAAGGAAACAAAAAAGAGTGATGTAACTGTTATTGCAAGCCCAAGTTCCTTCTACTTACCAACCAGCATTTCAAAAATAAAGACCCCTACGGACCACCAGTCACACTCCCGGCCGTAGTAACCGTCTCCTCCTTGGGATTTCAGCACCTCCGGAGATATGTAATCAGGGGTCCCCACTGCAGTGTCGCACCTTACCATCCCTGTCTGCACAACAAATAAAATATACCATCTTGAGCAGGAATAATAAAGATATGATTGCCATCTGTGCAAAACATGTAAAAAGGTATATCTGAAGATTGTACAGTGACAATGCTTTATCACTAAGGTAATTCAGTCAAATGATGCAATCATTTGTTTTCAACCAAAAGGAACTGTTCGGTACAAATTTAAAATGGTATAAACATAGCGTAAAGTAGTTACCACAGGGTGGTGCTATAACACAAACTCTATACTCTCCTAACATTAGCAAAAATCTAGGACTGAAACAGGAGTGCTATAATTCAGCTTAATATTACCCAAGACAGCGCAGCCAAGATATTCTGTTTCATAGCATGATGGGAATGAGGCACAAGTATAAATAGTTTGTGGGGGGGTGTATCATTTTTTGCAGTATGTTGAAAACATTTAGTCTGATGTATACATAATAAAATTGGGTTTCCCTTAAACTTGTTTATCTTTTTAACTAAATGTATTACAGTAAAAAATGTCTAGCATGTTCACCATATTTTATATATCAAATGAATCTCAATCTAGCATTACATTAGAAAAGATCAATATAATATTGAGCAATCATAACAGATTTAAAACTGTTTAAGCCAAAACATTCTGTATTTATATGGGTAAAAAAACAAAAAAAAACGACAAATGTATGCCAAGGCTTAATTTGTATTATTCAGTTCTGTTTAAAAGAACAATACATCATGTCTTTAAATTTGTAAATATTTAATTAAAAAAAAAAAAGTGCTGGAACTCATCAGCATGTCGGATCCTTAGTTTTCAAGAGCACTGGCCAGAGAGAGGTGTGGCAGAGTGTTTAAAATTACAAGAAATGTCAAGAATTCTCAAAAGTGATTTGACAAAAGAGATGTTAAAAAAAACAAAAACAGTTACTGTGCTGTGAATGCGTGGCATGCTCTCTCTACACCAATACTAAAAAACTTCCAAGATGATCCTTTTGCATTCAGATTTAAAATGGTGTTACCCTAAAGGCTACAGGGTTTCTGAAACAAAATGAAATCATACTTACTTTATCCATCTTCATGCATGTGCCAAAGTCTGCCAACTTTAAGTGTCCATATTTGTCTAGCAGCATGTTGTCAGGCTTTACATCTCTGTGTATAAAGCCCATGGAGTGAATAGCATCAAGGGCCAACACCACTTCAGCTGTGTAGAATTTGGCCCATTTTTCCGGCACATCATAGGTGCTTGTGAGATTCACCAGGTCACCCCCAGGCATGTATTCCATTAACATGTAGAGATACCGGTCATCTTGAAAGGCACAACATAGCTGGTAAAATACCAAAAAAAAAATTAAGTATATTCATATAGCCTATTAGAGTATATAGCTTACAAAAAGATAACCTATTGTACATATCCTAATTATGCACCAAGTGATGCATTTGATGTTGCTTTATTTTGAATAAGTTTGTGTGTCTAATTAGCTGGGATACACTTTTCCTTCAGTGTTACTGTTTGTTGTTCTGAGTATTATTTACCTTTTGATTTAGCAATGCATTTGATTTAGCAATGCTACTTTATTTTGGTAAACATTTTGTGATTAAAACAAATAATGTATTTGTTTCTCTGGTCCCATAACCTCACACGATAATACTTGCGCTAACATAATACTGCATATGTTAAATGGTATAGTTTATTTCATTAATGCTGTAATATATTATGTAAGCACAAGCATTACTATACAGTATTGTAAATGTATATCCATGGTAAAACATAACACTCCATGGTCTCGTAGAAAAAAGTTTCAACAAATGTCTTCCATGTGCAACTTTTTTTTACACCTGTGAAGTTGTAATACCAGTAGTTACTAAATGGGGGGAAAAAAGAAATGTATAACACTGAATTGCTCAGTATTGTCTTCTGTAGCACAATTACTGATTGTTGAGACTGTGCAAAGGAGTACGGCTCTTTTGTACAGTAGTTATGACCTTTACTTGCACTGTGTTTCAGTTCAATGTTCAGACTAAGAGCTTTACTACATGGCCACTGAACCAGTCAAGGGTTTTCCTACTGTTTCTATGACAAAGTGATCTTACCTGTACAACCCAAGGACTGTTTGCAAAAGCCATGATATCTCTTTCTTCCCAGAAAAAAGCTGAATCAGACCTCTTGAGCATTTCAAATTTACTAAGGAGCTTCATCGCATAAACCTTTTGGGATGCTTTATGCCGCACCTATGATAAAAAGCATGGACTATTAAAAAAAAAAAAAAAAATGAACATGGACACCTGAAAAAAAGTGCTACAGAACTGTAAAACGACAAAATTATCGAAGAAACTACACTTGTATCATTTCAATCCCCTGTAAAACATTTAAGTAATGATTTTGAAAACTATTAATTCTCCTGTTATGACTTAAACAGTTTAAAACATAAATAGCAAGAGGGACCCTGTGGCAATGGCATGCTGATAGTAGACATTCTTTTGTTACACACTGCAGTTGAATCACTGTAATAATATATTCAAAAATAGAGAAAATGCAAGGGTCTGAACTGACTAATAGAGGGCTTAAAGGTTTTTGTGATGTAAATCATTAACAAACGGAATCTATGAGGCTACACAGTGCAGAAAACACCACTAAGCCACACAGGGGTCTATTTTACTGATTTAACCAGCAGCAGTATGAATTCCCCTTAGTCATCACGAAACAGTATAACACTTGACTTGGGTTCTGCAAGGGGGGGGGGGGGGGGAGAGGGAGGCGACGACACACAAAACATATTACCTAGCGAAGGGCTATTCAGTACCACTATTTAATTTTTATAAAGTACATTTTAAATCCTTACCGTGATACGTGATGTTCCTGATGGACTACTTTGTTTGACGTGCAGTGAGATAAATTGATCATTAATTATATACTGTACACTTTCTAGGCCGAAAAGGTCAAACTTTATTGATAGATTGTTGAATAAACTTAACTATTTTATCATTCAAAAACCATTTGGAGAACAAGCCGCAACTACATTAATGCTTTTTTCGCATTGTATCATGGTGGATATGGACACGTAATTTCACCTCTACTGTAAACAAGCATATTTTGTGAAAAATAGATTTACACAAATACTTCTCCTGACAGTGCTCAGTAATACAAGCAAAAGGTATTACTGTATCTGGAGACCAGTTGGTTAATCTAGAATGTAGCACAAAAAAAAAAAAAAAAAACCCTTGCCATTAGAGTTTAACATTTCTTACCAGCTGGACCTCTCCAAAAGCCCCTCTTCCGATTACTTTCACCACATCATAGTCCTCCACTTTCATTTGAAGCTCCCGGATCTTTCCCATGAATTTTTCATCTAGAGAAAAAAAAAAAGTCAGATTTAAAAAAAAAAAAAAGTTTTATACAGAATCACACATAGCACTACACAGTATGCTGCTGTCTATGACAAGAAAATCCCACCCAAAAACACTACAAATTATGCCAATGCCTACAGTGACCATAAGAATTAAAGGTATATTTTGAGGAACTAGACAATCATTGGCCTTGTACTATGGTACCATTATCACACACTTGGAATACAAAGCTAGTACATTCTAATTTTGTGAAACGAACTGTACTGTAGAAATACAGTAGGCAAATACATACATTACTACAGTACATTTCAGATATACATGCCTTGTTACAGTACTTACTACAGTAATGAGTATAGCCAAGGTACAGTAGAAGTGTTTAAGGCATTTAGTATGGGCACTATTTAATATATCAACAAATATCAATATGAACAAAGTAATTTTTTTAAAAAAGCACTTACATCTCATTATAAATGTTTCTATGTTTTTGTTTTTCCTAAGTGCAGGGAAGTCCAAATCTAAAACTAAGGCATTCATGCAATCCTGGAGAAGAAAAAAGAAAAAAATAAACACGTTAGGGTAAATAGCAGAAGCAGACTGATTACAGGAAAACATGTTCTAAAAGGCCAATAACTTTACTTTAATGCATGGTCTTTATTCTGTACTAAACGTTTATTGTGACCATGAGATGTCTTCTAGGAAATATATTATGAACATATTAAAGAATTTCAGTTGGCTAAAAAAACTAGTAAGATTACTGCCGTTTTAAAATTGAAGATGGTGCCAGTGTAATCCCAAGACAAAAATGGTCTGCATTACAAATTCCCTAAACTGTATAATCAAGTTTAATTTCCTGACTTTTCCCAGAAAGTAAATACACTCAGACCACAATTTACAACTACTGCACATGTGTATTTGCAGTACTGACTGCTTAATATGGGCACAGATCATCTTGTGGAAGGGTTCACAACCCTCTTACTGTAGCTCATGAAAAGCTTTTAAAATTGTTTAGGATTTTTATTTTTCACTCAGCCTATACCGAGTGGAATTCAGGGAACTTTAATAATACTGTATCTCAGGTCAAGCAACCAAACTTTCAAAGCACAAAAAAACAGAACATCCTTACAGCTGTTCATATATTAATATCTTCTATAAAATCAAGATTAATCAAGAGCATGTTCTTTAGAGCAATGAAAATTAGGAGCAAGGACTTGTACTGAAGAAAGATCTTAAAATAGGCTTTTTAAATATGTAAATCAAGTTTAATACAATTGTTAATGTTTTTTTAAATCACATGAAAGTGCCAAATGTAACTAACCAAATGATTCCAAGCCAGAATGGTGTCTTAATGCCAGCATATTAGATTCCTTTCATTCACCAACCCCCGAATAGAAAGGACCACAATAAATTAGTGCTGCACTCTACTTCTGTAATTTTGGAAAATTCCTTATGCAAGGTAGCCTGGTTTCCTTTTTCACAAAGTGACCCATTCTAGCCTGCTTACATAAAAACTGTACAGTCGTATTACGAAAATCTAAAATTCTCATTGTACGGGGACATCCATCAGGTTTTTGTGTATGCATGGACAAATACTAGTCACAATTGAGAGAAAACTATTTGCCTGGGCCACTGTGCTCCAAACACAGGAATCCCCACCTCCCAATTCTCAACTCTTACAGCACCTTTCTGTTCCATTAAAATCTGACACACAGTACAGTCGGTCCGCACTCCTACACCTATCTTGCTAAATAGGTGGCTGATGAATAGTTTGAAAACTTCAATGTCAAAGTCACAGTTCAGTAATCCAGGAAATGACACATCTCGTCTAGGGCATTGCAGATAATTCATTTCAGCCAGGAAATGTGTTGTTGTACCGATTTCACCGTTCACTTCCTTTCTCTATGACAGCCAGTGTTCCAACGCCCACCATCGGGTTCAAAATAGCATCTTTAAAACAAATAGCCATTTTTGGCAATAGTGAAATTGTCCTAATTGGGAATTTGTTCTACACCTTCTGGAGGAGTTTGTTTGACACTACTTTACAGGTTTAAGGAAAAAAAAAAAGACCAAAAAAAAAAAAAACCTGAAATCTGTAAAATGCGTTAAGCACATTTTGAAAAAGGGCAAAAACCATACTGTAATTGAACACACCATTTGCTGGACGGTAATGCAATAATACCATGATGACAGCAGTTTTCTTGCTTCCAAAAAATAAATAATTACAGTATCCCCAAGATACATTAAGCAACAGGAAATAGTCTGTTATTGAGCAATCATTCCAAGGATATTTGAGGACAGAAATACAGATAGTAAAAAATCTCGCGGGAATCTTTGTAGTGTTTCTAAGATTACTCAATTATCTTTATTAACCCTTTTAATGATTGAGCTCTCAGTGGTTAACATGCCAGTGTTACTCTCCATGACATACCTCTTAATAGTTCTTATGCAACGCTCATTTAAGAGGGGGGATAATCTGTGCAACAAATATTTAGGTTAGAACCAAGATCCTACTTGCACAAATTACACCTGCAAGTGCAGAAAGGGTTACACTTACGGGCAAAATGGTCCAAAATTCCTAATTTCAGGTCATTTAAAATAGGACAATAACTAATAAAATGTAAAAAAAAACACTGAAAACCAAACCATTTAAGAACATCTTACTGATGTCTTTAACCAATTCATAGAGGTGAATGGATGCTATTTTCATAAGGTTCTACAGAATAAGTTGTCTCTCTGTACATGTGGATGAGGAACGGCTGTTGAAACCAAATCCGTTTGTGGTTTTAAGCATGTTGCTTCACCTTCAACTCACTCATTTACAAAATACATCAAGAAGGAATACGACGAAGGTTGTTCCACTGCTGCCCAGTTTTAGTTGGTTTATGGCCTGTGAGGATATCAGAGGCTGCCAGAAAGTTGTTTGGCCTGAATATTTTGGAAACTTTCTTTGGCAAAGAATGCAAATACACAGAACTTCTTGGGAAGTTGTTCCTTGTCAAACTTGTAAACATGCATCTGTAATTAACCAAACCAAAGATGTCTGATTCAAATGTTCTTAGGTTTTACTATGAGTCAAAAGAGAAGTATGAAGAAATATTTATATCTAACTGAATTTGGATAAAAAATAAAACTTTTACACTTGTATCATTGTTAAATACACTTATTACCAAATAAGACTATTTAGGCCCCTACAAGTGAGCATTACAACAGGATTTAAATAGTTTTTTTTTTTGATTGTTTTGTTTTTTATATATTACATACTGTATTGTATTTGAAGCACATCCCTTTCCTTCTCCCACGATCAACAATTTTGCATTTTAAGCAACATTTTTTCTGTGGCTTATGTTTTATTATACTCCACTTTGGAACTCACTTCCAAATTGAATCCGGGATGCTGAGTGTCAGTATTTTTAAATCTAAGCTTAAAACTTGCTATATACATTTAATTAGTATGGTGGTATAACTCAATTATTTAAGTTATTCTCTGAAGTCAGCTTTCCAACATTTTGGGAATAAAAATTCTCAAGCAATTGTGCTTGAAAACAAAGTGTGGTTTTCTGCCAAGGCAATTACTTTGGTTTCAGTATATTATGCTGTGTGGTTATTAATAGTAACTAGAATGTTACTGTATTTGGAAGCCAGCTGATGAACATGATTTGAAAAAAAACGTAAGAAATAACTAGATAAACACAGATTTAAAAAAAAAATAATAATAAATTTAATAGGATTACAAGTCTGGTGTGAAGGCCATGATCTGCAGCACTACAGTACAGACTAACTGATACTGGCTAGACAGCAAAGGAGGATTTCCTATGGGTGGGGTCGATGGAATGCTTGACCTAAAAATGCACTTCAGTCTACTCAAAGTGTTCCTACAACAATGACTTGACCATGAAATGTTTAGTGTATGTACTGCATTTAAATACATGGGCTACAATACCATTTTTGCTTTCTTCTGTACTGCAAATCCATCCTAGCAGTCATATAGGTACTGCAGCAAAATAACAAACAGGAAAGCAGTTGAACATTAAATTGACAACATACAGTACTAAGGTGGTCATGCAGTATTTGTCCCATTAAAAATGCTTGCAAATATGAAAATACATGATTACAAAATAACTGTTCTTAAATAAAAGAACATACGACTAACATATTCTTAACATTGGTCACAGATGAGCCAATTCCAGCAAGATATGTTAAAAAATATTTTTGTGTTTCTTTTGAACAAAAACATAAGACAATAAAAAAGTATTTTGTCCCAACAACTTACAGCAAGTAAAATATGGCAGCCATATTAGGTTACAGATCAATACCATGGTCACTACAGTAACACAATTACACAAGCATGCATTCAAATGTAGTCACTATCTCAAATTGTATGAGAAAGAGATGTTACTTGCGTGGCTTGCCACTGAATAATACCGAATCAGACCCAGAGCAGCAGGTGCTGACACGCCGCACGGGCACACAGGTTTAATAAAACAACACAGGCCCCTACACTAGGGTACCAACAATGGTAATCCTAGCGCCGGATTTAATAAAGAAAAGACAAGACGAGCGCTAGCACCACTAAAAGAGACGTCCCGCTCCAGGAACCTACTACACTACAAACCTTCTCTATACTTAAGTTTGGGAACAAATCCCCTAAACTGACTTACTAC
This sequence comes from Acipenser ruthenus, assembly GCF_902713425.1. Taxonomy (NCBI): domain Eukaryota; kingdom Metazoa; phylum Chordata; class Actinopteri; order Acipenseriformes; family Acipenseridae; genus Acipenser; species Acipenser ruthenus. The sequence continues at coordinate 10,134,098 of NC_081193.1, forward strand.
TGTTGCTCCCAAAGTCCTGGCCCCCCGCCGACTCCGGGTCTTCCTGACGGTCCTGGCTAGACAGTGCAATCACAGGTGCCATCTTGCAGTTGAAGGGTTCCGTAGTAGTTATCCTGCGGAGCGGACGCTCTCCTCCTCGATGTAAACATAGCTATGGCCGTGCAGTAGCTTTGAACGCCAGCACTGCTGCTTTCGTAAAACGGGCGTAAGCTCCCCGAGCACACCCACCCCAGCCAATCAGGACCTCCCGATCAGCTCAGCTCCGGGCAAGCCTTCCTGTTTACTAAGCAGCAGCGCAGCTGAACCAGTGGCAAGGTCCTCCCTGTCACATATCCTCCCCCTCAGAACGGCACCGGCGTGCGATACCTCCATCCCTTTTGTCCCTTCTTGGGGCTCTTCTCCAGAGAACGGTGCTGGCACTGATGCAAGCCCCGGGCTTACTGCTAGTGTTGCTTGCAAAGGGCCCTCCAGCAGTGGCACCGGAGGGAGGCTCTGGGCACTCCAGTAGTGGCGCTGGCATCAACAGTGATGGACCCACTGGATAAGTAGCTGATAGGCATGTCTGGCTTACGCCGCGCTCCCCTCAGCAGCATGTGTAGTGGCTGCTGAGTGGGGCATGGTTGTGGTACCACTTGTACCAATGGCAGCTCCTGTCCCTCTGGCTGTCGGGATGGTGGCTCCTCCCTCTCTGGCACGCAGGACAGCAACTCCTGTCTCTCGGGCAGGCAGCCCCTCCTCCTTCTCTGGCTCTCGGGCAGGCAGCCCCTCCTCCTTCTCTGGCAGGCAGCCCCTCCTCCTTCTCTGGCTCTCGGGCAGGCAGCCCCTCCTCCTTCTCTGGCTCTCGGGCAGGCAGCCCCTCCTCCTTCTCTGGCTCTCGGGCAGGCAGCCCCTCCTCCTTCTCTGGCTCTCGGGCAGGCAGCCCCTCCTCCTTCTCTGGCTCTCGGGCAGGCAGCTTCTCCTCCTTCTCTGGCTTGGGATGGTAGCCCCTCCTTTTCGGTTTCCCGAAGCATTTCTCGAAGCGCTTCTCACAATGATGAGCAGTTTACATATCGGGTTAGCATTGATTTAAATCACATTTGGAAAAGTGGTTTAAATATGTATACTGTACCAACTACTGTATGTCAGTGACATTCATCCCTTTCCATGGCTGAAATTTCAAAATTTATACTCAGTAATAAACTCTGTAAAAATCTTATCGACATAAAAAGCCTCCATATACTTTACCCAGAGATCAACAACCAAGTCCTTAGCAAGTCTGGCCACTATTGAACATGCAGATCTACAGTACATTGCAACATCCCTTTATGCAGTATATATTAGGTACATGGCCAATTCAGATTACAGTAAGGTACAGCAGATCAGTGACTCCATGTACTGCAATGCCTAACGCATCTCAAATAAGGCACTCTGTACTAGGGTTGGGAGAATATTAAATGAATTGCAGGATAAAAAGAAAAACTGCGATAATTGCAATTATTGTGGTGTTTGTTCATTTAAATTCCGCTGGTTATACAATATAAAATACAGTAGTCCCTCGCTAAACCGAGGACAGGTTACCTGGGATAAGTAAGTGTCCGGTTTAAAAAAATAAAATAAATAAAAAAATAAAAAAATAAAATAAAAATAAAAAGCATGCACATTAATACTGCTATACGGCACACAAAGAAATAATAAATCCGTTTCAAATGTACATAGATTAGTTTACAGTGTACGTGTGGCTGCAAAAAAACAAAATAGCTTACCTGCTATTTTCTAAAATAGTCCACAATTGTTTTCTGTTGGTATAACCTTAGTGTAGCATATTGCGCACATAGGGTACCTCCATTTTCTCCAAGAATACCCAAACAGATACTGAACTTATAGCGTTTTTTTGTTAAGCGGTTTTGAAGGAGTGATTACTGCTGCTTTCAAAGCCTCACAACCACTGGGTCATTGTTAGGGCAGAAGTGGCGGCTGCTCTAATATACTACAAGACATTCTAATCCAATATTACTAGAACAGATGGAACACTGGGAATTACTTGTGGAATAATTAAATAAAAAATAGCATACAAAATTCAGCTGTTATTAAAAATCGTCATAACAAATACAATATTGTATATTTTACGATAACTCCGCAATTATTTTTATAATGCAATTTTTTTATCATGACTTCTGTTCAATACGATATTACCAAGTTACCGTAAATGGTCCCAACCCTACTCTTACACATTTTCACAAACGTTATTAACCAGCATAAAGGTCATCAACCCTTCAGAAAGTGCATGAATGACGGTTTTTCAGCTGACTTCACTAAAGATTAACAATGGATCATGTGCCAAATTAGACTGTAGTAAAACATAACCATAAGCACGTGTCTCGGTCAACGCTGAGCTGCTGAGCCCAGCAGCTACGTTCGTGTTTCTGTAAAAAAACATGCACAAGAGAAAAAACTCACACAAAACAGTAATACAATTACAGTTTAAAATATATTACATTCATTCACAAAAATGAAACTTTTATTTCAACTTCAACCGAAGCTAAGCAGCCTGTAAGAGAGCACAAGTCAGCCAACTTAAGTTGCTTGGTCCCTGGGGGAACAAGACCGCTGCGGGACGTAAGAAAACACACGGAGTACAAAAATGTATGTGTAATTAGTACAACTAATACAACATTAAAAAGTATGGCATTTAATAGCGTTAAAATTACACAAAAGCAAGCAATATGCACATAGAAGTAATGTGTCTGTGGCTCTCCCGTCAGGTGAAAGGAAAAATGATGACAAGATCTGTGTGCGCAGTCCCTATATGCCCTCAGGGGCAGGCATGACTGCGTCACAGGCTCCAACAGGCAGCTTCAATATACTGTTCAGGTTCTGGGTCTTTAGGAGATAAATTCCCATTTGGTAATGATTACATTTCATACTTGATCAGGAACCAGTTTGTTGCAGATGCTTCCATCCAAGAATAAAGTGTAATAGTTTCAAAACTCTACATGTAAAGGTCGCAAAAAAGCCCTAAACGGTCAAACAAAGGAAAGTTTTCATTTTAGGTAATGCACTGAAGTCAGAACTGGTCATCCTCCACAGAAAGTGTATTTGTGCAGCAGCGTATTGCATGTCAGTTTGAGATTGCCCACTGATCTGGTTACTGTGCCATGCCGACCCTGAATATTTTTGCTAGCTGCTGCTGCCAAGTTTTAGGGTCCTTGGTCGGGTTATTTTTAACCTGGTGATAATGTTAGTGGATAGAGCCTTCTTCTAAGGAAAACAAACCACGACAGGCAAATGAGGCCTACTTTACAGGCATCTTAATTACACAACGACATTTAAATCACCCACATATTTTGGCTGTTTTTGGACATTCAAATTTGTAGTAGAAATTGTATTTATTTGAAAATGTCACACCAAATAAATAGTACAATACATATTGCTTTACTTTACTTGCTGAAGTTGAACCATTTTCTCCCCCATCCCACCTACCAATCAACCAAATATAAACATACTGTAGCTTGTGCAAGTTCAAGACATTCAACCTTTTTCAACTTTACCCTATAAAATCACTTCCCTATTACCATTCAAAACACAATTATCCAGGACATTTGATACCCACAAAGACTGCCAAGAAGTGTAACAAAAAACATTTGAGTCACAGTGTCTAGTTAAACCACTACAGGTGTGGACACTTCATTAGGGGGATTAAACTAGTGTTGTAATAAATAGATAAGGTAGCAAAAAATAGACAAAGAAGGAGCATTGACAGTAGACAAAAAGAAAGCATCCCTAGGGGCATTATCTAAGGGAAATGTTATTTCAGATCCAACGGTTTGTACAGAAAAAATAAGATCGGTTAAGACAATGTGGCAGCCTTCTACTGTAACTTCTACTGGACATCACCTGCAATGGTACTTTAGTGAAAGAATCATAGAATACAGCAGTGTAACTGTAAAGAACCAGGGCATTCAACTGGTGTAAATCGTAGCACTAAATTCCGCCATTGAGAGAATACAAACTTGTGTATCACGGTTATGAAAATCAAAACGACTATCAGTAGATGTGTATCATACTGAAAACAGTATTTTTATGGACGTAAACACACCGCACTGTCTGTATCAATCATATTGCCAGACGTTAAAACAATGCGCACCAAAATGCTCAGTGGAAAGCACTTGGAAAGGTACCAGCTACAGTAGAAGGATACTACAATATGTCAAAGAGTGTTCTGTGATTATCATACTGTAGATGGAAGTACGGTAGACAGGTACTTCAGTGCTCTTTGATGTTTATTAAAATATAATATTGTTCTACTTTATAAAAAATAAAATGTGTAAGGATCATTTGTGTGCCTCAAATAACAAGGAAACAATAAGTTATGGTAACAGTAGCAACATTTTTCAAATGAAGACTAAAATAGGTATGACATGTTGCCGAGTACTAGTGGTTCCATTTCAGACTTTCCACTGCACTTCATTTGCTTCCTTCAATAAATAAATATACCTTCTAAATAAAGACAGACTATTCTCTGCTCAAAACCTACTGTAGCACCAGACTAACAAAAAGGCATACACTGCACAGTAAACGTTGCTGGATTTCTTTAGATACTGTTAACAATTAGGAAAGTAATGAGAAGCAATAAGACTAGGGCTGTGTTCGAAGGTTCATTCGCTAGCCAGGAATTCAAAGGTAGTTTTACACTTTCAAAGGTTCATCACGTGGCATTCACGCACTGTTTTTTTCTCTTAACAGAAACTGTTTGACAATGTGTGAATACTATAAATCACACATTAAATGTCACTCCCATGCAAAAATTGGATCTTTGGCTTTATATAATGCATATTATGTAAACAAAAGTTGTTGTATTAAAATCCATTGCTAAATTGTTATACGTAGCAACTCTATATGGCGCCACTGCTGTGTATGGAGCAGGGTATAGTATCCAAAGCACTGGGGTGGTACCTACAGCGGTTGTAGTGCTTCAGTCAAATATGTACTGAATACCTAGTGTACAAGACAGTGTACAAGAAGTGCTATGGTAGAATATGTTTGAAACATACAAAATATACGCTGACACTAATCATTTTAATTTCGAAAACTTAGCACTGTCTGCCCCTCCCCCCTCCTGCTTGTGTTATCCAGAGGCAAACCTTTAATTTCTTCATTCGCCATCTCAACAGCAAAGCGTTGTATAGCGTAAGCTGTATTGAAAGAAATGTCTCGAAATTCCTCTGCTGTTTGGGATTTTTTTGTTAAATGCCCAGACGATCTAACAAAAAACTGAATGCAAACTGTTGATGCATCATGGAGGCACAACCAATCTCCGGGGTCACTTGACAAACTTAAGTTACATTTTACTTTTAGTACTAGTAAAATGTGACCGATAACTTGCTTGGAACTGTGACTGTTAAATAAAGCTTTGTTTTGCCTAAGTCTGCTGCAGTTGGTGCTCCTCCAATGCAAGCTTACTGTAAAACTTCAAATAATTGCCGGTCTCCAATACTCACCGGGTCTCTAATAAGCGCAGGGGCTGCTGGGAACTTCAAGTATACCATGAATACTGCCTCAAACCCAGAACAATAGATTTAAGAATATAAATCATTCTGGCTTTTTAAAAGTCTTCTATAATATAAATACTGTACAAATTCAACTACTCTACAGTAGTCTGAGACAACCCTTGATAATGCAATTTATCTTTCACCTATTGAAGGTTAAATCCAAGTTTTAAACAATTGTTTCAGTCTGGGCTGTATAGGTCCCCACTTCCCAACTCAATATTACATGCTGCAGTCAACTTAAAGGCATTTAAAGACAAGCCCTTGCAGAGTGCATTAACAGGAATGTTTTATACATATACAAAGAGACTCAATTACTCTCATATTACAGCAGTTGCATCCGTATTGCTACAGCCAAAACGTCACGTACTGATAAGTCAGTGGACTTGATGGTACAATATTTAGAAATTGACAGATTGATTTTTTTGGGCCGATGTGATCTTTACTTCCCTGAGATATGAAGTCAAATCGTTCTGACCTAAAAAAAAAAAAAAAAAAAAAGAAAGCTACATTCTGTGCTCATTTTAAAGCTCTTTCCTCTATGCCACTTTAAAATCATGTAAATTAACTCCACCCCAGTTGCTGTTACCTTCTTGCTTCTGTGCGCATCTTGTCCAGAACTGAAAGTTACACAGTATATTTAACTTCTAATTGCATATTAAGAAACATCAATGTCCATCAGGACCCGAAGGTGATGTAGCTTTTACAGTGTATTTTGAATATAATACCGATTAATTATGGCTAGAAAGATGCAATGGTACTGAAGTTTATCAGGTAAATAACATACAGTTTGACAAAATATATGCTGGGTTTAGCAATACACAGTTTTGATCATTAACGTTTACATAATCTATTTAAAAAAAATTCAGCACACAAGCTTTATTTATGTAATTTGATATCACATTTAGACTTCACTTTTTGCGGTTAACAAAATTTAAGTTATTTTAACAATATAGTTAAAAAAAAGAAATAAAATAACAGGTAGATGCCAGTTAAATGCTCAAAAAAATTCTGTCCTCAAATGAAGAGAATGATACTTAATGGGTTAAGGGTCCCTAAAGCAGTCATTTAACTAGTTTTCAGCTAGTCAGTTGTTCATTCTAGAAATGTATGTGAGGCTATGACATTTCAACTCTACAGAACACATACAGCAAGTACTGACTTTCTGGAACATGACATTTTGGAATGAAGGGATCAATGACAGTGAATAGTTAACATTCCACAGAGACAGTGAAATTCTTGAAGGTTAGACAAACAGGAAACAATATATCAGTAATTGAAGCAGTAGAATTTTGTTTTATTTTTTTTAGAACAACTTGTCAACATACAAGGTCTAACGACAGTATATGCTCAATTCTGGTGAGGTACTGTGTCAGAGTTTGTAATAAACAATTTGAAAAGACCACAAGTCGTTCGTGAAACGTTCATTTTATTTTTGGCCAAAATGATCAAGCCTCATAACCCTGAACCCTAGCTGGAGACTGAAAAACTGCAGGCTGTCATGTAACATTTCAAACTGAATGACCCAACTCAGGATTCAGACTTTAGGAGACATAATGTATTTACTGCATGCCTATGATTACAGAAAAAAAAAACTGCTGATTTCTAGCCACACCTGCCTCTACATAAAATAGTCAATGCAGAAGTATCTACTTTATCCAAGATTCACAAAGTAGCCACAGGTTTTTATGGTCCACTTCCAGGTCTCGTTTTCATCCTCTCTCGATAAACCTCTAATACACTCTGAGTGTTCACAATCCTCTTGACTAATTACCACCCAGTCTCTTCAATAACCAGAGAGACAGAGGATGACATCACTCAGTGTTCATGCTCACTGAGAAAGACAAGGATTACAATTTGTGATGCTGAACAGATGATTCTCAGCAGAACAGCCTTAAGGTTGGCGGTTTATCTCAAACACACAAACAAACAAAAATAATCCTTTTGTTTAAGATCATTAGTCATTCATTGTCTGAAAACGTGTTAAGAGTGAAAAGTTACTGTAATAGGCTACAGTACAAGAGACATCACTCTCAGTAGAACCCTGCCTTGTGTAAACAGTTCGAAATCAAGACATCCAAAAAGAATAAATGAATACATCATGTATTTTAAAATGCTTGGTGTTAATTATTTTCTATGATATAATTGTTTTAAAAAAATGGGTATAAAAATAACGAGCAGTCCACGATTAGTACTTTTGGATCCAACTTCTAGTTGTTGAGGGTATTTGGGTACTTTTACTTAAATTACCACTGCTGTACAGTACTTTACCTTATCCAACATCTGACTTTCAATTTTCCCAAAATAATTAAAATACCAAATCTTGTCACAATACATAATCCTTTAGAATATTACGTGCTCACCAACAGCTATAATGACCCATGTTGTTGTAATGGCAAGATGCACAGTGTGCAAGTTGCTCAAATAGCTTACTGTAAAGTCTTGGTCACACACACGTTCGCTGACGGCAACAAGAGGGCAACAGTTGTCTCCCGCGTGTTGCCTTGTGTGACCGGCTCCGTCCACACGAAGTCGACAATAGGGCAACGTTCTGGCAACCTACTGCCCAGAATAGGACTCTGTTGTATTTTTCTGGCAACACGAAGGCAACAAAATGTATTCCAGCCAATCCTGCTTCAGAGCAGTCACATGTTCAACGCATGTTGGAACACATGATTTAAAAATAAGGCTGACAGACTTCTTTCATAAAAATCGCTTGTTATGGCAAACAAAAAAAGACAGCAATTATTTTAAACAGGAATTAAAGGAAGCTACTCTTCAAAAGCTGTCCGACGAATTTGGGGAGGCTCTCTCTGGCATTTATAATATTAGTTATATGTATTTTTATGCATTTATCCTATTATAAGATCATGTTTTACTTTCATTACCCTGCTCTAGTTTCAATAGTATGGGGTACGATTATAAATATACATAACTGCACTGTTCGCAAAAGGTAGTGTAGACAGCTTAAGACTTATTTGTTTATTCTTCTGACGTTTTGTCAAATATTTCCATTTCAGGACATCAAATTATAAGAATACCCACATTTATCCACATTTTGTTTTATTTTAATAGTGATTTTTTTTTTTTTTTAAATTGGAGAACTGCCTTTGAAAACTAGCGACGTCCTCTTTCATTAAGTTTTTTAAAGCAGCCTAGATCGCCACGCCTCATTACCCAAGGGTGAACCCAGCTCTCAGTACCAGAAGCACAACTGTAGCAGCCTTCCTTCACGATGGCATTTTTATTCACGTGACAATGTTTATGATTGGTTTGCTAAATCGCCCTAACGTTGACTGTAGGTTTGTTGACCATGTGACCACTGCATGATTCAGGGCAACAACTGTCATCATCTTGTTGCCGTCAACAAAAGTTGCTTGTGTGACTATGTCTTAAGACTAGCAAAACAAGGAGTGATAGTTTTATGCATACTTTAAAAAGGAGGGGCAGTGCAAAACATAATGATATTGCATTCTAAAAATGCTTAAATCCAGATGGGGCTCTCTCAGGAATTCATTTAGTGGTACAGTAGTTGGTCTCTAGGAAGACAGAGTGTAGTTAAAATTAAATGCTCAATCAGGCATCTTAATAGTTTTGGTTTATACTTCAAACATTTAATCTGTTGTACTGCAACGCGGCACTGTAAAATGTAATGTTCACACTCCAGGGTTTGACATTGCACGTGTGATTAACAGACTTATGACCACAATAACGTATTTTAAGCATGTTAGCACGTGTACTGTGTACTGAGTAACAAAAAAGAGAATAACCAGGAAGGCAGGTGTGTCTGGTGTTTTACCAACCTTACATTCTGATATAGACATTTAGGCAATTTAAAAAAAAAAAAAAAACATTGAGGAGGGGCGAGGAATTCAGCAAGTCTGTTTAAAAAAATAATAATATTTTTTTTTTTAAATTGCATAAAATAAATTGAACAAATGTAGGCCCTAGACCAGTAACATAGCTCCCCACCACCTGATGTAACTACATATCAGTGAAATCATAAAAAACTCAATCCACATGATAACCTACACAGTACACCCACCGAATCCACAAATCAAGCTGCAGCATTACAGTACATACCAGTATACCCTCAGGTTGTGATGCTCTCTAACAAGTGGATATGCGCTCCTCTATGTACAGTATACATGCAAGTGTGACAAAAGAACATACATGACCACCATACTGTGTACAGTACCCCACGATTCTGATACACTACACTGCAGTTCTTTAGGTAAAATGTAAAAATGTGTCTTCTTCACATCTGAGGTTTCAGCAACCTTCTCCTATGTAAGCTACGCTTCCACTTCAGGATATGTCTAGAATGGTACACAAATCCAAGAAACACAGAGACTGATGCAATAGGTGACACAGAAGCCTGAGCTTCCTGCAGCTCCTCATTCAACCCACCCTGCTACTCTACACCATCTCTGCCATTTCAATCTTCAGAAACGTTTCTTCACAAAAAGTTAGATACTACTGTAAGTACCCCTCTTTTTTCAATATTAAGTCTTAAATAAAATTCAGTTGCCTACCTGCTTTCAACCACCAACTGACACTGAATTCAAAGCTTAATTCCAGATATTGTCTGTTTGCAATTTAAAGGTTGTTTTGTTTTCTATTAACATTAAGATTTAAAAAAATAAAATAAAAATAATCTTCAGATGAAGTAGTTGATTAAATCAGTCAATGCACACACATTAGAGTCAAGTGAATGGTAGAACAAATTAGGTTTTTACTGGCATACAAATATATAGAAAAAAACACTGCACTGTTAGTTTGTTGATTAATACAGGTATTTAAAAAGATATTTAAAAGATAATACAGGTATTTAAAAAAGTGATTTTGATTTCCTGTCACATTTGTCATTTATATAAATAAAGATGTTCAAATAAATAGTTCAGAACTGTAGCCTACATCTTTGAATGCTAAAACAATACATACTCATTCATAACAGTTGCTTTGCTTTTTATTTGAGTTTGTATTTTACCATAAGAAATGTACAGTAACAGCATGATCTGCAAAATTAAAAGGTTGACCACTAATCTAAAATGAAGTCCAAGGTGAGGCGAAAACCAAGGCCCTTGAGCACTTAGATGCCCTTTACTGTATGTTGCAAAATGTGCACAAGTCAGCTGCAGCCCACTAAACTTGAATAAAAAGGTGATCACTTATTGTTGTCAAATGATTGATGTTAAGTGCTAATATCAGAAGCTTTTGAGAATACTGAAAATGTACATGAACTCCCTGAATAGCTATAATCATGGCCTGACTGTGCCCTGTATTGTACTAATTGATTTTGCAATTCATTAAATACAAAGCTACTGTACTAAACCAAAAAGAAAATGTAGACTCCATTATATGCCTGCTAAGTAAACGTTGAATTGCCATTAGTCAGCAATTTATCTCTTTTGCCAACAGTATTTTGTGGAAAGGATTGCAATTTAGATTCAAGGTGCTGACTCCAGCCCGTTTAGAATAAAAGGTAGAGAAAAGACAACATGGCTCACACAAGACCAAACTCTTTGGCAAATCTCCTGATTTAAGTATTATTTGAATCCGCAAAAAGTGCAGTGTTGTTTCTTCTTCTTGTTCAAAGCAGCAAAAATCACACTTGCAGAGATTGATGTGAAATAGGGAACGCGATTAGTCTGAACTGTACCACTTATGCCTGGGCAGTACATTGCCTACCAGACCAAAAGGATAGCAGTGCATGTCATAAGGATGCATTGACATAAGTGTCTTATTTTTAATTAGTTAATGTGAACTGTTATATATATATTATATATATATATATATATATATAATATATATATATATATATATATATATATATATATATATATAGTTTTTGTAAAAGGCTGAACCTACCGATTATGATAAAGTAACCTGTTAATTATTTTTTACAACTTAAGAGTTGTTGCAAAGTTTGTACTGCACCAGGACTGCAGACTCCAGGACTATAAGCAATCAGGCTGGTGCTATATCATCTCCGAACTGAGGCTGCACTCAACACAGCTCAAATAAGCTTCACCTGAATCTGTAGGTTCACTAAAGGATGACTTCATTCAGCAATAGCAGATGAACAGTTTATTTAACAGAAGTCTGACTGATCAAACTCCTGGCTCCTGATTACTTAAGCAATATATTTCAGAGGGCAGTTCTGAAAAACAGGACTGGGTAAAAGACTAATGTAGTGCAAGTTTCTAATCCTGAACAACACTACTTGGGAAAGTAAAGAGCGTAACACTACTACATTATTAAATTAAAAAAATCATGAATAACCTATGACATGATTTGTAAGCACTGCATTGACAGTTCATTTAGAAAGCACATATTTAAGTGGACAGAAACACTTATCTACAATTCACCCTTAGAACAGGACCAATCCTTTAACAAATCAACTAGAAAAACAAAAACTTACTTTAAAAAGAAACACTTTTTTTTTTTTTTTTTTTTTAAATAAGGGTGTATGCCTCCAATCTGCATCTTGTACTGCCTCCACACCACACCATAGCAGCCATTTTGCATTACTACAGTATTAAGTCGACATCAGGTACAAAACTATAAAGATCAATTGAAAAGCTGTTTAACAATAACTGGATTTTGTATGATATTGAAACTTGTAAAGTATTTTTCACAAGTTTCTCTATAACTCAACTAACCTGGACGAGGGGGTTTGGTGGGTGCTGTATAATATGCATTCTTACAAAGCCCACACACCTTGGATCTTGTTCATGTCCACATGAATTACCACAAGGTACTGTATGCATACGTTCTCAAATTACTACGGCTGGCATATGCCCAAAGATTTCATTGAAATTTAGTGGAGAATGGAACAAATGATACAGATGCAGGAGGGAAAACGCAGAGCACTTAGCATTCCTACGTCTTGCACAATCTGCTGTGTTTTGTCTCGCTGAAATTGAAATGTTTTCTTTGATTCACCTACATTTTCCAACTTAAATATAACAAAAATGGGAAACAGTACGAAGAGTTCAGGGAGCTGACACACTCCTACGTGTAGAACAACAATGTGGCAATTGACTCAAAACCATATTTAGTCCTTTCTCTGGTGTTCAACACTCTTCGGTTGAATGTGATATGACAGAGGAATTTTAATACCGCATATGCTGGCTGCCAAAAACAGGGTCCAAATCAAGCACTGCAGTTGGGGGTCTAGAAGGCAACTGTTTTGTTAAGAGAGCAAGAAGCCATAAATCACCCTGTTAATACAATTGTGTTAACAGAGCAAGGAGCTATAAAAACAGTTGGTCTAACATACATTATACATCATTAACAGATCTACTGTATGAGAATATTCATTTGAGAACACACATTGGTGATATTTACTGCACTGTGTTAGGTTAACCCCCTTCTAGCTGTGCCTAACTGGGGTCATCTTGTACATGAGGAAAAAGGCAAGAGCTTTTTTTTTTTTAAGGAAACATTCTGTGGAACAAACTTAGATTTACTTATTTTACTGAGTTGACAGTGCAGACAGTGCTATCTTTCCTTTATGATACAGCAGAAGTCTGTCTTCTTTGTTGGACCTGATATGTATACAAGAAGCTACTTGACAGAAAATACAAAACTGAGTAAACTACATTAACGTATAATACAACTGATAAAGCAACAGAGTTCTAAACTAGGTCAGCATCCATTACAGTTCTTCCAAAAGGGAAGACCTTCACCTGTTGGTAGGACAGTATTCAGAACCCCGGCTCAATAGGCTTTCAATATATTCAAAACTTCAAATCAGTCAAACTAGAATTAAGTCCTTTTTACTCAATAAAAAACAAAAGTATGACAATGTTAAGTTTAATAAGTCCAATAGCTACCTTTATTACAAAAGACTCCAAAATCTTGTTATGGAGGCTTACCTTAATTTCCTTTGGACACTAGAGAATAGATCTTCATGGTCCCTGTCCCAACTCTATCTTTTTCCTCAAGGTATAGTATTACACTATTAAGACCAGTAGTTCTACCCCTGTTATGCCTCCAGTTTGCTTGTCATGCCATATAGGCACACAGACAATATTTTGGTACCAGTAAACAGTGTCTGTAAAACTGCAGATCTGGTCTAAAACGTCCTGATGTTCATGCCTATTGAGTAATATTGAATTAACTGTTACAAGACCAATTTAAAATACCCAATTCATGTGGATTTACCCATACACTTAATGATGAACATAAACAAGAAAATACATTTTTAAAATGGTTGATACTTAACGTGTTCTGCTACAGTAAGTGCTGAATGTAACATTATATTGACATACATTTACCAGTGTTTACCCACTTTAGCTAATATAATAGGCTTTAACAGGCCGTACTTAAAGTCACCCTATTAAATAGTGTTGCGATTTGAATATCACACAGAAAATGCCCTGGGGAAACGAACTTTCAAACTACAGATCAGCTAAAACTACAACACACATAACTCATCTGGTTCGGTTTGTTTTCCTATATTAAACCACTGAACAAACTATTAGACATCGATTTGTTTAGCTATTAAAAGGTCATCATTTTTCAATCGCTGATAGCTATACCATTCAGAGACAAAGTTCATAGTACACTGAAATACTTCAGGATTTGCCAAATGGGTGCAGTATTTTTATTAAATTAAATAACTGCTTAACTACGGTCTGCTTTTTTTTTTTTTTTTAATTTGGGGGCTACTCGTAACTTATTGATTATATTTTCTTTATTTAATTTAGTTACCAGTAATGTATTTGACTAAATTTTGTATATGTTTAAAACATTTTTTTTTAACACAATGGAATTTAGGAAACAATATTTGTAGTAAATATTAACTTGGTTACTTTCTAAATCAGAAATTCAAGAAACCGTTCCAAATACCAAATTAGATTTTAAAACGGTATGTAATTACGTATGTTTTACGGCGATTTACTGTAGCTACAGTCCGGAGACAGATCTTACAGTAGTGTTATTTTTCTATCTTTGTTTTGTTTATTAAGACAAAAACAAAACAGTCACTGTATTTATGACACCAACCAGCATAACATGCACTCACGTCAATGCAAATGTTTTTTTTTTTTTTAAATCAAATGAATGAGGACATTCATTATTTTTAAACAGATAAAAAAAACCCACACCACTCCTGTTTGTACATTTCTAAATGAGGTGTGTCATTCCTATTTTTATTGCAAGACAGAGGGCTACAGAATTGAAAACCAGAAACCTCGCTCAGTTCAGTTTATGCTGTAACGCTTAGCTGCAGCGCCAAGCTGAAAGAAAATGAAATGAAAACATTAAGTGTTTAAATATTAATCATTACACTGAAAACTTACCAGTAAACTTTCAAAATTGATCGGAGACCTGGGGTCCTTGATCATGGCTTCCAGTTGTCTCTGCCGGGTTTCTACACATTTCTCCGCCGAGGCCGACATTTTAACAGTTTTAACAAGTATGTCCCTTTCCACAAATAGTGTAATCCTTTCCTTGATCAAAATCCTGAGAATTTTCTCTTTTAAACTATCTCTTTGTTGTCAGTCAGTGCCTCTGGGCCTAAAAAACGAGGCTGAGAGAGGCCGCCCTGAGAAACTGACTGTCTCTGGTCAGGGTGGGGGAAAGAAAAAAAAAAACCGACAAAAATTAAACACTGCCCCAAACGACACCGCGTCTATGGGAAAGCTCTAACATTTTTGAAAAAGTACTTGTTTCACCGGCATAAAGGGTTTTAATAAGCTCAAAGCAAGAGGGCGTTTTCTTTGCTCTCCCAATTTTGGCGGACTGGACTGGCTCTCCCGTCAATTTCAAATGTATTATTTTCAATAACAAGCATGACAATAAAAAAAAAATGTTTCTTTTTCACCAAATGCAATGTAAACTCCAAACACATTCCCGCTGGGAAACGAGTGAAGCAGCCGTTTTAACTCAAACCGATCTCTTCAGATACTGACAGCTGTGCCTCCGTCGGAAAAAGACTTTTTTTCCTCAACTTTTCAGTGTAATTTGTTTCTACATGATGTCAGTTGGTATAAGTGCTACCTCCTCTTGTCCTCCATACTTTTCTCCAACTCTCATTCTTCTGACATCAACACAGACACAGCCTCCTTTACCCACAACCCTCCTCTTTCCATGAATTCAACAGCCTCCTCCGCTAAACCGAAGGTATTCTGTTCACGAAGAATAGCATTGGCCTTACTCATTCACTAAACTTTATTGAGTGACTGCGCTATCGATGATGCTGTAGGATGGAATATAATTTACTACCAGTTCAGTACATGCTCACACTTTCTGATTTTGCGGTCACTCGATATTTGTATCTTGTGCTTCCCAAACAGACCCGCCTGCACATCGTGTGACGTGAAGTTCTGTTTTAAAATTAAGAAGGACCGCAAGACAACTCTTTGGCCCCGAACTACATTCGTCAACAGAACTCATTTATTCTAATCGACTAGATGAGTCACATACTGTATCTTGCATTTTATCTAGAGATAACCTGCGGTTTCCTGTCTGCTTTTGGGTTTTATTAAGCACATGCATTATTATTATGTGGAGATGTCTGTACATCTGTCCAGTCCATCTGGGCTGTATTGTCACACTTACAATTTTGCATATATCTGTTGATCCCCTTATCCAATTATAATGGAACTTGGTAATAAAATGATTTTGCTTTTAAAGAAATGATATATCCTATCAATTATGTTTAAGTAATATAAGTGCAGACAGAAGTGATCAATCTCAAACATCTGTAGAGGATTTGGGAGTCCATCCATTTTATTTATTTATTTATTTATTTATTTATTTATTTATTGATTGTGTGTATTTATCAGGGACACATACAATTATAACATGTGTCACTTGCATGACACAGGATGCATTGCATTTTCAATTTAGCCAGTAGGCTAATTTCCATTGATAGTTCCTGGGCAGACATTGTAATAAATCTCTATATTACTTCTGCTCTAAACTATAGCAATAACCTGCTATTGAATATTTAATTTAAAATACATACAACATTAAAATGATAAATTACCTATTAAAAGTACATAACAGTCAACAGCTTACATAATTATTATTATTTATTATTATTATTTATTTCTTAGCAGACGCCCTTATCCAGGGCGACTTACAATTGTTACGAGACATCACATTATACATTATTTTCACATTATACAGATATCACATTATTTTACATACAATTCCCCATTTATACAGTTGGGTTTTTACTGGAGCAATCTAGGTAAAGTACCTTGCTCAAGGGTACAACAGCAGTGTCCCCACTGGGGATTGAACCCACAACCCTCCGGTCACGAGTCCAGAGCCCTAACCACTACTCCACACTGCTGCCAGTGTAATCAAGTTACAGTACAATTTATATAATATAAATATCAAATATACACAATTCAAATTCAACTATATCCTGAATAAATTAATGACTGCATAATTAATTATGTTTCAACCAAACCTTAAGTTTATTAAAAAATATTTTAAAATCCCTTAAGACCTTAATTTCTGAAACAAGTGAGTTCCAGAATAAAGTACCTCTTATAGAGAGAGCTGTTTGGGCAAATGCTGTTCTGCGCCTGTCCATTTTACAATTCCCACATACAGCTTCCCTTGTGAGTCTATTAGTATCTTCAGAGAGCTTTTTCATAAATTCCCTTAAGGGTGGAGTACATAATCCATGCAAACTTTTAAATACCATTTTCTCATAAGAAAAGCTGACATAATTATCAAAACTCAGCAACTGGTACTTAGTCAAAATGTTACAGTGATGGTATCTCACAGGTTTTTTATCCAAGATTTTTAGAGCTTGCTTATATAGAGAACGTATTGGTTTAATTACTGATTCACTTGCTTGAGACCAAGAGGTAATACAATCTGATATATGTGTAAAGATCATAGTGTGCATGAAAAGTTTAGCAGCTTTGGTGGTTAAATTACCCCTAATATGTCTATAATGTGCTAAGTTCATTTTAACTGTCCTACTAACCTTTTTAATGTGTCTATCAAATTTCAAATGTGAATCAATAATAATTCCTAAAAATGTAACTTCAGAGACTTCATCAATAACTTCCCCATCAATCTGGACATCAAAATGAGTAGTCCTTAATTGTCTTATGAAGAAACACATATTAACTGGTTTTTATTTTTACATTTAGAGTCAAAAATGAAAAATTAAGCCTGCTGGATATATTCTTCATATGCTCAATTTAGAAGCTGTCTCAGTGCAGGTTTTTGCAGATACATACAGTGGTTTGCAGAAGTATTCACCACCTACCAATAATGTCACATTTTGTTGAATTACAAATAATGTATCCACAGTAAAATTAAATTTAATGGTTGCATAAGTATTCAGCCCCTTAAGTCAGTACTTGGTAGACGCACCTTTTGTAGCAATTACTGCTATGAGTCTTTTTGGATAGGTCTCTACTAGCTTTGCACAGTAGGATGGTGAAATCTTTGCCCATTCTCCATGGGAAAATTGCTCCAGTTCTGATAGGTTTGTTGGGGATCGTCGATGGACTGCAATCTTCATGTCTCGCCATAAATTTTCGATTGGATTCAAGTCAGGACCTTGACTGGGCCACTCAAGAACATTAATTCTCTTCTTGTTCACCCACTCCAGTGTGGCTTTGGCTTTGTGCTTCGGGTAATTGTCCTGCTGAAATGTGAATTTCCTCCCCAGTTTCAGAGTCTTGGCTGACTCAAACAGGTTTTCCTCAAGGATTCACCTGTATTTTTTCCACATGTCTGCAGTATCATCTACATGCTTTTTCGCAAACTCCATACGTGCTTTAAGATTAGACTTTTTGAGTAATGGCTTCTTTCTTGCCACCCGTCCATACAGGCCAGCTTTGTGTAGGGACCGGCTCATTGTTGATGTGTTAACACTGACTCCCATCTCAGACACAGAACTTTGCAGATCTCTCAAGGTCATTGTTGGCTTCAGAGTGACATCCCGAACCAATTTCCTGCTTGCCTGACTGCTCAGTTTGGGAGGGCGACCTGATCTGGGTAGTGTCTGGATGGTATGATGCATTTTCCACTTCTTGGAAGGGATAATCAGCGCCTTTGAAATTTTCTTGTACCCTTCTCCTGCTCTGTGCCTTTCTACCACTTTATCCCTGACTTGTTTCAAAAGCTCATTGATCTTCATGGTTGCTTTGTTGGATCACTAGTGAGTTGCAGCTTGAAAGTCTTTATATACCTGAGGGAAATTATCTACAAGTTAAACCACTTTGAGTACACACAGGCTGAAACCATTTCACTAATTTTGTGACCTTTCAAACAAATCATTTGTACCTGAGCTGATTTAGGGCTGCAGTAGCAAAGGGGTTGAATACTTATGCAACTGAGATGAATCTGTTTTTCTCTGTAAATCTTATTTATATTCTATATGTATTTTTAACTTTCTCAATGTGGAGTAGTTTGTGTAGATTCCACATGTAAACTCTAATTTGAAAGCGTCTTGGAGTACGCTCAGGTACCAACAAAATGTGAAAACTTTGCAGGGGGGTGAATACTTCTGCAAACCACTGTATATAACTGTGTCATCAGCATACATCTGCAAACCCGCACCTCGGCACACCTAAGGGAGGTCATTAATATAGAGACTAAAAAGTAAAGGTCCCAACAAATGTGGGCTTCCCCTCAGTAATTGGTTCAACATTTTGTGTTTTATCTACTTCAGAATTCAAGGTCAACTCCTCCACTGAATCAATGAAAAAATCATTAAAAGTTTCAGCTAACATTAAACTGTCAGTCACTATTTTATCTATAATTTTTTGTTGATATCCCACATGTACATTTTGTCCTTTTCTTTTAGTTTGACATTCTAAATGTCTCTATATCATTTTACTGTCCCCTAGCTTCATTTATTATATTAATACAATATTCTGCCTTTGCTTTACGTATTTCCCTGACTACTTTATTTCTTAATCCTTTAAAAATCCTAAGATCATTATCTCTTTCACTTAATGAACATTTTAATGCTTTCCTTGAACAGGTCTATCTTAACCTAGCTTAAGATTGTGTATACAAACAAGAAAACACAAAACTGCAGGAGCGCAACCCTGAATTCTGTAATGATTATTATTTATTATTATTATTTATTTCTTAGCAGACGCCCTTATCCAGGGCGACTTACAATTGTTACAAGATATCACATTATTTTTTACATACAATTACCCATTTATACAGTTGGGTTTTTACTGGAGCAATCTAGGTAAAGTACCTTGCTCACCTGGGATTGAACCCACGACTCTCCTGTCAAGAGTCCAGAGCCCTAACCACTACTGCACACTGCATGGCATTGACTAATATAATGTGACTATATAAAAAAATGAAATGCTTATTAAAATATCTTTTTATTTATTTATTTATTTAATTTTAAAATGTACACATACACATCAGAAAACCTCATTACGTTGGCACATCTAGCTTGTTTTCAAGAAAGACCCATTTACATTTAACATAATCAATCTTCACACACGTTTTTCTTTCATCAGTGACTGCATATACTTTCAGCAAAAAAGTTAATTATGAATCAAATATTTAAAAGTACCCAGTGAAGCTGCATTTTGAATGTCAAGTGGTAACTGATTCCAGAATCCAGGAGCTCTGCACATAAAAGGTGTCTGGTCTATCATTGTTCTCATAAAAGGAATTCACTTTACAGTTATGTAAAGTAAAAGTTTTGAATCATCCTGTAGAATTAAGCTTCAGAAAGTCAAAGGAAACCTGCTGAATAATGTTACATTAACATATTGAATTACATACCACTTTGTAGTTTTCCATATACAGTACTTAACGAAAAACTGACAAAAATTGAAATATTTGGCATTTTGTAATTTAACATGAAATACTGTACTACTATTATGGCTTCCACTAGACTTTTTGTGACATCATTTTGTAGTTTCTTTAATTACACAGTGTTAAATAAAATATCTAAATGATGTTCATATATATATATATATATATATATATATATATATATATATATATATATATATATATATTGGATGGATTGGAAGTATCTTGGACCGTCATCATGTCTACATCTGTAAAGCAGAGAGACAAAATGAGACTTGAGTCTTCTAAACTGCAATGGTAACAGACCCATGTTGGTATACATCAAACGGTTATTGAAACTCTGCAGCCTGAAGGCAAACCTGCAAAGTCTGTTCAACACAGTGTCCAAGCGATTTAGAGATAAGTTTTTCCAAACATCCAAACAACATCTCTGTAGTCAGTAAGAGGCAACAGGACTTCTAGAACGAGAGTATTCTTTATTTGTGTTCTGAAACAATGATGATTTCCATACAGCAAACCTAGTTTGATATGTAAATTTTGTTTTACAGTTTTACAAATATGTTCGTGGAAATTAAGATTGCCATAAGCCAAGGCATTTAAAGGACTTCACTCTTGGTTCCATTATAACTGCCTAGCACTAAATAGACTTCCTCATTCCATTCAAACCATGTGACCATG
The DNA here is from genome assembly GCF_902713425.1 of Acipenser ruthenus. Taxonomy (NCBI): domain Eukaryota; kingdom Metazoa; phylum Chordata; class Actinopteri; order Acipenseriformes; family Acipenseridae; genus Acipenser; species Acipenser ruthenus. The sequence continues at coordinate 10,155,085 of NC_081193.1, forward strand.
TTGCATTTTAACCACGCAGGCTAACCTACTGTACAGATATAGAGGGTGAGTAGGTGGTACCGGCAGTCAAGCTGAAAAGCCATATTCTCACATTATTTTAATAGAATGGTGAAGCTCAGATATAGGCAATTTAAATATTCCAGAGAAGCCCAGACAGGTAAAGAGAAAAATTACAATAACTCAATATTTGATCAAAATAACCCAGAACTACTCAACACAATTGCAAACATCCCACAAATGCAAGAAATACAATGACATCGACATTACATCCATATTGATTAAAACTCCAGGTCACATAATGCATTGAGCTGCCTGACCTGAGTGCATGGGAATACAAAAGGCGGTTTATGTATTTTTTGCATTATTATTATTTGTTGTTAACCAACCATTCTTTCCAGTTCACATAGAAAATAGTGCTGCCTTCTGTTTTACCAGAGCAACAAGCTAGGGTCTACACTGGAAAAACAATCTGTGATATCTATAGCATTTGATCTCAATGGCTTGCGCCTGCTTTGCAAGTCATGAGCTGCAGCAGCTGCTGTCTTGCGCAGTGGTTACATAGTGTTAACACAAAATGTCAGGTTAGATTACCAAACGTAAGTGCAGGGATAAGAGCAGTGAAGGGAAAACTGCACCTTGTTTGGTTTCACAAAAAGCCCATGAGCCCCTAGTATATTTGATGGACCTCATATATTCAAATACAGTATAGTACAGATTTTAGCATCTCAACAGGATTTTTTTTTCATCACAATATTCATAGCAGACATGAATAGGATTATCATTTCTGTGACCCAAACATACACTATGGTGTGTCATTTGCTCATTTTGTGCTCTGAAAATAATTTATTTAACTAGGAAAGTCCCGTTGACATTAAAATCTATTTTTCAAGGGAGACCTTGAAAAATACAAACAAGTTAATCAAATTACAAGGAACAATTTAGGAGCACCGGCCAAAACAAAAACATATCTCGACTACATGGAGGTGAATTTTTGGTTTGTTTCATTTCTTCCTGAAGTTGATTCCAAGAAAATGGAGCAAGAAAACAGAATTCCTTTTTTCCAAATTCCATACGAACTTTAGGAACTGAGAAACTTAGAACAGTCTGAGATCTAAGAGTATAAGTACAACTAGACGTAATTAGCAAATTATAATTTGGGGTTTTGCCAAGGATAGCTTTATAAACAATTATGTACCAAGTGTTTTAATTATTTGTTTATTTAGCAGACGCCTTTATCCAAGGCGACTTACAGAGACTAGGGTGTGTGAACTATGCATCAGCTGCAGAGTCACTTACAACTACGTCTCACCTGAAAGACGGAGCACAAGGAGGTTAAGTGACTTGCTCAGGGTCACACAATGAGTCAGTGGCTGAGGTGGGATTTGAACCAGGGACCTCCTGGTTATAAGGCCATTTCTTTAACCACTGGACCACATTGCTTCCTCAACGAAATTTTCGCAAAGATAAAGAAGTCAGACTAGCCAATCTTGATGGACAGAATATCCAGGTTGGTTATAAACCTGAATACATAATGGTACAAAGAATCTAGTTTTATAGGGTAATAGATACTCTATAAATAATGGAATCTCAGCCTCACCCTGCTTCATAATATACCTGTATTTATCATATCAACAATCAATACAGTCATCACATGCTATTTACCCCCACTTTCTTATGCACTCAGGGATTTACTATTTTCTTAGTCTAATTGCCTGTAGGCTGAAATTCACCATAGTAACTATCCTCCATATTGTTCCCACACATCTGTAATAAAATGTTGCCTTGTCTTGCGTGTTGTGGGATGAATATGAATTATCATAGGATTTCTGCATATCTACATTGTGTAATGTAATTCTAAATATACTGTAATACAGAATCACACTTATGTTGTGTAATACATTAGTATGTATTAGTACAATACAGTAGACTCTCGATATGTGAACCTCACTAGTCTGAATTCACCTACCATGCGATCATAATGAAATGCATGCTGAAAGTGGGTGTAGAAAACCAACCTTAACATCATAATCCTGTGATGAGTTTGTGTTTCACTCCATGGGTTATTACTGATTCATGATTCAATCTAACTATCTGAAACAAAGACTAGATACAGCATTTTTTAGCATGGTACACAATATGATCTGTACTCCAAACAAATCACTAATCTGAACAGGATTTCCCTTATGAAATTCTCCCATTACAAAAGCATAGCAAAGTGTAATAAACCACAGTAAAAGCATGGTAGCACACAGAAAAGCATTATAAAGCCCAGAGAGGTACGGTAAAGCATGTTTAAAAACATGGCAAACAACAGGACAACTGTAAAATTACCATAGTTATAAAGACAGGTCTCAACTGGTTCAGATTAGGCAGATTCTACTTTATTATTATTATTATTATTATTATTATTATTATTATTATTATTATTATTATTATGTAATTGCTGTAACAAAACAATTTAGGTAGTGTGACACGGTAAGGAGCTATCACCGGCAACAGAAAAATAAAGACTGGTTATTTGTGATGTATTTTTCCTGTGAAACATGCAATGGCTATTAGTGGCCAGTATTGAGTTCAAGATGGGGTTTCTGGTTAAATGGTTGTGGGAAAAGAATTGGCTACAGCTGGATCGTGAACTGCAGAAAGGTCATTTTATTTTTGTAAAAATATTCCCCTTTTTGTTTTGTTGAGGTAAAGGGAGTAGCTCTCCTCATTAGTTAGGACAATTCTCTGTTTAGCTAGAGCCTAGTATGGCAAGGGTTTTTGTTTGTTTATATTATATGAAAAAAAACCATATTCTGTTATTTTGGAGCAGAGTGTGCTAAAAATAAACATACCTAAAACTGTTTTACTCTAAAGCAGGCGTCTCCAGTCCTGGTCCTGAAGGGTCGGTCCCTCCTGGTTTTAGTAATTTAGGGTACAGTTGGAACAAAAACCAGGAGGGACACCGGCCCTCCACGACCAGGATTGGAGACCCCTGCTCTAATGCATGTTGTGTCGTCTGTCTGCCTCCAGCTGCACACGGTCCCTACTTGAAAGGAGCCGTCTACTTTCCAACCACTAGGGGCGCCCTTTTGCAATAGATACAACTTGATATTATTTAGAACATTGGTTCCCCAAACCTGGTCCTGGGGACCCCCTGTGTCTGCTGGGTTTCATTCCAACTGAGCTCTTTATTATTTAACTAGACCCTTAATTGAACTGATGATTTGCTTAATTAGACCTTTTTGTTGTATTGTTTTCAGCTAGCTGTAACATTGTATAAGTAACTTGAAATCTGCAACAGTTTATAAGCTGAAAACATTTTAAAAGGTCTAATTAAGCGAATTATCAGTTCAATTAAGGGTCTAGTTAAGTAACTGAGAGCTCAGCTGAATGAAAACCAGCAGACACAGGGGGTCCCCAGGACCAGGGTTGGGAACCATTGATTTAGAAAACCAAGGTGCTGACAATTCTAATGTGTGTTTGCCATTTACATATTTATTAAATAATGACCCTGGCTGTCAGGATACAGTTATACATGAATACAATTCTAGAGAATTCTAAATGACTGGACCTTGGATTATTTCATTCAAACCAAGTGACAATTTGACCTTTCAACGTTCTGGTCCCACCTAGTGGCAGAGTTGAAATGGGCTGGCTGAGTGGACAGGTCACATGATTTGAATGGAATGAGGAAAGCTGTTCAGTCCCAATGCAAGTCAGATTTAGAGAAAAAATGATAAGAAATCAACAATGGAGCAACAGATCCCAGACCCACTCAGAAAGAAACATAGCCCAGACCCATTGAGAAAGAACCATAACCCAGACCCACTGAGAAAGAAACATAACCCAGACCCACTGAGAAAGAACCATAGCCCAGACCCACTGAGAAAGAACCATAGCCCAGACCCACTGAGAAAGAACCATAGCCCAGACCCACTGAGAAAGAAACATAGCCCAGACCCACTCAGAAAGACTGTGAACATCATGATATAGTAAGGAAAGTACAGAGACTACTGTTGAAAGCCAGAAGCCAGAAGAATAGACGTAGAGCCCCTCTACTGGTGAAATGGGATACATGGCGTTTATCATGTCCCATTGCTGGTATTGGTCACAGGAATTGATTTGTTTCAGTAGATACAGTTGCCAGGATAAACAGTCAGCCCTATCAGTATGATACTGTGTGTATTGTTTTGAAGCAGGAATGTCCCAGCAATATTTGTCTCCTGAGAAATCCATGCCATACCGATCCAGGTGAGAGAAAGGACCCCATAATCATTTTAATAGTTACACAAAAAATGTTTATTTCTTGATGTCTGTTTATTTATTCATCCCACATGATCAGAAATCAACTACTATTTTTACATTCCCCAAGGCTGTTATATAGCTACTGGTCCACAAGCTTTCCCCAGCTCTTAAAACCTTGCTTTCCACTATATCACTCAATGGGACAAATATACGCTTACATCAGTAAGAGTTCATAAATAATGCAAGCTTTGATGTAGCAAGCAAAACAGTAAAAAAAAAAAAAAAGAAAACGTTACATTATTTATTTATTTTGCTTTACTTACGATATGTTGCATACAGGAAATAGTTACAGAGCTGATATTTTCAACTTATAAGGTAAGATCCTTCCTAAAAAAAAAAAAAAAAAAAAAAAAAGACCGTATATGGGCACTCCAACGTCATATCTAGAAGTGTGGTTGGTAATGTCAAACACAGTGGAAGTTCTGGCATAGTCTGGGTAGTTTTTCAACCATTAAGACTGGAGATGTGGTGAGTGTTTACAACAAGTACATTTGTTCGATAGTTTCAGTGGACCTGCATTAAAGTGAGGTCGCCAGCAATTACCATACCCATTTAGGAATTAAGGTAAGCAACCAGTTAAGAGTTTAAAATGTAATTTAGAAAGGAATAAGAATTTCTTATCATTATAATTATCTTTGTTCTCTGATTATTATATACCAGGCTTAAACAATGTACTTTTCAACCACTGGATGTGAATTTTAGATCTTTGTTTGTAATTTTTTTTTTTTTAAAACACCCCTATTGGTTTAAACGGAGAAAAAGTACCGGTGAGCAGAATTTCACCCCTTGTATTTATACATGGTAACTAGGTAGTTTAGCGCCCGGGTCGAGCAAGAATATTAACGCCCGGAGCGATAAAGTAAATTTGTCTTGTTAATAAAATAAAACTGATAAATAATAAAAACAATGACGCAACAATCAGCACACACTCAAACTGTCAGACGCTGGATAACTGTTTTGCGGCAGTCGTATATAACCCTTTTGCCTACACAATGACCATAATTTGGCATGAATATGACAACTTTCTGTTTTAGCGCTTGTAGTTTGATAACCTTAATATCAACAGAAAGGCATTAAGTAGATCTTTCCATAATATGTTTTGTTGTGGGATGTATTATATATTTTTTTTCATGTAAGCCACGCCTCAAAAGACAATTTGAAAAATGTATAATAATAAAACATATTTCTAAAACCTGCAAATGTTCACCTTTTTCCAAGGGATATAGAATAACAATTAGAGTTGCTGTGCAATTTTACAATGATTTCAAATCACAAATCAGAATTGAAATAGCTTGTTTAGTTGTAGAGCTACAAAAGGTTTTGTGATGCGTGTATTTTACAAAGAACTGGAAACATAATATTATCCTGTTTGTGGTAAAAGTAAATTACTTATGTGTATAGAGGTCTCTCTCTCTCTCTCTCTCTCTCTCTCTGTATGTATGTATGTGTGTGTGTGCGTGATATATATATATATATATATATATATATATATATATATATATATATATATATATATGTTTATTTATTTAATAATTTATTTATTTATTTATTTATTTATTTATTCAAAAAGAAGACTGTATTGGTAAAAAAAATGACAACAAAACAAACAAGAAAACATTCCTACCAAAAAAAAACAACAACTGATAAATGACTACGGAGAAATAATTATCTATCGTTTTAACACTAAACTAATAATAAACAACAACAACAACAACAACAAAAAAGATAATATTGACGAGACACCTAAATAGGAATAGGATTTAGATTATTTTAGCCTCCGTCCATCTCCGTCCGGAAAACATTTTTAAAACAGGAAATTAAATAAAAATGTATATGTAGCGGTGGGACTGATTGTATATACACCTGTTGGCAGTTGAGCGCTAATTATTGTAGCTCAATTAATGATATCTGATCACTTACCTCGGCTGTACCTGACAAAGCTTTCCTTCCGGGTCCTTATGTTTGGTTGTTGATTGCAGTCGTAACTGGACTAGAAGCGTGCTTTGGTGAATGGCTTGAATGTGCGCCTATAATTATAGCGTCCCTAACTCGTAAAATCAATTTGGGTTGTTTTGAAGAAATTTGATATTATATTTTATATAAATTATATTTTTTGTGCGCTATCAGTGAGGATATATTTTCTTTTGTTGTCTTATACAGTACTGCATGTGTCTGATTTTAGTACTGTCAGACCTCTTCTGTGGCACACTACTCTTTGGAAACTCACGCAGGTAAATCAATATCGTGCTATCTTTGACACCCGGCAGCATATGGCAGTAATTGCGCCCGGAATCTTGTTAGAGTGTGAGTTAAATTATTTACTTATTTTCTTTAGTAGAACATGTATATTAGTTATTTGTGTTATCATATTTATGCCTTGAACTCTTGGTTTGTTTATTTTTCGTGTTTCACTGATATTTTGCATAGTGTTTTTTAGTGTTTCTTTTTGGTTTTGTTTAATTAGTATTTTTATTTAGGATTCGCTGCCGCTCAGACGCGTGGACATTGTGGAACTGTAGTGCTGTTATCTCCCCATCTAGTGGACGCGAGCGGTATTGCAATTGCCTAGCTACAGAAATAATTGCACTTTGTCTTAATTCTGTTACTCTGTTTTAGTAAAAACTATATTTATATTTAATACCTGCTTCGTTGGTGTTCATTTATTTGGAAGGACTTGAGTGGGGAACCTAACCTTATACTCCTGGGATTTAACTTTATCCAGTAAACTTTAATGGTATAATTATATTCTGGTACTGGCACATCGGGGCTCCTCTTGCTCCTGGTAAATCTAAGAGGTGGCGTAATCAAACTTATTGTCCAACGGTAAATAGCCGCCCCTGCCACATATAAAAATAAGGGGTATCTCGGATGTCTTAAGTATCTTGTCTCAATCGTCTTCTCCTGCCCTGCAGCTGCACACATTCAAACACACACAGCGGGTGGATAACATTCCGAAAGTATATTTTAAAAAGCGGATATAACGTTTTTTTGTGTGTGTGTGTTTTGTTTTTTTTAATTGTAAAAAAAAAAAAAAAAAAAAAACTACTAGTTTTAACTTTCATGTGAGTTGTAGATCAGCACTTTGAACAGCAGATGCATATGGAGGGAGATCACTGTCAAAAATATTTGTATGCGTAAAAATAATCTGTACTTGTAATTACGATTCAAGAAAAGCTATGGGTACAAATCACAAAGTTACGATTTGGATAATGCGTGAAATCCCTGTCAAAAATACGTCACAGGACAAGCATGCGTCCAGCACCTAACATTGCTGATAGAAGGGAAGGAGTAGCTGCATGTTGGTGAAATGTGTAGCTGGAGTTTTCAAAGCGGGAATATGGCACAAAGTCGCTCAACAGATGGACAGTCTCAATCTAAGCAAATATCTTCTATATACACATCTTCTATATACACTCCCCCCTTTTTTGTCCCCGCCGATGCGGTGCATCATGGGAATACAGTTCCGGTGGCGACTTTTAGGCTATCTATAATGTAAAGTCTGCTTCATCTCCTATTCAAAGCCGCCTTGGAATTTTTTTTTAGCGAGATTCACCAGGATTTATGAGACTAGCCTGACAAGAGCTCTTTATCGCCGAAGTGCTGTCCGAAAGTGCCGGCTTCATGAATATTCATGAGTAGACGAGACTGGGGCGTGGTTTGGTCTTCATGAGCAGACGAGACTGGGGCGTGGTTTGATCTTCATGAGCAGACAGACGGGGGCGTGGTTTGATCTTCATGAGCAGACGAGACGGGGGCGTGGTTTGATCTTCATGAGCAGACAGACGGGGGCGTGGTTTGATCTTCATGAGCAGACAGACGGGGGCGTGGTTTGATCTTCATGAGCAGACGAGACGGGGGCGTGGTTTGATCTTCATGAGCAGACGAGACGGGGGCGTGGTTTGATCTTCATGAGCAGACGAGACGGGGGCGTGGTTTGATCTTCATGAGCAGACGAGACGGGGGCGTGGTTTGATCTTCATGAGCAGACGAGACGGGGGCGTGGTTTGATCTTTCACTTGGTTGTCAGGGATGGGGTAGGCAGCGATCGAGAGTGAACGAGATTGGCGGCAACTCAATTAACTTTTTTGATAGCGGGTTAATTAGATATGTTTTTAATTGATTATCATCATTAATATTTCAGTCACTACAATTATTAGGCTTAGGTCTACTATTAATTAGGCTTAGTGTGGAGTAGTGGTTAGGGCTCTGGACTCTTGACCGGAGGGTCGTGGGTTCAATCCCCAGTGGGGGACACTGCTGCTGTACCCTTGAGCAAGGTACTTTACCTAGATTGCTCCAGTAAAAACCCAACTGTATAAATGGGTAATTGTATGTAAAAAAAATAATAATGTGATATCTTGTGTAACAATTGTAAGTCGCCCTGGATAAGGGCGTCTGCTAAGAAATAAATAATAATATTTATCCATTGTTTATGCCTGAATTATTTAAAATAGTGTCTTATTAAAAAAAATCATTGTATGTAAATTGATAACAAAGGTTTCATTTTAAAAAGTGGCAAATTTACGTCTTAAAAAAAAAAATTGTGTGGAGTAGTGGTTAGGGCTCTGGACTCTTGACCGGAGGGGTTGTGGGTTCAATCCCAGTTGGGGACACTGCTGCTGTACCCTTGAGCAAGGTACTTTACCTAGATTGTTCCAGTAAAAACCCAGCTGTATAAATGGGTAATTGTATGTAAAAATAATGTGATATCTTGTAACAGTTGAAAGTCGCCCTGGATAACAAATACATAATAATAAAAACATGATTTCACTTAATTATAGAGCAATAGTGGTATTTAATGTACTGTACGGATTGTGTCTGTCTGCATAGGTGCAGACAGACACAAGGCAATATCTGTATCCATGGATGCTCCAAGGCCATGTACGTTATGGTCGGTTTTGATTCAATTCAACAAGTATTTCAACAAAACTACAGTCACTATTGTAAAGCATGGGTTTTAAACTGCTGATTCTCTTATACGGTATATAACTTTTACGAATAAAACAAAATAAATACAGTTCACCTATTATCATAATCACACTGCTGCTATAAGTTGTTCATTTTTACATTTCTGCTATTACATATAATGTAGAAATACAAATATTACACGGCATGTGGACCTCTCCTTGATCTTGCTTAAATCCCCTTTGTTAAAGTCACACACAATGTTACTTTTACTTATTATTCTCTTAAATTTTATATTTGATCTATGGATATCAATGTAGAATTAAAAAAAAAAATTCTTCCCATTAAAATCATCAAACATTACTGCAATCTACCCGATATATCAAGGACACAGAATCTCAATCACTGGCTATCCCAAGCCCTTGACAGCCAAACCACGCCCTTGTCTTGTCTCCTCATGCATATTCATGAAGCCGGCGATTTCGGACAGCACTTCGGCGATAAAGAGCTCTTGTTAGGCCAAGTGAATACATCGATCGTAGAAATAATAACACGTTTGTGTTGAGGGGTCTCTTGACAAATCCAGGTGAATCTTGCTAAAAAAAATTCCATCGTTTTCAAAAGAGAAAGGTTTGAAATGAAGCAGACTTTACATTATAGAGATAGGATAAAAGTCGCCACCAGAACTCTTTGGATTCCCGTGATGCACCGCATCGGCAGGGACGGAAAAAAGGGGGGAGTTGACTATCTTGTGTATATAGAAGAACTTTGCTGAGTCTGACTGGCCATCTGTTGGGCGACTTTGTACCATATTCCCGCTTACAAACTTCACCAACATGCAGCCACGCCTTCCCTTCTATATCAGCAATGCAAGGTGCTGGACGCATGCGCTGTTAAATACACATCGATTGCTCCCCCAATCAACAGCCTGTCCTGTGACCTCTGTGACGTGTTTTTGACATTGATTTCATGCTCTATCCAATTCGTAATTTTGTGAGTCATACTCGTAACTTTGAGTCGTAATCGTAACTGTGATTGTAGCTTTTCTTGAGTCGTACTCTTATTTTTGATTTGTACTTGTATTTCTGATTTGTACCTGTAATTACAAGTACAAATTCTTTTTACGCATACAAATATTTTTGACAGTGATCGCCCTCCATAGATACAGACGTTTGAAACAGTTAAGTGCCAATACCATTCCCCATTGAATGCAGCTGTAATGGAGGCGTGTCCCATCCACCGCTAACGAATTACATGGGGACATTCACCATAGTCATGGCTATGACCCAATGAAAAAAAACAAGGACAGCTGAGATATGACAAGAAAAGTCATCATGACTATAGTCATGAAATTAAGCGAGTTGGCAGCATAGGGTTAATAAATCTGTCCTTTTTTGTTTATTTATTTTTTTAAACTAAGTCATTTTTCCGCTCCCCCCCCACCCCACAGGTTGCGCCCTGGGCAGCTGCCCCCCACTAGTTCCGGCCCTGCATGGTGATATACAGTTTAATACATGTTGGTTGATTTACGACTACGACTACGAGGCTCCGGAGTTGGGAAGAGACGTTGAGAATCATGGCGGCGGGAATGTCATTCCATTGCAGTTTTAATTTTCATGTGTAACCTTTCTGGGGTCGGCACAGAACGAGTTATTGTTTCGGGGAAAAAGATCGCGCTGATGTGTACAGTTCACGTTGAAGACACGCTGATGCAATTTTCTTGGGAGAAAGTTGAGGACGGTATTGCAAAAACACTTGCTGTTTTTAGTCCGACGCACGGAATCTCTATTCCTGATGAATATCTGGATACATTTTCGTCGAGAAGCCAATCTGAGAATGATGCAACCCTTATAGTGGAAGACGTGAGCGACCTTATAGTGACGCGGAAGCATGGACCTCTGTTTCTGTATTGAGTATATATGATACTGGAACAAATGAGTGGTGGGATGAGCAGGTTTTAAAGTTCAAACAAATATTATAATAAACTAATATTTGAAAAAAACCCCAAAAAATAATAATTAATAATTCACTATGTAACACAATTTTTGTTCCTGGGTAGTAAGTGTTATTTCCTAATTCCTTATGCCTCAAAAGTATAGAAAATGGCTATTATTCCCCACAAACTTTGCTTTTGTGACCAGGACAGTGATATTTTGAAATTTACCTATTTCCAGTGAGAAAACGGGCGAATTTGTGTCTTTTCGTTCACATAAAGTCAGAAAAAAACAACATATGAATCCAAATTAACATGTATTTATACTAAAGTAATACAACAATGACTACAAAAGATTTAGAAGTGAGTAGTTTTTTGAGATTTACAATTATACTGTAAATCACTTTCACGAATCAGCCCCCAAATGTAGTCTCCCATCATGTTCTCGTTATACTGTCCTTCATTGACAGCTCATCCAGGAGCCTCAAAGCCGTGCTGCTCCATAATGGTAACAAGTACCCGTCTCTTCCCCTGGCTCACTCGGTGCACCTCAAAAAGGATTACAACAGCCTCAAGACCTTGCTGGACGCCTTGAAGTATGATGAGTACGGCTGGGACCCCCGGAAGGTGCTGATGCCACCACTGCACATCAAATTGGGCCTTATGAAACTGTTTGTCAGAGCTCTAGATAAGGAGTCGGCAGCCTTCAAGTACCTTCAAGACTTCTTCCCTAAGCTGTCTGAGGCAAAGGTCAAAGCCGGTGTCTTCGTCGGACCACAGATAAAGAAGATCCTGGAGTGCAATGAATTCCCCAAGAAGCTCACTAGTAAGGAGAAAGCGTCTTGGAACAGCTTTGTTGCAGTGGTTCGGGGCTTCCTGGGCAATCACAAGGCCGAAAACTATGTGGAGCTGGTTGAGACTCTGGTGAAGAACTACGGCACAATGGGCTGTAGGATGTCCCTCAAAGTCCATATCCTTGATGCTCATCTTGATAAATTCAAGGAGAACATGGGAGCGTACTCGGAGGAGCAAGGCGAGCGCTTCCACCAGGATATACTGGACTTTGAACGCCGCTACCAAGGACAGTATAACGAGAACATGATGGGAGACTACATTTGGGGGCTGATTCGTGAAAGTGATTTACAGTATAATCGTAAATCTCGAAAAACTACTCACTTCTAAATCTTTTGTAGTCATTTTTGTATTACTTTAGTATAAATACATGTTAATTTGGATTCATATGTTGTTTTTTTCTGACTTTATGTGAACGAAAAGACACAAATTCGCCCGTTTTCTCACTGGAAATAGGTAAATTTCAAAATATCACTGTCCTGGTCACAAAAGCAAAGTTTGTGGGGAATAATAGCCATTTTCTATACTATTGAGGCATAAGCAATTAGGAAATAACACTTATTACCCAGGAACCAAAAAAAAAAAATTGTTACATGGTGTAATAGGCTATACGAGAGGTTTACATTTTCTCTCTCTCTCTCTCTCTGGTTTGGTCTGAGGAAAAATTTCAAGCACGATTCCTGCTGTGGTTTAAATGGGTTTTTAAAGCTATTTTTTTTTATCATGACAAAGCGATTGACCCTGCCCTGAAAGTCGCGCTGACCAAAGGACGTACTTTTGCTGTTTCACTATGTATTCGCGTGACAACGTCGCACAGTCATGACTGCAGAGTCGATTTTCACGTGCATGTAAACCCAGCCAAAGTTAAAAAAAAAAATGCTGTACTTACTTTTGTGTGTTTGAGAATGGCTTTTGACTGTGCTTGCAGGCAATCCTCCAGTTTGTCAGCACAGAAAACCATGACGTGCTTGCAGGCAAAGGGGAGCAAAGCGCCCATTTAAACTTTGTCATGTTTTGAACATATCGCTGTTTTACGTGCACACTTATTTGTAGGTGTACATTTAGACATTTAGGCACACAACTTATTATTTCTGAATACAGGGCCCGCTATCTACAGACAAGTATATTTAGATTGAAGGTTTGATACTATTAATTGTACATGTTAAGATTAATTTCTGACTTTTTACATTTCTGTTCTTTGATATTTCTGTATTATATAAACTGCTGCTATTAATTGAACTTTCCTTATGTCTAGTGGGGGTGTTCATAGTAAGTCCTCCTCTCCGAACTTAAATAATATTTAGGACTGGAAACTACTCAGTTGTTCCTACACTGTATAGGAATATGGTTCGCACCATTTCATTACCTCATCTGACGTTCATACTTAGTTCTTAATGGGCAGCAGGATATATTCTAAAACCCTATGACCAGAAGAGGGCACCACACAGCTCAGAACAGAACATTCTATGCACAGAGTGTACTCTGTGGATCTGGACAGCATGTACTGTTTGTTGTGTGAAATACATCTCTGGACAAGAGAAAAAAAGTTAATTCCAAGGACAGGTGGAGAAGAAGGATATCAGCTGACCAATAATTGTAAATCACGTAAACTGTATTTTTTTAATATTACTAGTGACTGTTAATATATTGGAACCCTACACTTAACATAAGATCATTCAAGAAAACAGGTTAAATACAAGCATTTAGTGAACATTAGCCACTAATTAAGGACAAAGATCAAAATACACAATTGGTAGTTAAACAATATTTCGAAAGAGAAAAAAGCACTTAAGCAATTTCAATATTTCTTCAGCCTACAAGCAGATGGTATCATTGTATTTTGGCGAATGGGGCGGGCATCCCCAGTGTCAATAAAATGTTAGTACTAGATAAGTGCGGCCAATTTCCTCAGGGCGAGCGGCGAAGATGTCCAGGAATTTGGTCAGCAGTGTCCACAGCTGGTCCAACTGTTCTAGATTGATTAAAAATACATGATTTTTTGGCATTTTTCTTTCTTTCTGCATCAGGTTTTACTTATTGACATTGTTGATGTGATTGCAACCTCTGGCTGCTCTGTCTGGGTTAAATCCCACCAGAGCTGAACAACTGCGAAATGATCCTATTACACACAATTCTGGATTCATATTGAATATATAAACTAAATTAAAACACATGGCTCACTGAGGAATAAATACTGTGTTGGTGTTAATCACTTTATAAAAACAATGTTCTTTATTACCCTAGTACGTTTTTTTTTTTTTATTTTGTTTGCCGGTGCCATAAACTAACGCGGTTGTTTACGTTATTTTGACAAAAGGTATTTTGAGTGTGTCACGCTACCGGAAGTGGACGAAAACCGTGACTTTTTACAGATTTTGAGCAAAATGTCGAGAGGGACTTTTGATGGAAAACTGGGACTGTCCCAGCTAAAACCGGACGTCTGGGCACCCTAGAACAGCTGCATTAACAGTTTTGATACAGTAAAGCGTTTACACAATTGTTTTCTTCCATATTACGTTTACAAACTTGTATTAATATATTAATATATTTAGAAACACTTTTCATTTCATGAGTATGCAGTATGCTGTAATAAGTGAATTTATTAAGCAAATTACCTGAACTAATGACGTGTCCTTAATTGGCTTAATGTTTTTCTTTAAACATCGACAGTTGTCCACATGTCTGTCTTTTAGCATGCATTACCAGGTTTTACTACACTTCACTATGCTTTTACCATGGCATGTCTGCTCTATGATAAACTGTTGGAATGGTACAGCATAGAATCAGTCTGCTGGGTAAAAGATGAAAAAAGTGCAAACAATTAATAATAATAATAATAATAATAATAATAATAATAATAATTTAAAAACATATATAAAAAGGATACAAATGCAGGGCAATATGTAAAAAAAAACACACTGACAACAAAATGTAAATGTGTATATTAATTCTGTAATGTTATGGCGAATGTTTTAAACAAGTTTTGTTACTGTGTATTCAACAGTCCCTACTGACAGTGGGCTCTTCGGGTTTGATTAATGAGGGTGATACTATTTACAGCGCAGGGTGGGGGAAGTGTCTGTGCAGACGAAAGTTGAAGACACTGCTTGGCTTACTTCTCAGTACAGCAGAGCGTAGCGATGACACGACCGTGGTGCCTCTCAGATGCGTTTTAAATGATACATTATACATTCAGTACGAAACCAGAGGATATTTCCGTGCAACCAGAGTAGATCCAATTGATGCCGAGGTAAGATGCTGTTTTTACACATCAGTTTGTTAAATTGATTAAATCCCACAGTGTGGTATGAAGTAATGCAAAGTATCCCCAGGGGTCTTGTTTTATGCCAGAACGAAAAAACAAGAGTTTGTAGAACTAAAGCTAACGAGTATAAAACACCGTAGACCACAATCATGTTTTTATAGTGTTTTCGTCTCTTTAACGTAGAAAAAACATATCGACTTTTAATGTTTAGATGCTGGTGCACAATGCGGGTATTTTGCTATTCTTAAAGTAATTTCTTGGCACATAATTAAGAAAAACGTATGGTGCTGCACCGTGTTACGTTCAGTCTGATGCACATGCAGTCAGTATTACTAATCAAGATAACCTACGTTTTTATTTTTATGACAGCTGTTTTGTTATGCTTACACTGGCACTTTCAGTTATACACACGCAAATAAATAAATAAATAAATAAACAGCCCATTTTGTTAGGTTCAGTGACTATTTACGATTCATTTGTATTATAGAATAGCTATTGTTGCTTAGTTTAAGTGTAGAATGGTTCACTCTAGCAGTTTGTGGAGTGCAGCCGCACGTTTTTTTTTAGCAACCCCCTGGAATGTTGCAATTGCTGGAGGAAGTGAAGCATAAACCTTCGATTGTTTCTAATGACAACCCACATTACATTCAAAGATTAAACAAGTGGTAGTGTTCAGAAGAGATATGTGTTTATTGTTTTCTTATATATATATATATATTATACACATTTATACATTCTAGAAATTTCTCTAAAACAAATAATTATAGGAAAAATCTTTTGTAGCAAAAGTTTTGCTTTTGTGGATGATGGAAAATAGCTAGTTGAGGCACCTTTAGCAATAATAACCTTGTTTGACCATTCTTCAATGCAAAATTGTTCCAGTTCATTCAAATTCCGAGGACTTCTCTTGCACAGCCTTCTTCAACTAATACCAAAGATTCTCAATCGGATTTAGATCGGGACTTTGACTAGGCCATTCCAGAACCTTGATTTTATTCTTCTTTAACCATTCTGAAGTAGATTTTGATGTCTGCTTTGGATTGTTATCGTGTTGGAACGTCCAGTTGTGCTTTAAACCAAGTTTTGTAGCGGAGAATTTCAAATGATTGGCCAATATCTTTTGGTATGCTATGGAATCTATTTGACCATGTATTCAAACGAAATTTAGTAAAAACAGCCCCATAGAAGGATATTACCACCTCCATGCTTAACAGTAGGTATGGTGTTCTTTTCTTTTTACGCCTCACCAGACTTTCTCCAAACATAACAACTATCAGCGTGACCAAATAGCTTGATTTTTGTTTCATCACTCCACAAAACCTTTGACCAGAACTCATAGCCATCATTCAAATGCCATTTTTGCAAACTTTAAGCGATTTTCCTTGTGATGTTTTCCTTGGCCTGCGACCATTGAGACCTTCACCATGAAATGGAAACCCCAGTCCCACTTGCAGCCAATTCACTTTGAATATCTTTGGCAGTCAATCTTGGATTGTTATTAACCTTCCTCATAATTATTCTACTTGTTCTTGGTGAAAGAACCTTCTTTCTTCCAGACCGAGGGAGCAGTGTGACAGTACCATGAGTCTTGTACTTCTTGATAATAGAAACAATAGTATATATTGGGATACTCAAATGCTTGTAAATCTTAAGAATGTTCACCTACAATCCAGCATTTTCTAGACTTTTCTAGAATTAGGTTCTGCATTATCATATTGAAATTTCTAGCGCCTTGTAGACAATACTATCATAGCATCAAAGGGTATGAATACATTTGAAATAGCATTTTTGGAATTTTCCAAAATAATTGCTGAAATAAATAATTGTAGACATCTATTTCTTGTAACTTTTTTCCTCATCCACAAAGGCAAAACTTTTTTACAAAAGGTTTTTCCTAACATTATTTGTTTTCGAGAAATTTGTAGAAAATTTGGTGTAAACTTTTGACTACAACTTTATAGAGCATTAACAAAGCATTAACCGTCGTGCTATATTTGCACACTTTTTGGTAAAGGGAAAAACATACTGGTTGTTTTTTTACTAAACTAAGAATAACCATCAAGTAAGAAACAAGTAGGAGCTCCTATAATAAACTTTTGAGGTATGTGTTTGTTTGGGATCAATGTTGTTTTCTTTTTAGGAAAAAAAAACTGGTGTAAACTTAGCACTTTGGCAAATGCTTTGTGACTATGTCCCAGTCATAAACACTTTCACTCATTGTTGATGTCAGAAACATAGTATGTCTGAAGAAGAAGTGTAAATCAAAATGGCATTTTTTCCATTGGTTGTAACAGTATCACAATTATTCCAGTCAACAGTCAGTGCATTCAGTAAAGAAACAAGTTAAACGTAATTGAGATAGTAAACATTTCAGATATGCAAACCTTTGTTGGACAACATGCATAAATACACTGTGACGTTTGCCCACATAAGTGAAGCTGGTGTATTTAATACAAACAATGGCAGAGCGTAGTCACACGTTTAAGCGTCACTGAAATAGTTAAGTGATTTCTTCACTAACTTCAACCATTGCTCTGTTAAATTGCATTTCATATGTAGTTGAAGTTGTAGTATGCAATTTTAGATCCAGGCTACTATCTCAATTGACTTCAGTATCCAATTGTTGCTTAGTTAAACTTTTATCTAATTTTTACCACATCACAAAGTAGCCTCCTCCTACATTTTGGGTCACAGGTCCTGCAAATGCTGTCTGAACAGAGTGTCAATTTCAATGTAAATATTAAACAGAGTCATTCAGTGTCTGTCCACAACATAAAGTATAAAGGAACTCTTAAGAGCTGTGATGCAGCATGGAAGAGGGCTGCTTTATTGTGCTGTAATTGAAGAATTTACTTTTTATTACCTTTGTTTATACATTTGAATAACTAGCTTCCTAACCAGTGTTAGGAATGTTTAGTTTGTTGTTAATGTATAGTCAATATATAGCAGCCTGTTTCTGAACTATTAAGTGCTAAAATGACATGATCGACTCAGAGTTGAGAATCATAAACTTCAAATGGTGTGTGACGCATATGTTGATTGCTAAAAGCAATTGTAGGCTGCTGTTTGGCTTAGTTAAGTGTAATATTTTTAAAAGCATAAATACAAAGTTAAACTGAAGTAAATGTCAGGAATTGGATGTAGGTTGCCTGGATATTAAAATACTTTTTTGAGAGCTCATTTACATGGTTACTAAATGACTCATTTGCATGTTAAAAATATACTGTATGCATTATGGCCTGCTTTAGGGGAGTTAGTCACAGATGAAAAGTGGTTCCTCACCTTTTTAATAATTAGCCAGATTTCACTTTGGCGGTGTTTACATGCAAGTTTTAATCGCGCTACTATAGTGCATTCATGACGTGTCACGTGCAAATGACGCATGATTGTGCTCGTTCCAAAAGTGCACGGCAAAAGAAGTGTGTGACTTAAGTGTCATTACACTTTGGTAAAACACGGTAAATTGGCCTAATTAGTCCCATAGCAACAAACTCCACAGTCGTGCAAAATACTTAACGATAGACTTTCATGAAATAACACGATACCTCCTCCACTTCCCCTATGTAAAAGAACGCTCTTCTCTGAGATACGGTCTTTCTGTCCTTCTCTGTAGCGTAAGTAAGATTTTCCTTATCCCAGTCTTACTAATACAAATCAGTTAAATATCCATCCATCCATTATTATCAATCCGCTTCTCCTGATGAGGGTCGCGGCTAAATTATATATAAATTGCATATAGAGATGTTGATTGATACCATTATTTATTAATTTCAGTGTATTATGAACGATGCATGAGAACTAATAGATCGTTATGACCAGCATTATTATAATAATAATAATACTATGAATAATGTAGCTTTCTTCCCGCAGGATGTTTCAAGCTTCCACCCCTTCTGACAGCAGCAACACCAGGTCCGCTGGACGGATGAGGAAACTCGTTCCCTCCTCCAAATTATTGCGGACCTGGGGGTTAGGAATGAACTGGATTGACCTCGCCAAATAAATGCCACCATTTTCACCAGTATTACTGGTGCTCTGGTTGAACTTGGTATAAAAAGAACGCTCCTGCAGGTACGAGATAAATTCAAGAAACTGAAATATCTGTACCTACAGGAGAGAAAACACCTACAGTCCTGCGGTCAAAGCTCGAGGTCCCAATTTTGGAAATGCACTGGTTAATGGGTGACCGGCCAGTGGCAGTGGCATCGGACCATTTGCTGGAATCCTCATCATTCCAGACGTCCTGTGAAATACCAGCCCCATCAATACAATATGGTAACTGCGCCAGCCGTCATTTACTTCTCTAAACTAAAATATGCTACCGCGGTAAAGTTAGCTTGACGTTTGATATTCGTTTGATATTCGACTCAAGCTAACCCAACATGAATGAAAATGGCTGTATCTCACCAACGACAGAAGCTAGAGTGCTCAAACCAACTTTAATTTAAAGGAGACCAATTGTGAATTGTTTCACAGTCTCTGTTTTACATGTGAATCCTAAGAATAATTTATGGAAAATAATAACATACCGCACATACGCACACTTAGCCTCAGCCGTGCGTAAAAGGGCTTTATCTCCTCAACCACAGTAGCTAGAGCGTCCAAACCAACTTTAATGTGAAGAAGACCAATTGTGAATTGTTTCACAAACTCTCCTTTACATGTGAATCAAACAAATAAATTGTGAAAAACAATAACATACCGCGTATACGCACATAGCCTACCTGATACGCGTAAAATGGCTTTATCTCCTCAACCACAGTAGCTACAGCGCTCAAACCAACTTTAATTTAAAGGATGCCAAATGTGAATTGTTTCACAGCTTCTGTTTTACATGTGAAGCCTAAGAATAATTTGTGAAAAAACAAATAGTTGGGGATATCAAGCCATTTTATGCATGTCAGGCAAGTGTGTGCACATATGCGATATGTTTTGTTTTTCACATATTATTCTTAGGATTCACATGTAAAACAAAAGCTGTGAAGCAATTCACAACTGTTCTTCTTTAAATTAAAGTTGGTTTGAACGCTGTAGCTGCTGTAGCTGCTGATCCAGGAGCATCGTCTGATCAACAGCACCAAGAGGTGGTTGCGTTGCACGCCGAATTTCTGCGCACAATACGATTCCTTTCCTGCAAACCCATTGCATGGGACTGAAGGAGTTCTTCCCATACAAGACTTAATCTAGCCAGTGTTTGTCTGCGTCTTCTCCATCCATCCATTTTTGTCGCAACTATGTTGTAAGTAGGCCTGTGATTTTATATACCCTTATAACTAATTAGCAAATACACACAAATTATGTATTTATTATATTAACAGCGTTTGCATAAGTTTCCACATTTTCTGCATAATTAATTTTAATATTTCAACAAAGTACCTTTGTTTGAAACCAACACATCATGAGTTGTTTTTAATATATTTGTTCCACATTAACGCATATGTGTGATTATTGAATGCATAATCCTTTTGTTTAGCACATTAACAGTTATGCAGTTGGCTAAGACTAATATATATGGGTGTGTGAAAGGACATCAGTAGCCTAAGAAGCATAAGAAAAGCAGTAATGGGAATTGGTGAGTGCTGTCGGTTTTTGTACACATGATACTTCTACCATTTCTAGAACAACTAATTCTAAACAATAATAGTAATAACTATTATTATTTTCTTCTTCTTGGCAGCATGAACCGTTTTAACTGCAAGCCCTTTGCATTCTAGACAGATGGGGGGTAACCTTCTCTTCATCTCTGCCTAGCTCGTAAAGCCTCATATAAACCCCTGTGCATTATTTGAACGATATCCTTTATCGCGTAGCATCTCTTTTCAGCGCGTTTGGTGATTTATAAATAAACCCTCCTATTATTTTTTTATTAATGAGGTTGTTTGCATTTGGACGACTAAATTCTCTCTCTAAAATAAACTCTCATGTAAATGTGGAAGCAGAACTGTCATGACCATAAAAGCGCGAGAGATCTGTTGTCACGCTTTTCAGTTTTTGCTTGTAAACTGCCCCATTTGTTATTCCCTCTGGTAGGCAAAACAAAGATTTTATCTATCAAGCTTATATTTTTCAAGGACACTTATACTGCTGTCATATCCTTATTCAGCTCAGGGTAGACAAAATATCTGAGTTTTAAAGCTGAAATACTGTCATTTTAACTAGGCTTATAGCGTGGGTAGACTCCTGACATACAACATCAAACATTCACAAGTGTCCATGCCAGACAGGCAGTGTGGATATCAATTTACACTATAAACACAGTTGCTTATGCACTGAATGAACAATAAGGGTGAGTCTGTGTACTTGAATACTCAAAATTACATTATTGGAGTAATACATTTCCTAGCAGCATTTCTAAAGAAACCTTCAGAACGGATTGGCTTCTACCAGGAAACATTTAAGGGGCACACATTTCTTTATCGTGTGTGTGGGGGGGGGGGGGGAGGGGGGGGGGGTTGCACTAATTATGAGCCAGCATGTCAGTCACCCCCCCCCACCCACCCACTGCCCTGCATTTGAATTACTTTATTTTGCTTTCCCTCAGTAGGTAAGCACATCAATGGACTAGCATTTGTAAAGCTTGAGTATTAGGAGGCTGTGTTGTCCAGTGGTTAAAGAAAAGGGCTTATAACCAGGAGGTCCCCGGTTCAAATCCCGCCTCAGCCACTGACTCATTGTGTGACCCTGAGCAAGTCACTTAACCTCCTTGTGCTCCGTCTTTCGGGTGAGATGTAATTGTAAGTGACTCTGCAGCTGCTGCATAGTTCACACACCCTAGTCTCTGTAAATCGCCTTGGATAAAGGCGTCTGCTAAATAAACAAATAATAATAATAATATTTGATTGTTTTATTGGAAATCCCCATACCTAATTAACAACTGACATTATAGATGTGGTGCTGAGATCAGGGTTGCTGCTGTGTCTTTCAAGAATAATAAATCAGGAAATTTTACTGCAAAACTGTATTGTCCTAGAATCAAATGGCAAATGCAGTAAAGATACTGTACAATGCATGTCAAATTGAAACGCTAATCAACTTTCAACACTATGCTCATGTTATGAATTAATCTTTAGAAGATGCTTTTATCCAAAGCAACTTACAGAGACTAGGGGGTGAACTGTGCTTTATCAACAACTTTATCAACAATATGAGTCACTTACAATAGGACTTCGGTTTTACGTCTCATCCGAAGACAACATCTGTGACAACATTTGCTTTCTGATTGGTATATGGCCAAAAGTTTTGCATCACCTAGAATTTTAGGATGGAGACATAATTAAAACAAAAACAAAACAAAAACTATATGAACATCCTTGATATATTTTATTTAACATCATGTAATCAAATAAACTACAAAATGATATCGCAAAAGTCTACCAGAAGCCGTAATAGTAGTACAGTATTTCATGTTAGATTTCGAAATGATGCATTTTTCAATTTTCATCAGTTTTTTGTTAAGTATATGGAAAACTACAAGGCAGTGTGTAATCAATATGTTAACATAACATTATTCAGCAAGTTTCATTCGACTTGATGAAGCAAAATTAGTTAATTCTATAGGGCAGTGGTTCCCAACCTTTTTCAATGTAGGGATCACCTTGGTGTTTGGATTCTTCAGTGTAGGGATCACCTTGGTGTTTGGATTTTTCAATGTAAGGATCACCTTGGTGTTTGGATTTTTCAAGGTAGGGACCACCTTGGTGTTTGGATTTTTCAATATAAGGACCACCTTGGTGTTTGGATTCTTCAGTGTAGGGACCACCTTGGTGTTTGATATATGAAGAATCCAAAGTAATGGGGTTCAAGTTTTTAAACATGTCACTGTAATGCGAATCACACAGCATTAAGCAAGTAATGTGTTTCTTGTGTTCTTTCATATTTTTACAGTCTATGGCATACTGATTGGAAGGTATAACTGCTGTGAACCAATTGCAGAGCAGTTAGCTGTTAGATGTTAAGCAATAGTTTGAAAGGGACAAGCTGCATGCAAGACAAGCTGTAGCAACAGAAAATCCCCACTCCCGGCTCTGGGAGGTCTTGAAAAACAATAGTATGTGAACTCTTTCAATGGTCTCTAATTGCAACAAGAGCTCTTTATAATCCTTTGAGTAGGTGGTACTCTAGATGGTACAGCCAGAGATATCTGTAATTTCTGCAGTTTTAAACATTTTATTATAAATATTTACACCTGTATTTACACCATTTTGTAAAAGAATACAATTTAAAAAAAAATATATATATAGACCCCTAACCAATTCAGACCCCTGACCAATTCTTTCATATTACTGAATTACAAATGGTACATTGAAATTTCGTTCTGTTTGATATTTTATTTTAAAACACTGAAACTCAAAATCAATTATTGTAAGGTGACATTGGTTTTATGTTGGGAAATATTTTTAAGAAAAATAAAAAACTGAAATATCTTGCTTGCATAAGTATTCAACCCCCACACATTAATATTTGGTAGAGCCACCTTTCGCTGCAATAACAGCTTTAAGTCTTTTGGGGTAAGTATGTACCAGCTTTGCACACAGTGTCGGAGTGATTTTGGCCCATTCTTCTTGGCAGATTTGCTCCAGGTTGTTCAGGTTGGTTGGACGACGCTTGTGAACCGCAATTTTCAAATAGTGCCACAGATTCTCAGTGGGATTGAGATCAAGACTATGACTGGGCCACTGTAGGACATTCACCTTTTTGTTCTTGAGCCACTCGTGTGTTGCTTTGGCCTTGTGCTTGGGATCATTGTCCTGCTGAAAGGTGAATTTCCTCCCAAGCTTCAGTTTTTTAGCGGACTGAAGCAGGTTCTCTTGCAGTATTTCCCTGTATTTTGCTCCATCCATTCTTCCTTCAATTTTAACAAGATGCCCAGTCCCTGCTGATGAGAAGCATCCCCACAGCAGGATGCTGCCACCACCATACTTCACTGTAGGGATGGTGTGTCTTGAGGCATGGGCAGTGTTAGGTTTGCGCCACACATAGCGCTTTGAGTTTTGGCCAAAAAACTCTATCTTGGTCTCATCTGACCACAAAACCTTTTCCCACATCGCAGCTGGGTCACTCTCATGCTTTCTGGCAAACTCCAGATGTGCTTTCAGATGGTACTTTTTGAGTAACGGCTTCTTTCTTGCCACCCTCCCATACAGGCCAGTGTTATGCAGAGCTCTTGATATGGTTGACTGGTGCACCATTACTCCACTCCCAGCCACTGAACTCTGTAGCTCCTTCAAAGTGATTGTTGGCCTCTCTGTGGCTTCTCTCACAAGTCTCCTTCTTGTTTGAATGCTGAGTTTTGAGGGACGGCCTTTTCTTGGCAGTGCCTGGGTGGTGTGATGCAGCTTCCACTTCCTGATTATTGATCCAACTGTGCTCACTGGGATACCCAAACACTTGGATATTATTTTGTACCCTTTCCCTAATCTATACATTTGTATTACTTTATCTCTAACTTCTGTAGAATGCTCTTTGGTCTTCATTTTCCTTCAGATTCACAGCCTGACCAATGATTCTTCAACAGTGGAGTTTTTATCCAGAAAATGTGACAGCAACTTTAATGGTTCACAGGTGGAGGCCAATGGTAAGGTAATTGTGTCTTCGTTAGGGCAATTTCTTTCATCGGTGTAAACTGGGAGCTTCCACAGCACAGGGGTTGAATACTTATGCAAGCAAGATATTTCAGTTTTTTATTTTTGGGAGCAGGAATAAAAACAAATATTGGAAAAGCCCATTCACAGCTACTTCATATCCAATTGTATAATAGCTAATTTAAGGGCTTCATAACCCCGTCCGCTTATGGATGAACAGCAACACTATCCTTGAAAGAAAACAAGCCACAGGGTCTTTGTAGGTCAGGGCTGCATGTGGCCAGGGCTGCATGTGGCCAGGGCTGCAGTTGCTGAAGAATGTGCCAACAATTGGTGCCATTTCAAACCCAGCTTAAAAAACCAGCTGAGCTTTACAGAAACCATATTCATTATCAGCTAGAAACACACATGAGTAGCTTTGACCAACTTCAGTCCTAGTTTCTCCATTCATTCCAAAATGTACTTTTATTACACTACAAACAGTAAACAGCAAAATGACCAGTGATTAAAAAACAAAGTGATAAGCAACTGCCTATTGCTCATATTTTCACTAGATGAGGTATTTTGCTAAGAAGGATTACAAAAATACAATTAGATAATATTTCTATGTTTTTATTTTTGTGTTTCAAGTCCTGGAAAGAAATGGTAAAAAGGCAAATAAAAAAAAAAGTCTTCAACATCTGAAGACAGAGACAGGGTGCAATTTATTTTAATTGTGTAGACTATACCTCAGGCCACACTAAGCCCAGCTGGTACATCAGCAAACAAAGCTATTCTAAAAAAAAAAAAAATATCCCAGGCGTATTGGCTAAATGTTGAAAAGAATTTCCAATGCGACTGCGATCTTTGTGTCAGAGTGCAGAGGTCAGAATCCAGGGGCCTGAGGATGTCAAAAGGTGGTGAGAAGAATGGCTGGGCTCACTGGCAGACTTTGAGAGCTCTTTTGTTTCCATTGAGTTGTAGGTGAGGGGCGATGCCTGTGGACATCAAAGCAATGTCCAAATGCTGTTATCTAGCCTTGTCCTTTGGCCTCCTGCTATGTAATAGCCTTCTTTGCAGAGAGAAAAGCACTGGGAAAGCATGATGCAGAGCTTGCTGCACTGGGCTATTAATCCAACAAGCCCAGCAGATGAATAACATTTGTTTTTTCAACAGTTTGCCTACTCTTTATTATTTCTTCTGGTTTCCCCAGGGCTCCAACCCCTTTGTGCCCTAAAGGGAGGCTCTGGTGGAGGAGGTGAAAATAACCATTGACATATATTATCAAGCTTTCAGAAACTTGATTTAAGGTTTACAACATCTATTTTCGTTGTTTCTTGCTACAACTGGGCAGTAGTTAATTTTCCATTTTACAGTAAATAGCACATGGGTAATTGTTTTGTAAATATGGTCCAACAAGTTTAATTGATTGTAAGTAATTACAGTGTGCAATGTGCTTTGCAATTTCATCTTTGTCTTCAGTCTTACTGGCCCCTGTTCACAAAACATTGACTCACACTTAATTGCAGCATGTTTTAAAAAGCCTGTGTGGATTAATCACATTTTTGCATTCATAAAACATTTCTTCCTTGCTTCTAAATATTCTCCTCTTTAACCTTAGTGGAATATTTTGGTTTTCCTCCATACAGTCAAAAACTGTGTTTCATCTCAAAAACTGTTCTGGTTTGAATGACAATTTGAAATGAAGCAAGTAATTAAAACTGCACTTAAGAATGTATGTATTTATTTTAAAATAAAGTTGCATTAATAGTACAAAAAAAAATCCTTGTGGTATGTGACTTGGACTGTGACTGACAACCACAACTATACTTTTACAGATGTGAACTTTATTCTGTTACTTTTATCGCAAAAAAAAAGCTCAAATATTTACTGCCCTACTTTCCCCAATGCAAGTTTATTTGGAAAACGACACATTTTAATTACATCCATGTACTGGTATATACCACCAGTATTGACTCAGCGATATGCACACAGATAGCGTCTCAGTAATTTAAAGGCTACATCATAAACACAGAACAATAGACTAGAGATCCCGAGCAAAGAAAATGAAAGGATGAAAGTCCTCACCACCTGCTTGTCATGCTGCTTTTACTTCTGTTTTGTGCTGGGCAGATGAACAGTTGTTATTTATTGCTGAGAGTTTAGGGTGCACTGGGATCTTTTCAGTTGATATTGTGGCAAACCTCAGTTCCCGCCAGCGTTAACTGAGATCACTACATGAGACGTGAGGCTGACAGGGGAGAGTGTAGCGTTCACGGGGGAACATGTGGCACATGGGAAATAACTAGAAAAAGACCACCCCCAGAAAAAAACGAAATACTTCGAACTGATGTAGTTAGGGCTTCCCGACACTAGGGTGTGGCAGCGACACCACACGGTACAGTAAACTGGAAGTCATGATCTGACATAAAATTAATAAATAATGAAAAATATTATTATATTGTAGCGTGCACGGGGGAAGGCAGCAGCAGGGCTGGTAGGTGGTGTAATCACACATGAAGACATAAGCCCGATATACGCTCCTTGCAATGGAGCCGGCTCTTTTGTACAGCGGTATTGGCGCTATGCTTTAATGCGAGAGGTCCAGAGTTCACGCCCGCCCTCTGCCTGTGTGTGGATTGCCTCGCCCTGTGTGATGCGCCTGTCTGCGTTAACCGAGATCGCTACAATATTAACAGCTTAATACCCTCATGTACCATGGAAAAATCAGCATTTCGAAATTAGGACAAGGTCAGAGAGATAAGAAAAATATGAATTATATGCCAGCCAAGAGGCTGAGATCCCAATCTTAGCTAAACCAGTACTATTCATTTTTATTTAAGGAAAAAGCAGCGCTGCATTTAGGAAGAACTGCTTATTTTTTAAAGGTGTTTGTAAAAAAACAGCACTCACACATGCAGTAAGTAGGATCCTAGTAATGTCAGACTACATTAACCTACAAATGTTAAATGTATACAAACAACAGTTCTATCTGATTATACTGAAATGCAATCCGAACGGTCTACCTACAGTGTAATAAGAAATAAGAGCTTGGACGAACAGACAGACAATCAGTGCGTAATTATAATTAATGGCAATCATTAAAATGTTGGCTAGTTCACTCGGCACATCAGTCTTGCTGACATTCTGTCATAGTTTTGCCACAACACAGCCTGAAGATGGTATTCTTCCATTGCTGGCTAATATGAAATATAAAATATAGTTATATATATATATATATATATATATATATATATATATATATATATATATATATATATATATATATATATATATATATATATATATATATATATTACCTTTCACTAGTGTAATTGTGCTTCTCAGATTACAGAAATGTGATACATGTATAATCCTATCAGAATCGTTCTGGGATGCACATGCTGTTTATCTTTATGATGGTGTATAGTATCACAGTATCACAGTATCAGTGAACAGGAGTGTTGCCTTGACTTCATCACTTAAAAAAGAAACAAGGACCAGGGCTCACAAATGGAGATTAGATAAAGGGGCATTCAGAACAGAAAATAGAAGACATTTTTTTTACACAGAGAATTGTGAGGGTCTGGAACCAACTCCCCAGTAATGTTGTTGAAGCTGACACCCTGGGATCCTTCAATAAGCTGCTTGATGAGATTCTGGGATAAATAAGCTACTAACAACGAAACAAGCAAGATGGGCCGAATGGCCTCCGCTCGTTTGTAAACTTTCTTATGTTCTTATGTTTTTATGTTTGTTACTCTAAAATCTCAGGATCCTTGGCTGTGTAAAAAAATGTACTCTTGGAGAATTTGTGTTTGCATTTTCTGTTTTTCGTGATGTCTTTTGTGAAGTTTATGCTCACCGACGACAAGAACTGGACTCATATTTATTTAACATTGTTGATCTCTCAGTCAGATATGGCTGTATCATTTTTTATCTTTAATGGATTCTTCAGTGGTCTCCGTGCTAACGCTTGCGGAGTTTGTGCTTCTGCTGCCCATTCTACCTCTCTGTGTCCAAAAGCAGCCTCCTCATCAGCCTCAAATTATTCTTCCCCTGCTCTTGACAGCACTCCTTTTTTTAGGAATCGTGCATCTGCAGTTTCTCCTATTTCTTCTTCAGCAATGCCTGCTTTTTCAACAAGCAAAGATTCTCATGGAAGACCCTTCAAATATTCCGGCGGCAGACAGCTGTACAATAATTTAAATTCCTCATTCTGCATTTCCAAAGGATGCTGTTTTTTACATATGTGCAGTTTCTTTAGCGATGCTCATTCAAATTTCATCTAAATGACATTCATCATTACTAATCGCCTCTACCCCTATCAACATCCCAGCTCTATCGGATGCTCTTCAATATCACCCTGATCGTTTTTTTGTTAATTATCTAATTTCTGGTCTTACTAATGTTATTTTCTACTGGTTTAAAATCCATCCCTTCTTCCTCTAGTGCTTGTAAAAACCTCCAATCTGCTATAGAACCAGAAGACATCGATTCTCTCATCAATTATGAGATCTCAAATGGATTCATAGAGGGCCCTCCCTTCCCTCAATTCTGAATCAGTCCTATTGGAGTAGCCATAAGGAAAATTTCAGACAAGAAGTGCCTCGTCATTGAACACTCTGCCCCTTGCGGATCTTCTATCAGCAGCATTAATTCTCTCATTCCCTCTGATCAGTTTTCTCTTCATTACATCATTGCTATCCATTCCATCAGAATATCTGGACAGGGTTCCTGGTTAGCTAAAGCAGACATTTCCGATGCCTCCAAAGTTATACCTATACTCCCTTCTCTCTGTCATCTTTTTGTTGGAAGGGGCAATTTTACTTTGCTACTAAACTAACTTTCGGATGCCGCAGCAGCCCTAAGATCTTTGATTCCATCTCCAAAGCCCTCTGCTGGATTCTACTCAATATTAATCCCATCCCCTTTCTGCTGCCTTATTGGACGACTTTCTCCTTATATCTCCTCCATCAGCACCTCTCTTAGCAGTTTAACGTCCCCCTCTCAGAGGAGAAAACCATCAGTCCACTTCACGCTCTTGAGTTCCTAGGAATAACTTTGGATACTATCCGATATGAAGCTCGACTGCCTCCCGATAAACTGGGATGCATTCGCTCTCTCATTCAATCCCTTGAGATCAACCATTCCATTTCTAAACTGAACCTTCTTCCACCCCTGGGACATTTCAATTTTGCAGTTAGCATCATTCTTCAAGGTAGGAAATGTATTCCTCGTCTTCTTGCTCTCTCTACAACAGCTAAAAATCTCAACTCTCACATTAATATTACAGCTGAAGCCTGGAAAGACATTGGGATGTGGTCCTCTCTCCTACAGCACTGGAACAGCCTTTCTCTGTTTTACGATGACTTCATTTCTGCCCTCTCGACCTCTCACTCCATACGGATGCTTCTTCTATCTGTTTTGGTGGAATTGGAGGAGGGGAGGGGGAGGAGGGGGAGCTTTCATATATATATATATATATATATATATATATATATATATATATATATATAGTTGAAGTCAAAAGTTTACATACCCCAGTGGAAATTTATCATTTGTACAAATTTCTTGAAAACTTTACTTCTAAAAATGTAATATCTTAATCAACAAAACCATTTAATCATGTGAGCTTTTTATTACCTTGTTATATTCATCTCTTCTGTCAAAACAAAGTCATTTGTGACTACTATGCAGTAATGTGAAAGATTAAGCTAAAAAAGCTATTTAATTGCAGTGTGGTACCCAAGGTGCTAACCATGAAAAGTAAATGGCTATTTAGCCACTCATAATATTAATAAAGAGGAGCGAGTTTTATGTCTGAGTTAGAATGCCCTGGCTTTCCATTATACAGTGCAGTCCGTTTATAAGAATCACTGATATAAGAATCAACCGCATATACTGACCAAAACCACTGGGACAAAATCATTCCTATACTAACCATGCTAAAATAATTCGCTTGTAAGAATCAAGCAATCTGCTTACAAGAATAAAATCAGTGCAATATTACTATCAGTAATCCCAGGTGAAAGAAAACGGTAAAAAAAAAAAAAGTTTTTTAAACACAGTAATGTCTGTACAATCCTACTACTATTATTAATCACATTAGTACAAGCTTGTGTAACTAGAGCTGCAGTTGGTCAGGGAGGCATTAATGTTAACATCACAGTCCAAATAATGTAAAGGATTATGCAGTACATGATTATCTCTGCAAACCTATTCAGAATTTAGAAAATCTGTAATGATATTTTTTTCATGTGGGACTAAGTTTGGCATTGATTAAATGGAAATCAGAGTTATAGTGCACTTTAAATATACTGTTTATGTGTATTGTAAAGGGTAGGATCTGGCATTTAAATGTCTACGTATTTTCAAGTAAAATACACGTCTTTTTGCCTTGTGAATCAGTATGTTTAACCTGTTTACAGTATTGTTAAGTGGCTTAACATTTTTTAGCCATACTAGAAAAACTTAAGTTACTTTAGCCACAGTGGCTAACGAAATTAAATTCTTAGAGGGAAAGTAGAGTGAGTACAGCACTGTTATTGTGTGATATACGCAGCACGGTGGGGGGTGGGGTGGGGGGTGGGGGGGGGAGAGCTTTTAAGAATCAACTGCATCTAAGAATCAAATCATCCGGGACAGATGTGATTCTTATAAATGGACTGCACTGTATATATATATATATATATATATACAGACGTGCTGAAATTTGTTGGTACCCTTACAGCTCATTGAAATAATGCTTCATTCCTCCTGAAAAGTGATGAAATTAAAAGCTATTTTATCATGTATACTTGCATGCCTTTGGTATGTCATAGAATAAAGCAAAGAAGCTGTGAAAAGAGATTAATTATTGCTTATTCTACAAAGATATTCTAAAATGGCCTGGACACATTTGTTGGTACCCCTTAGAAAAGATAATAAATAATTGGATTATAGTGATATTTCAAACTAATTAGTTTCTTTAATTAGTATCACACATGTCTCCAATCTTGTAATCCGTCATTCAGTCTATTTAAATGGAGAAAAGTAGTCACTGTGCTGTTTGGTATCATTGTGTGCACCACACTGAACATGGACCAGAGAAAGCAAAGGAGAGAGTTGTCTGAGGAGATCAGAAAGAAAATAATAGACAAGCATGGTCAAGGTAAAGGCTACAAGACCATCTCCAAGCAGCTTGATGTTCCTGTGACAACAGTTGCAAATATTATTAAGAAGTTTAAGGTCCATGGAACTGTAGCCAACCTCCCTGGGCGCGGCCGCAAGAGGAAAATCGACCACAGAGTGAACAGAAGGATAGTGCGAATGGTAGAAAAAGAACCAAGGATAACTGCCAAAGAGATACAAGCTGAACTCCAAGGTGAAGGTACGTCAGTTTCTGATCGCACCATCCATCGCTTTTTGAGCGAAAGTGGGCTCCATGGAAGAAGACCCAGGAGGACTCCACTTTTGAAAGAAAAACATAAAAAAACCAGACTGGAATTTGCTAAAATGCATATTGACAAGCCACAATCCTTCTGGGAGAATGTCCTTTGGACAGATGAGTCAAAACTGGGGCTTTTTGGCAAGTCACATCAGCTCTATGTTCACAGATGAAAAAATGAAGCTTTCAAAGAAAAGAACACCATACCTACAGTGAAACATGGAGGAGGCTCAGTTATGTTTTGGGGCTGCTTTGCTGCGCCTGGCACAGGGTGCCTTGAATCTGTGCAGGGCACAATGAAATCTCAAGACTATCAAGGCATTCTGGAGCGAAACATACTGCCCAGTGTTAGAAAGCTCTGTCTCAGTCGCAGGTCATGGGTCCTCCAACAGGATAATGACCCAAAACACACAGCTAAAAGCACCCAAGAATGGATAAGAACAAAACATTGGACTATTCTGAAGTGGCCTTCTATGAGTCCTGATCTGAATCCTATCGGATCTATGGAAAGAGCTGAAACTTGCAGTCTGGAGAAGGCACCCATCAAACCTGAGACAGCTGGAGCAGTTTGCTCAGGAAGAGTGGGCCAAACTACCTGTTATCAGGTGCAGAAGTCTCATTGAGAGCTACAGAAAACGTTTGATTGCAGTGATTGCCTCTAAAGGTTGTGCAACAAAATATTAGGTTAGCGGTCCCATCATTTTTGTCCATGCCATTTTCATTTGTTTTATTATTTACAATATTATGTTGAATAAAAAATCAAAAGCAAAGTCTGATTTCTATTAAATATGGAATAAACAATGGTGGATGCCAATTACTTTTGTCAGTTTCAAGTTATTTCAGAGAAAATTGTGCATTCTTCGTTTTTTGTAAAGGGGTACCAACAAATTTGAGCACGTCTGTATATATATATATATATATATATATATATATATATATATATATATATATATATATATATATATATATATATATATATATATATTATGGTGCAGCAGTAATTCAAATACAAATTGTACTGGGTGCCAGCTGCAAAAATGGCATAAGTGAATTTATTTTTCAAATACAAAGTTAATTGATTTAAGGAAGTTTTTGGTCTGTAAATGGGATGAAAGGGAAATGAATGACAATAGTAGATCACCACTGTCTACCTTGTCAATATTCTTTAATCAGAAAGTCAAAATCCACTGACAGCTTCCTTCTCCACTGCTAGACCAATCAAGTGAGAGCAGGTGACTGCTTACTTCAGTTGACTGTTATATTCATGTCTTCTTCAGGTTTTATTGTACTATACAGTATGTATATTTCAAGCCCCAAAAAATGTAACATGTATTTTGCATCACCTCAGCAAATGCAGAGATGATAGCTTCATTAATAGACTAAAGAAATACCATTTAAAAAATGTAACATTTCTGCCCATGTAGTTCTTAGGCATTTTCTAGACTCAGCAGCAGATGCCAGACAATAACCTTTCCTCAGTGCTTAGGCTTTCAAACTACGTCATGGTTTAAATTAAAAACATGATTCATATTTTTTCAAACCATCAATAAAGTTGTTTGTTGCTAAATTATTATAATATAGAACCCCCCTAGAACCCTGAACAAGTAGTATTTTTTGTGAAGAATTTAAATGAATCTGAAAAAAGGCCATGATTTGTTGTTACCAGGAAACAGGGAATATTTAGGTTGTTACTCATTTGTTACCATGGTAGTTGGTAATCCATGGCCTGTAATATAAAAAATATTTTTTAGTTTTAGTTTTTGGAAAACCAGTGCTGGCTTACTTGCTCAAATATTGTCCCTTTACTCATTGTCAAGACCTTGAAAACCTGCATGCGTGTGTATTCCTCCTGAATTTCTGGGGCTTTTATCGCTTAGCAAAGAATAACTTGGCAGCATCACAAACAAACAAAATAAAGAATGGTGGTTATCCCATGCAACCTAAAATTCAGACCTGTAAGTATACAATAGGCTCCAAAAATATATACAAATGAATCCAAACTTTATGTTGCTAAGCAAGAAAATATAATGCTTTAATCTCAGTAACAATGGAACATAATAGACATAATTTGAGAAAGCAATGAACAGTAATTGACTCTCCCTTTAGCCTTAATTACAGTGTTTTCAGATAATATTTAGAATTATACACAACACTAAGCTTATGACTTGGTGTGTGGAGAGTGTTCATTATCCACAGGAAAATGTTCTTTAGAATCCTGAGTCAAACAGCAACATAAGCAAGCCATTAAAAATGAGAACCTAAAATACATTTAAAGGTCTTTTATAATAGTGTTAATATCCTACACAAAGGTTATTAACTACCAGATTATTGAACTGGTGACTTTCACTCTGGTCAGTTATTTACTGTAGCCATTGTCCACTTTTCATGGGAATGAGCATTGCCAAAGCATTTGTGATTATTTCCATGTGATAATATTTACATACAGCTAATTAATCTCCAGAAATATCAAATTACAAATTTCAGGGTGGTGTCTGAATTTATTTTGAAGTCAACTGTATATTTCAGTCAGTCGCTTGGGTATGATTACATTTTTTAACACAGGGTCATTGTGTGATATTTGCACAGTACTTGTATAACAGAGCTGCTGTGATTGCACGATGCTGTGTGTTAACAGTTTCTGCAAAGTGCTTCAGAGAGAACAGTCTGACCTAGTATTGCATGTGCTTGGACATATCAGGCACTTCTTGTTGTATTGAATAAACAATTACGTAGAAGAACACTGTGTGTAATTTAAATAAACAATGCTTCTGGAACAGATTGTTAGGTTCTCCATTGGACATCCATTAATGGTTTGGGGATATGAGCAGTATAAAGAAAAAGAGAATGAGAGAATGATTTACTTGCATCTGCAGTGCTTTGAAATTGTTTGCAAATACTCTTCAGCAACACCTGTCTCTTTGAAATTGCATCGAGGAATAGGAAGGCATAAAGATACCTGCTACAAGGCTGTAAGTATTTGATGGGGTATGTACTTTCTATCTAATCTGTTTCTTTATATATTGCTAGTTATACAGATGTTGACAATGTATACATTTAGAAGAGTTTTGTATTTAGAAGAGTACTGATTTGTCCACAATTTTTTTTTTACTTAGTTACAAGTTATTAAGAAAAGATTATATATTTGTATTTACTTTAATACATTAAAGAGAAACTCCTCTAAACATCTATAGCTGACTAGAGTAAAAGTGCAATTTTATATTACATTCTTGACAGATGGGACTTGATACTGTATCTGAAGGAATTGATTGGGTTTTAGATGCTTGCATGAGGTGTTGAAAATAGGGGTTTGTAACTAGGGTATGTAACTGATTTGTCTGGCAGACCAAGCAGATTGCAATGGCTTCTGGCTGCATGTTGGTCTATCTGTATTCTTTTTTTCACATGGTTCACACAACCTTCTACAAAGGTGCCTGATTACTTTATATAATTATTTTTTTGGCTAGTCGATTAATTAAGCAAACGTTCTTGTTGCTGAAGGCTCTCCCATCTGGTTGGTAGTGAACAAACTTTAACGTGGAAATTCAAAACTGTACCGTGTGTAAATACAAGAGATACGCTATTCCATGTGCCAGTCAATGTGTGTTTAAGCTGGCAAAATCTTTGAACCACCTTGCTTTGGTACACATCTCTTCTATAGTCCCATATAAGCTTTACGTTGAGTGAACCTTTGTCACCAGCTTATTTAGTGGTGGGGTGTCTGAAGTAATGAAGGTTAACCTGTCTAGACTGATGCTTGAAAGTTTTCAATGGTAACTTGAGCTTTAAATTGTAACATGCATTGTTTGGGAATAATTAAATGCTACTTGCAACAGGAAATGGCTTCTAATTTAAAGTGCCTGTAAACAAAAACTCCTCAACTGAATTGGTTTGAAGACAACCATACTCCTCTATACTGTATTCTGTGTGTGTGTGTGCATGTCTGTATGTATGAGTGTTTAAATCAAAGGAACGTGCTGCAAAGAATTTTTTTTAATGATATCCCTGGTGTAGAAGGTTTTGTGGCATGCAAAGCAAAGACATTCACCAGACAGTACAGTTGGCTTTATTGATTGTTTTCATGCATTCAAAACATTACTGAACTTGTTAATAGAAATTATAAAATTGTGAGGTTTCAAAACAGGTGTCATTGGTCAACCAGTGAAGTCAAACATTGCTACTATTGCTACTGTAGGTCTGCCACAGTGGTGCCTGTTATAAGTAATTTAAAACAATTGTCTGCTACACCGACTGTAAATACAAAATTAGAACAAGCAGAAAATGGTCCTGTTTTCATATTCAAATATACATATATTTATTCAGGGAATAAGGGAAGTAACATCTTGTTTTGTGGGCTCTCCTTAGTGTTGATTTTTTCCAGAAAAACAACAACACTAAAAACAAGTTGTCAGTTAAACAGAGCGATTGTTAGAACAGAATGCTCTCTTAAGCTCCTCAACTCATTTGTGATTGAATAGACGTTCGGCTTGGCTCACATGGAAGGGCAAGCAGACTGATTTTCAGACAGTTTATGACTGTTTCAAATGCATGCTCTGTGCTATGTGTGGCACGGCAAATTAATTCCAACTTTGTGAGAGATTGCTGATGGCATCCATAAAAAGGTGTCAGATCCTGCCATCTCTCTGTTAAGTGCTGTTACTTCCTGTCATTTACCAACAGGGTGCTGCACTTGCTTAGTATTGATCTCCTTTCCCTCGCTCCACCCCTCCTCTGCAAGACTGAGCCAAAAGAAAGAGAGAGGCTTTTTTTGTTTCAGTTTGGTCTTGGCTCTTTCAAACTCATCTTTGCAGGGATATGTTAAAGACGCTTCATTACAAAAATCCTGAATGTGGTTCTTTCTTCTTTTGGAAAGATGGGAAATTCATATGCTGGGCAGCTGAAGACAACACGTTTTGAAGAAGTCTTACACAATTCCATCGAGGCCTCCCTTCGCTCCAATAACATAGTGCCCAGACCTGTCTTCTCTCAGCTTTATCTTGAAGCTGAACAGCAGATCACATCACTGGAAGGTAAGAGTTGCTTTATTATCTGTTTGTCACTCGTATTAGTCTGTAGCTGTCTTAACTTCTCCATCTACTTGGACAAAACCAATTTCACACGCTTGCCCATACTTTTACCATAATGTAACATGGTTACCATGCTTTACTCCACGTTTAACTGCAATTTATTATGCATTTTTATGGTATAACACAGTAAAAGCAATATCAAGTAACCTATCATTATTTACACTTTTAAAAGCATAACATAGTTTTAACCCTGTAATAACCATGCCCATATATGCTACAATATGTTGCCATCTTCTGAAGAATTTTGTGCACTCCAGCCTCAAAATCCAGGATTTTCCCATTCCAAGCTATGAAAATACCAGAAATATTTTAATACTTGAACTGCATGTACTGTACCTGGCTCCAGTTGTGATCTCCACTGGGGACATTTCAAACGTCCTGGACACATTGCTTAAACAATATGCCAGGTGACAGGTGACAGGTGAACTAAATCCTAGGTAATTAGTTAGAATATATTTTGCAAAGCTTTATGAACAGTCAGTACATTTACATAAATTAATATTTTTATTTCTGTGTTTAACTTTCTGTGCAACAATTGATCCAATAAATGTTTTTTTGACATGATTTCTGAAAGCTGTGTTTATAGCAGTACATAGTATGTGGCGTGTCATATGATACTATAGTGTTATTGGAAGGTACTGTAGTATTTGTTTTATGTGGGCAGAGTGGTCATATTAGAAAGGTTATTCAGGTGGTCTTTAATACAGGTTGACTGTTTTTGTCTTGCTGTTGTAGCTGGCAGAATAGAAAACAAAGACGATGATGAAGACGATGGATCAGAGTCTAGCAGCCCTCCAATTCCTTACCAGATGAAACCTCCCCCCGAAGGAGCCTGTACCATAGATGGTAGGTAACATTTAGACCTTGGTGCTGTGCATGTGTTTCACTAGAGCTCTAAGATTGTATGTATGTATGTATGTATTATTATTATTATTATTATTATTATTATTATTATTATTACATTAGCAGGTTAGCACCAACACAGGACTACTTTACATAAGGTAACACATTAGTGCTGATCTGCGTAATCTGTCCTTGGTCAAATAGAGAGACTGGCATTCATGCTTAGAGTCTACTAACTGCGAATGTGTAATGCAAACAAATTAAATGACACTTGAAAGGTTTTATCCATGAGTGTTAATTCAGAAGCCTGTCATTTTTTGTAAGCTTCAAGCATACAGCATACATAATGTAAATCATTTGATTTTGCAGAATCCTATGTTTTGGTTTTAAAGACGTGGCATTCTTCTCGTTCTTGTTCTGTGGGCTGTGACTGCTCATAATTGGTTTCAATACTTGCATTCAGAAGCTATACAGTACTTGGTTATCTCTGCTTTCATTGACCTGTCCTTTACCTACACAGAGTAATTTTGAACCACTTCAGAAAAGTAACACTAATATTAAGAGAATGTTTTCTGTGATTGGATATACTGGTTGCTATGGATACTGTGTGGAATTACTGCTGCATTTGTTTTTTAAAAGGTTATATAAAATGCCAAATCTTGTGGATCATACATCTTAAATGCGTCACAAATAAAAGCATCACGTTCTAACTAGAATTTACTGAAGCATGCATCACATGACCTTTCCCTTGTTTTTCAGCTATATTAATGACAAAAATGAAAACACCAAGGTCATATTTATCCCCAATATGTACATAAAATATAAATACAAAAACAACCGATTCTTCCTCTAACTGAAATTGGAAAGTTATATTCTTAAGAACACAATAATACACAATAGTTATGGTACTATTTTTATTAAAGGCGATGTTATATTTAAAAAAAAATAAAAAAAAATATGTTTGTGTCAGAGATAACTGTACAGATTTAGCATCTTTTGAAATGTTGCTTGTTTTCTCCCTAAGGATTCTGTCAGTCAGGGAAGGACCTGCGTCTGGCTTTTATATCAAATGAGCAAATGGAGGTCCCGCTAGGATTTCTATTGGTTGGAGTGAAATCTCCTAACCTGCCTGATCACCTCCTGGTGTCTGTGGTGGACCGCAGGTTTCTACCAGATGACAACGGACGGAATGCTCTGTTAGGTGAGCTGGCCTGGCCCTTGCTTCTCGCAGGCTGTATACAAAGACACATTCAAATATTCACATGACCTGAACATACTTAGAATGCACTGTCTCATTGCTAGATCAGTGGAGGTTTAGTAAAAAAACCTGAACCAAGACCAAGCTTATAGGTTGCTGTGCTGTTTATTCCAATGATTCTCAATGTATCCTCTCTATAGTGCTGAGATTTTCATCACATTTACCTAGTTAACCATCACACTTGTAGTGTAGTTTTGTACAGGGCAGTTTGGGAACAGTAGAGTTTAAGTTTAATTTATTTGTAAAAATACATATTTCTAGTTTTTGTACACCGTATTTGCTTCAACCTGTGCTGATACTGTAGATTCCACTGACTTTGTATTTATTTATTACGTATGTATTTATTAACAGTATCAATTATTTCTGCTAGAGAGCTGTTAGTGTTTTGTTTTTTTAGTGTCAGTATTAGCCTGCTTAAGTGTGAAACAAAAATATGTGGCTTTTTTCTGTTGAATCCATTTCTACATTTTTTAAGGATTTTGCCTCCCTGAGCATCATGGAGTTTCAGATAAATTAATCAAAATGTATTTTTTTGTTTGTAACTCTAAATGAGATATTAATCATCCCAGCAGTTGAGCATGTATAATCCAGGCAGCTGCTTATTAGAAAATGAGATTTCTTGAGAACAAAGCAGCCTGGTTTTGGAATAATGAAATAGCAGGGGCAGCACGGAGCACTGTGTCAGGGTGACCTGACATGAGACAGTGTGACACATCTACAACATTATTATGTGTTTTAAAGTGGTTTTAATTGAGTTTAGTTTTTATAACCTATTTATATGACAGAGCACTCTGATGGTGTCTATGGAAACCAACCGTCCAATCCATAGGGAGCAATCTCAGAGAGAACGTGCTGTGCAAGAATATTGGTCGAGAGATGGAGCTTTTGAACATAATACTGCAATATTGTGTGTGCATCCTTGCAGTGTTTGTACTGTTACAACCGAACACTTTTATAACGCTGCACCACATGCTTTGGATAGGCTTGTTTCTATTCTGGTTTATTTTATGAATGTATCTCTATGCCCCCCAAAATCGATCTTGTTTATTCTAAATGGAAATTAGGAAAAACAGAAGCTTCCTTTCACTATAAGCTTGCACAGCCTCTTACAAATCTCAATATTTTTGTAGCAGTTATATCCAATGCCTGTTTGCTATTTTCACTCTACCAGCTGCAATTACTGTGTTACACAGATCTAGCCCTAAGCTGTTTAAAAAACAAAATGCCTGACAAATCAAATACAACTGTTTTTATTTACCAGCGTTTCAAA
Organism: Acipenser ruthenus; assembly: GCF_902713425.1. Classification (NCBI taxonomy): domain Eukaryota; kingdom Metazoa; phylum Chordata; class Actinopteri; order Acipenseriformes; family Acipenseridae; genus Acipenser; species Acipenser ruthenus. Next base: position 10,195,774 of record NC_081193.1, read on the forward strand.
AATGAATGATTAAATTACTAAGAAAAAGGTGAGCATTTTAAAAAGAGACAATAAGCCGCCAGAAATCAGCACCACAAAGTAAATAATAGGAAAGTATGACGGCATAAATATGAGTCAAAATAGTTCTACCATATTGTTGTGCTGTTTTCATTTAAATGTCCAGATCTTTCATATTCATTGTTTTTTGACGAAACAAACCAGGACTCCAGACAAACGTAGGAGCCAATGCCATTTGTGTTTGATCAGATTGTTTATGTCATTCTCACACTTCAGTTTAATACATGAGATATACAGGGTTTTTTTTTTTTTTTTTAGACCCACGCTACAGCGCATTCATAACTATTGACACGTGTTTCTAAAGAGAGGCAGCATTTTTTTGTGTTACAGGTGCCAATGGCTTCTTACCCCCCAAAAATGGTTGCCAACTATTCACGACCATTTTAGTCACAGGGTGAAGGGCTGCAAACTGTATTTTAAAACAGTGTCAAATGATTAAAGGGTGGTAGTTGGTACTCGCTGAAACATGCTTCTTTAACCAGTAATGCACAAATTACTTATATTCTACAAGGAACAGTCACAGTGGACTCCATGAGACATTTTGGAGAACAGACTTCACTGCATATTTCTATTTCAACCTTACTTGGAATTAGAGGCAGTAATCGTAGAAAAATGGTCACACATCCTTTGATACGTATTTAAACACTCTTTAGACTTGCATGTGGTATGCTATATATTCTCCCCTGCAGTCGGCATCGGTGAAGGAAGCTGCAGTTACGGGTGGTTTTAGAGCTTGTCAGTGCCTCTGAACAGTTCCTATCCTCTGTCCTGCAGGGTTTTCTGGTAACTGCGTTGGATGTGGAGAGAAGGGGTTTCGCTATTTCACAGAATTCTCCAATCACATCAATCTTAAACTAACAACCCAACCAAAGAAACAGAAGCACTTAAGGTGTTACCTCATCAGAAATGCACAAGGGGCTCTCACACAAGGACCCCTCATCTGCTGGAGAGGCACAGGTAACACATGACTCTGCGGTACATTCTTTAAGAGTGTTCCAATGCCAGTAGCTGAGCTTCTCATGTGGGTGGCCCACTGAGACATAACCCTGACACATACTGTAGTTTGGAGGGAAAGGGTATCAGTAGGGAACTGGTTTATTTTTTTTAATTATTTTTTTATTATTATTATTTTTTAATGAATAGGTTGTAAAACAACAGCTGTTATGTAAGATGCTCTTTTTTAAGACCATGGTGTTTTATGAATGGGATTATTCCTCTTGTTTGAGAGGTGTACTGCAAACACTTGATATCCAACAAATTTAGATTCAAGTCATTTTGCTTCATATTACCATCAAGCATTTGAGTTTTTTGGGGGGAAAAAAATATGAATTTGGTAATAGGGAGATAGGACACCCCTCATTTGCTAAATCTCCCCAAAAGAACAGTGGACCGCAGAAATATAATTTTAGGATTTACAGCGTTGCCTTTTTTTTGGTAAAAACACCGCATTGTTCAAGTACAGTACTCAGTTGTTCAGAGTTTTAAAAAAAAATCCTTGGAGTTCAATTACTGTATAAATCGAATGCATTGTCCAGTAAATAGTCCTCTGTACAGTAGCATTTTATTTTTGTTTTAAAGAAAGCAGAGGAAGGCAGACTAACTCCAGCCCAAACACAAGCCTTCCTCCCCTGTGTCCACAAGGCCCAGGACAACTGGCAGCCCTTGACTCAGCAGAAGCTGTTTTATCAGGAAGTCAGAGTGCTGTAACTGCTGCTCAACCTACAGGTATGAAAGCCATGCTCTACTAGGGTGTCTGATATTGGGACTGGCTAAAAAGAATTCACTAAATCGTGCACTACTGTTTAATTTCAAATTTTACCAACTAACCCTACACATTTTGTTTGTGCAGAAGGTACTGATGTTTAGAATTTGCTGTAGGTGTACCACCATGAAGGGTAATATTTGGTACACGTCTTTCTATACTAGCAAACAGCAAGGTCTCAATTCAGGGTTTCAACAGTACATTCAAATTAATTTTTCTTTATGGAAAGTCTATATTCTGTTCACAAACCAGCAAAACAGTTCCTTTAAATATGTTAATCTGTGCAATACAGGGTGTCTGTGGGTGTGTATAAAAAACTGAACAGTGATTCCAGGACAGTGGCTATGTTGTTTGGATGTGAGCAGTGTTGAGTGTTAGGGGATGTTAATTGTTTGTTCAGTAAAGCATTCTCTTTGTAACCACAGGTATACTTGCTGAACAGGCACTTCCCCCTCTGGTGTCAGGGGCTCCCACTGCACATTACAATGGCAAAGATTGTCACAGACCCCAGCTCTCATCAAGCAGCAGCAGCCAGCCAGCCAGGAATGTTAACAGACCTTCAGTGATAGGTGGGTCTGTCTCTCCTGTGATTACTGGATTTCGTGGTTAATAGCTTAACAGCTTTCGGAAGAGGCTGTTTTGTTACATTTTATTGCAGTTTCCTTTATATGACAGTGGAGGATGTACTAAAAAGTCCACTTTGCTTTTGCCTCTACCCTTGTACTATCAATAAAACCCAGCTCCGGGATTTTATGGGAACTAACTGTTTCCTTCCTGAGGTTCTTGGGTCTTTGACTTTTGTCTCTTTTTATGAAAAGGTCGGCTTTATAACCCCTGACCTTCAAGTGCTTCTTCAAGTGTAGTTCATGGTTATTGATGACTGGCTGTGTGCTACAATATCCGATGCAGTTCACTTCACATACAACAGTTTTAAACCTGTAATGCGCAAGTGTTTTTTTGTGTTTTTTTTAATATGGAGAGAAGCTGTTTTATTGCTGGAACAAAACACTAAAGACCTGTTTAGCAACACGTTATGCATTGCAAGGTTGACTTTTGAGGCTGGATTGTAAACGCAATATGCTACAGAATGTGCTACCAAATGGGCACAGTAAAAACCACTGCCGGCTTGTGATTCATTATTTCTGTTAACGTTTATTTAGAATATGGAAGTATACTGAATAGATGTTTACTTAAAAAAAAAAATATATATTTTAAAGTCATGCATTAGTTTATGCTATAAACACAGTTGAATTACTGTCTCATTACAAAAGTAAATGAGTTACATTTTTATGTGAAGTTGTTCAGTAAAGGAAGCTGTATTCATAAAACATTAGTGTAGGGCTAAATACCTTTCTATGCATTTACCAGCGTGCTAATGCTTTATGAACCTGCATTACAATGAGCTGCAGGTAAGAAAGCGTTCTCCATAGCTTGGCAGTGTATTTCTATGAACATATTTACAAGGTAACGTGTGAATACCCTGAAGTCCACCTAAATAAGACTTTTGACAATTCCTTAGGCACCTTAGCTAATTCGGGTCCTCCTAAAAAACGCCACAAAGGCTGGTCTCCAGAGTCTCCTTCAGCTACGGATAGTGCAAAGAACAACCCTGCGCCAGTCAGCAATGGAAGTAAGGCTGGTAAGTTAATAAACACTTTATAGGGTTAAAGAAATACAAAATTAAAGTGTCCTAAGAATTATTGCTTTTATAGTACTTTATCTGAACTGTTAGATGTAAAGCGGGGGTACTTCTAAGGGTCATAAGGGGTACACAGGACGACTCAGAAATGCACAAATAAAAATGAAAGTAAGAGAAAATAATGATCTTGAATTTTTATTTAACGGTATTATATTTTCTCTAAATCACGATGCATACTTATTTAATCTTTGTTTAGCTGCTCAAAGTGAACAGCTAATAAAAAAAACAAAAAACCACAGAATCTATCACGTCCACATTTTCCACCTGTACGCATGCGTGATTTCGATTTCGTGGATTTCCACTCTGATATACAGGTGAAGCAGGCGTCTGGCGATTGTGCTTGGAGAGCGCTCTGTGCTGCTCATGATCTTTGCTGTTTTCAACTTGTATCAGTGAAGCACAGTGTTTCTGCATTTAGAAGTATAAATGCTCTGGTAAACATAAATAGCCATCACAATACTCATACTTTGACGGTTTTTGTTTATTACCGCAGCTGCATTTTATTAACAGCAATAGCGGCTGGTTGAATATGTGTTCGGTGTTTGATACATTTCTTACTTGCAATAGAAAAACGAAGGAAAACACAAAAGTCAGAAAGTGCAAAGCGACATAAAGTTATACAGAGACCCTTTGGATCATTTTTAGTTACTGCAGGCACAATTGCCTGGAATTAATAACTATTTTTGATATAAGTACATATCTGAACTAATTTTTTGGATTCATTCTCGAACACACAGTATGCAGGGCAGCATGTGAATTATTGACTGGAGCAACTTCCGAGCACCCAACACAAAGGAGGGGGTAGTGAGCCCTGGACCAGTGGACTGTAATTGAACCCGATACAAAGGGTCTCTACAGGATCATAAATAGATCGGAGCATCCGATCAGAATTTATGGAGAAAACGAAAGCTGGAGGCAGCAGAAGGAAGTCATAATTAGATAATGTATTCATCCCATGCAGGGTGAGGCAACCCATTGTCCAACACAATGGAAGACAATTGTAGGGGTAATGTATAGGTCTTTATGTGAAAGTCCTATAAGAACTGGCACCTTGCAGCCAGAACTTTGAATTGGTTTCTGATTTGGTTCCCAAATTGGTTTCTGAGTCTAACATGGCTCCATAAGAGAAGATAGCATTAAGCTTTATACCTCTTGACTGCAAGAAGATTCTGTACCTGGCAATAAACGAACGTCAAAGAAAGCTCTGTGTTCAGGACTCCTGCTGATAGGAAAAAGAGACGTCTGCAAGTCAGTTTATCTAAACGTTGAAAAGAACCATTCCCAGCTCGGATACAAGCTTCTGTTCCAAGTCGTAACCACAGCATAACGAGACTGTGTCTACCTGTGAGGCGAAGCATTCAAGGAAAGAAAAAAAACCCCACATGTGTTTTGAAGATAAAGGTACACACAGGACGTGTGTGAAACCCCCACTTGGGTTTTGAAGATAAAGGAGCCCAACTTGGGTTTGAAGATTTGTGGAAATGCAGCGAAAATTTAACTACAACGGAAGATTCGTTCTGCAGACTTTTGGGGTCTTCTTCAACGAACCGTTGAGTATAATTTCATTACCTTTCCCTTGTGGAACTAGAGTAATTAATTGTAATTACAACACATAGAAATTTAATAAAATAGTTATCTTAAATTGCGCTTTTAACGCACATATGAAAAACCTCAGAGTTTGAACCTTATTAAAAAGTAACTAGGCTGATTAACTCATATTCTCATATGAAGAGCTTATTTGAAAGTATACTTGTGTAATTGTTATTAAACAATTGTAGTCCAGCCTTAGCTGTGATATGTTATTAGAAGAACTGTAATTGAACAAAGTTTTGTTTTGCATTTAAATGATAAATGCTTGGGTTTAACTAGAGTTATATTGCCTGTGAGCAGTAGACGCAGGGCCACTGTCTGTGTAGTTGAGATGAGGGAGTGACGTCATCACCTGCTAGCAGATCCATGCAGCCTGGACTGTGATCAAGACAGAGGAGTTCATGTTCTGTGTTAGAATGAAATGTTGAACCTATACTGGATGTTAGGAAAGCAATAGGATTCCACTTGTACTGTAGTTTAAATGAATTATTGAGAAACGCCATATATGGAAGCATATACATTCAAGGAATAAGTGTTTACTTGTGCTGCATTGATATGTATGTGAACTGTTACCTCACGATGATTTTCTAAGTTTTTCCTTTCTGTACCCTTATTATTATTATTATCTAATAAACTGCTACAATATTTTAACCTACCTTGTTGTGGTTGAGGGTGTTTTGTGTGTTCATTGTAATTCCTCAATCCTATACACGTCATTAATAAAATGATTATGATGAGGTTTTAATTACTGTGAATGAATATTCAGATTATTTAACAGATACATAGATTGTCTTTATTTAGTCGGTGATCTAATATGGTAATGGTCATATAGTATTCATTCAAGTTGATTAACGCACATTCATTTGAAGTATTTTAATTATTCAAATTAAATTAATAGTTTAAATTATTAAACAAACTAACGTAGTTTTAGTCCCGCATTATAGTTTTATCTTGTAGTTAATGTTTTTGATTCTGTAAACATTTTAAACAGCACACGTAATTATGCTGAGGTGGGAAGCAAATAGTAACGTGATAAATATTTACAGTGCAGACTATTTTGTATTATTTCCCAATAGAAAGAGAGATTCTTAAATACTACCTTTTAATTGCAACCAAGTTTTAAGAATGAAGCCTACTGTTTGTTTTTCTGTCTCAGCAATTTGTCAGTCCCAGACTGTTGTGTAAAATGATATATTAAATAAATGGGAGAAAAAAGAAATGTTAACCAGATTATTCTGCGTTTTATTGCAACTGTGGTACCATTCAGTGAGCGGAAATTGTAAAGGGTACTTTAGCTGAAACCTCCCGACAGAAGGGGTACAGTTTCAAAAAAAGGTTGAAAACCCCTGATGTAAGGTAATCATTTATACTTTGAAAAACAATGTAAGGTAACATTTCCGTTGGACTTTCATACATTAAAATGCCAAAGTGCTAAAGAAAGGAAGACACACAGTAAAGCAGTAGAATGCCTTTATACTTCCTTTCCACAAGATGGTGCTGTTTAAAACAGACATAACATGTTTTGTTTATATGCTGCATCGCTTTGGTATTATACACACATTGATTTGACTTACGCATGGTTGTTTTTTGTTTCTGTAGACAGTGGGAGTTTGGCATGCTTATCTCAGCCCTCTCCTGCAGCCCCACTTCTTTCTCCTTTAGCGACCTCTGAGGAGCCTGTGGCTGTGCCTGACAACCTGCTGAAAATATGCAGGACTAGGCCGGTGATTTTTAAAGGTAATGAGTTTAAATCCCCACAAGGATAAACCCTAACGTATTGTTTTGTTTTAATGTAAACTACTAGCTAACTAAATATCCCCACAGGTCTATCTTGGTCAGTCAAATGTAACCAATAAATAAATAAAAACGCAAGGCTTGCTGCTGATAAGTGGCATAGCACTTCAAAGGGCATGTTCTTCTCCCACAGGTCATGGCAACTTGCCCTACCTCTGTGGAAATGTAAATGATGTGATAATCAGCCCACTGTTGCAGTCCTGCTACCAGAATTCCCAGGCTCTCCCCAGAGTTTATGAGCAATATGGGGCTTCCCCCATCCAGCCTCTTTCTGTGGAGATGATGATGTTACTCACAGTCTACTACCTGGTTCAGCTTGGTAAGTGCTATTCAAGTGATACCAACTCAAAAGCTTGATGGTTACAGAACAGTTTTTCATTATAACTTTAAAACGTTTTTTTTTAGTTGTTTTATTATTCAGAATGTTATGTGGGTTTTTAATTTTAAATAATTTGACCAGTGAAGTGAAAATGAAAAAAATAAAAATAAAAATAACGTGTATTTTAACACAATATAGACTACACATATTAGTTTTTAGTTGTTTGAAATGTATGGATTTCCTCTTTTTTTTTTTTGGTGTTTAGCACCAGACCAGGTTCCCCTGATTGAAGACTTGGAGCAGGTCTTCATGCGCTCCTGGCAGGAATCTCATCTGACTGAAATCAGGCAGTATCAGCAGACAGCCCCTCAAGTGACTCCTCAGGCCCCGAGCCAGATCCAACCTGTCACCCCAGCTCAGCTTCCCTGGCTGGCCAGGCTAGCCGCCAGCTCTAGCAACGACAGCGTTCAGATTATTGTGTCCACCAACACCCTGGCTGAAGGCCTATCGGAAACTTTCAAGTACTTGGTTCAAGGCAAACTGGCACAAACCAACTTTGTAGTGATCTTATGCACTTCAGCATCTCGGGGCACTGAGTCATGTGTTGTGGTGACTGGTGAGCACAGATTGGTATTTAATACCCCCTTGTTTGCACCTGTTACATGTTATTTAAATTATTCACTCTGATCTCATTAAAGGATGTGCAAAAAAATAATTTAGTTAAGTTTTCCCTGTGACATGATTTTAAGTTACATGGTTTGAAATGAACATTTCTCTAGTGCCAAGAAAATGTGGGTAAGATAGAACAATGCCACCTAGTGGGTTAATGTTGTAAAACCAGTTAAAGTCAAATATATTTTTTTACTGACCCCTTTTCACCGATCTGATTAAACATTTGTGTAATTTCAGCATGTATTTCTTAATAAAGATCTTTTGTAATCGTTTTGGTACTGCGTGTTGTGTGTGATATTTACACACATTTTCGGTATCGTGCATATATGGAAATGCAACAATAGTAATATAAAATCTTTTTTTTCATTTTTCAGGAAAACACCAAGCCCGGGCGCTTGCGGAGAGCATGTCCACTCCAATCGAATCTCTCAAGGAGATTAACTATGAGCTGGCCACTGGGAAAACAGACGCACTAAGAGCTTTCTTTAGTAGTATCTGTCCAGGTAAGAATGTGTTACGTATAGATTTGACATTTGAGTAACTCTAATCTTGGACTCACTAGTGGTACCTTCGGTAAGGCCGTCCAGGATTAGTGCTGACCAGATTCAAATGTGGTTAATAACAGCATACAACTATCTGTACACCCCCTGTTTATCACGTGTAACTGTAATGGGATTTTCTGAAGCTTCAAAAATGAAAACTGTTTCATTTATGGGATCTATTACTGTATATAACAACATATTTAAACACTTAAAAAAAGTTTACAATGATAATGTGTGCTTATGTTGCCTTACCAGATATGGATACTTTACTGGAGACGTTTTATCAGGAGAAAGGTGGCCGTGTTTCTTTGTCAAGCAATCCTGAATTGTCAGAGGAAACTGCAAAACAAGAAGGGCAATGTTCTGGTAAGCATGGCAGCACTAAACAGATTTTGAGTGTTTATATTGTTGTTCGTATTTTATTTAATTAGTGTTTCTGAAGTGCTGTCCCGTACTGTACATCCAACAGTGGCTCATCTTATGTATGTTTTGATCAGTCTGAAAACACTAACCCTGAATTAGATGTCAGCTGTTTCAACTACAAGAAGAGATCTTTTCTGTCAGTTTCTGTCATTTTCATTTACCCTTAGTATTTGTGTCTTGCAGAGCTCATAGCTGAGTGGCATCAAATGCGTCCAATCCAGTTGGCTGTGGCTCGGAAGCTACTTTCCCATGTCTGTGCCATTGCTGACTCCAGCACACAAAACCTAGACCTTGGCTCCTTTGAAAAAGTGGAATTCCTGATTTCTGTTCCTCCTTCAGAGGTGACCTTTCAACAGATTGTGCTACATCTTTGGAGCTCAGGTAAACAAATATCACCCCTTGCTGTTGTGGTACTGTGTCACCCTACCCACCCTTTAACTATATGTTACTACTATATGGTAGTGTTTACAGAAGTACTGTATACCATGGTAAAATCATAATACAGTAATCCGACGCATATCCGACTGCGGTGGGACCAGAGTAAAGGCAGATATGTAAAAAGCCGGATGAATGAATCCTGTTTTAAATACCATTATACACAGCTGTAACAATTACTATATTCACACAATTGTTTTGAGATTTAGCTTTTATTAGGGAGCTTCTCTAAATCCCTTGTTTAGAAAGATGCTTGTGACAGAGTAGCTGTCTGTCGTGTTGGTGCATGCATTCGCTGCTGAGTGACAGGCAGGAGATCGAGACAGAAGTTGAAGTTGATACGCCCTGCAGGCAAACAGGATTTATTTACATATCGACACTGAAAAGCTCCCGTGACACTACCAGCAATGGCAGCACACGGAGCAGATACAACAGTGTACAAAAACTTTGGTAGGATCTGCAATATCTGAACTAATCTTCTCTGTTCAATAATAAACTAACGTTGCTGAAGAGGTTGATCACGACGGATAAACGGTAAGAGTGGATATGTGACGGGCGGATACGTGACTGATTACTGTATGTACTATAAAGCAATGGAAAAACACTATGGTTAACCAAGTTAAGGCATGGCAAACGCATAGTACAGTATAAGAATATAGAAAGACACAATCTTGGTTTTAAAATGGTGATATGAAATGTTTTGGCATGGCAGGAATTTTGCTGGAGTTGGGACTGGAAAAGTACTGCATGTCTAAGAAAGGAGCAGAGCAGTATGTGGTGAAGCTTGACTCACAGGCCAAGGGAAAGATTGACGCTTTCATTCAAAAATCCAGAGTGAACCCCTACACACTTTTTATACTGGTTCATGATCATGCCCATTGGGATCTAAGCAGGTACTCCTTTTACTTCAAAAAAAGAGCCATTATTTACTGTTTATGGTGATTGTTGTGCACTTCATAGATATTTGGGATATGTGCATAATGTAATGGGTCAAACAACTAGTAACAACATCATCACTGACTAACACAGATTCTAAATGACCTCCCCCCAGCTCCCCCTTGTATTGAACCCTTCTTCAAACAGGCTTCCATTACGCTTCACATGTGAGCTATAAGAAGGGATAGTCATTCTCTCTTGTCTTTCTTCACGCGCAGTGGCGCTAGTGGTCCAAGCGATTCCCCTGCAGGCCTGGTGGACAGACTGCTGAACTGCAGAGAAATCCAGGAGGCCCCGAACATTCTGACCCTTCATGTCACATCCTTCCCCTTCAGCCTGCAGACAAAGTACACGCGTGTCAGCCCCTACAACGAGATCCACTGGCCTTCCACCTGCAACAATGTAACTACTCGCAACTTTATAGCTTCATCACGGGAACTTCTTTTAAACAACAAGTGCTAAGATGAGAATAGCAACCCTTACGTTTCAGGCCTAACTTTAAAGAAAAAAATCTTTGAAAATATCTGTAACCACAGTGCAATTTACACCATGTTTGGGGAAGTTAAAGCACACCAATATACTAACTTTTGTAGACTTCTCAAGTTTTTTTTTTATTTTTGTATTTTTTCTGAAGTAATATTTATTTTTGTATCCTGCCAGGATGTTGACTTGTACCATGAGAACACAAAATACTTTGGCCTCTCGGAGTTGATTGAATCAACACGCTCAGGACACAGCCTTCCTGTACTGAGATATGACAGCTCATTCCAGGCAATGGTGATGGCTCTCGGAGAAAGGTAAGGGTTGAAGCATCTCAGGCTGCTCTGATAAAAATCGGAATATGTGTTATGCATTTATGCAGTGATATTCCCAATGTAGGCACTGAGTGCTGTACAATACAATCTGGTGTAGAATCATAAGAGGTCTTTCAAGATGCTCTAAACTCAAGTGGCATGTACCACTTTCTATTTTGGAAACTACAGATTTTTTCTCTTCATCTCCTAAAGTGTCTTAAGTTGTTTTCTGCATGAATTGAATTACTAAAACACATGTAAGTGAGGACTAACACTTAAGTGCTGTTTTCTGAATATGATCATAACTCTATAGACACTCAGCGTCTGGAATTAGAACGTTGGTTACAGCGCAGTTCCATACAAACAAAACACTTAAAATAACAATCATTGTTTTTAAAAAATCATTTCTTTTAGTTGTAGAACCATAGTATCCCCAAACACCATATATCAGTGTCAAGGAGACGCCCCCAGCAACCTTAATGTGCAATATTTTACCAGGAAATGCTGGAAAATAAAGTTGTCCAAATGGGAAAAGGTGATAAAATGATGAGCACAATAAACATGTGATTCATGTGTAAATAGGTGAAGAATATAATGCATAGGGATAGCGCTAGCTTTTTATTTTATTTGCTGCACTGCTTCAGATATGTTATAAATCCCAACCCGTAATAAACACAATAAATAGTAATCCATCCACTCAAACAAAAATATTTTCAAAACTAAAGAAACTTATCTAGCAACAAACGTTTATACATCTTCGGTGTTATGGAATATTTTTTCCTAGAAACATCAAAGCTTCTAAAATAACAAGTCCAGTTATATGCATTATTAAATTGTTTTACATGATTTGTAGCTTTAACAGTGTTTTTTTTTATACATTAAGAAAGTTTAAACTTACAGTACACAGCAAAAGTTTAGTCCCTCCTGTTTCACTCTGTGCCATCTGATCCAGCAATTCAGCTGATCCAGCAATTCATCTCTTGATAAATCAGTATTGTGATGTCCTTTCCATGTGATACAAGCTGTGTGATGTAATTCATGCAATACCAAGAAATATGCGATGGTTGTAAAACCATTACTATTCATAATAAAAACTATAAAATAAATCCAGTCAGTCATTTACTGCTTCTACCAGCAACATAGTTGTTTCTCTGTAGTTTATTACAGTCATGTTATTGGGTTGAGAATTTGAACTTGTTTCTAAACTGTTACGATGACATGCTTAAACATTTCAATGTGTTTTTAGGTTTCCTAAGCTTCACAGCGCTGTGATAAGAACGTTCGTCCTAATTCAGCACTATGCAGTGGCCATGATGGCAGTAGCGGGTCTCTCCCAGATGAAGAAATATACCTCGGTGGAAACGCTGGAAATTATCCAAAACCTCATCAACGCCCCAGAACAGTGTCCGAGTCGCCATGGCAGCATGGTGCTGCTTAGGGTCCCCTCAGTCCAGCTGGCTGCTGTAGCTTATGAGCGCCTGTGCCAAGTCAGAGAAAAGCTTGGCTTACAACAGCACTTCGAAATCATCTTGGGAAGTCCTAATACTGCACTCACTGTTGGAAAGCACTTTTTGGAAATGCTGAAAGTAAATAACATTTTCATTTATCATCTTTTCTTGTGGTTTACAACAATGCTATGTGTGACCCTGAGCAAGTCACTTAACCTGCTTGTGCTCTGTCTTTTGGGTGAGATGTAATTGTAAGTGACTCTGCAGCTGATGCATAGTTCACACACCCTAGTCTCTGTAAGTCACCTTGGATAAAGGCGTCTGCTAAATAAACAAATAATAATTACACATTTTCACAAATGAAATTGTCTTAACAAAAAGTAATGATTGGTTATTTTACCACGATTGTCCCCATTGAGACAAAGGCCTCCTCTACAGGCTGGGTTTATCACCTATGAATAGAAAGTGTCATTGTGTTCCTTTTTCTTTCGTCTCTACTAGACATGGCTGAAAATACAAGATGCTGACTGGGTTCCTCGTACATATTTGGAGTTGGAAGCCCTGCCATGCATACTGATATTTACTGGAATGGACCCACAAGGAGAGTCGTTGCCAAGGTTTCTAGATGTATATTCTTGCTGAAAACCAAAGCCCACACAATCCTTTTCATAATCCTTGAATCAATGTACACTCCAGTGTTCCTTATTGCTATATATATATATATATAGGGATGTGAAGGAGACCGATTATTGTAAATTTGGTATGAATCTGAGGATTCATAGATTTAGGGTAACAGTTGGATTGCTTCAGGTTAAAGTCTTTTTTTGTAAAAGATCCATTAAAAATAGGCTCTTATTCAGCTTTTGGTTGTGCTGGTAGTCTCACTCTATTTCTGGGATTTGAAGTTCAGGTTTTTGCACACCCCTAATATTTGGGTATAGGGAAAAAGCACTTTAAGATAGTATTTTTGTTTAATTTTAATTTCTTTTCTATTTGTACCCAGGTCTTTAAAGTACTGCGACCTTCGTTTAATAAATTCCACTTACCTGATGAGGACAGCCCTGGAGCAGGAGCTGGGACTAACGGCATACCTGGTCAAGTCACACAGGCCCAGTGAGAAGGTTCCAGCTAGTGACGTCACCGAAAGTGACCCGGAGAAACCGAGCAGCACAGACAACGAGGAGGAGGAGATAGTGATGGAACGTGAGTGGACGCGTCACCAGGGATCTGTTTCAGTTGATTCAGAGCTAGTTCACCAATGCGGGATCTCGGCTTACCTTATTACTTTTTATGGTATTACTTTTTTGGTGGTGGTTCTGGCTTCTGTCTCTCCAATATTGAGTTACCATTTTCCTCTAAAACAAAATGATTACAAACACCATAAATGAAAGGGACATGTTAAAAAGCAATTAAAATGTAATTTAAAACTACGCTAATGAAACTACAGTGGGTATGCTGTATTCTGATTTAATTATGACCCTGGTCCTTTATTGTAGCTGCTAGCTACTGCAAGGGGTCTAATTAGCATCCTTTTTCATTGAGAAATACAATGGAACAGGCAAAATAAAACAACTGAGTCATCCTTTCTGTACAGCACCCAACTCTCAAAAGAGAAGCCCTGTTAAGAGACAGCGGTCTTATTCCCACGACTCTGCAGCCTCATCTAGATCTTCAAAAGCTTCAAGTAAGACTTCATCTAATCTTAAATGGCAAGAACAAATGGCATGCTTTATGTGTAACGTACCAGCTGTGAATGGGCATGTAGTAGAAAGCAGTTTTTCCCTCTCAGGGGAAGAAAAAGACAACAACAACCACCGTGCTGTGTCTTTGACTAGTTAAGAGTCCTGCTGAAAAGGAACGATAGGCATGGTCCTTAAAGAAGCAATTATTTCTTGCAACCGGGGAAACTTCTTATTCTTCCAGATATAGTCATCTTATGGGTATACTATTTAGACCTACTATATCCAATAAACTGTGTCACAGGTTTTGAAATTTAAAAGGTGTCTTAATGCACCCATAACTTACAAAAAAAACTGAAATTATAACATTTTTAGTAATGCATAAAGAAACGAAGTTTAGGTCAACAAACATTACGACAAACCTGTTTCATCTAGTGCATATTCCTAGATAATTATAAAGTGAGCGAACTGCTGTGGAGCATGATTTATATATGTCTTTTAAGAAATGAGATCAGAAGTATTCACTGGTGTTTTTTACATTCAGCATTCTGCAGTGAATCCACTCCTGCAACTGGCACATCTGGGAAACATCTTCAGTCTTCAGAGCTTTCTAACCCGGACAAGAGTGCTAAGGACCCAGACAAGAACCAGCTAGACAGCAGTTTAAAAGTAACAGTCAATGAAAGCAGCACTTCCTGTGACCCGCAAACAAGGAAAACCACAGGGAGTCTGTCCAAATCGAACACTGTTATGTCCCAGTCAGCTCCGCAGTGCCCCAGGGCAAAGAGTTTAAACCAGCCACCCATTGTGCTCCTGCCCAAAGCTGTATATGATGTCATCACCTCGGTTGACAGCAGTGGGCTCCCTAAGTCCACGTCCTTCCTTCCCCATGATTTAGTGATGTGGGCAAGCTCCTTTCGACCTTTGTTGAGCAAGATTATGACCTGCACTGAGCAGTCTCTGTATTACCGTCAATGGACCATACCCACACACAATCATATGGACAGTAAAAATATGGCAGAAGGAAAAACAGACAACTTTCACCCCAGAAGACTGTTACTTAGTGGACCACCACAGGTGAGATTCGCTTAAATGTGTAGTTCACTGGCAATTGCTAATTAACATTTTACCACACAGCAATATATTGCCAAAGCAATATAACAAACAACAAATTGGCTGAGGGATATTTAGTTAACAAAAAAGTCCTTTAAAACAGCAGCCACCTAACTAGCAAAATACAGCCTTCAAATATTGAATACATGACTGACTCTTTAAATATCTGTTATTTTAACCTAGATTATTTCACTTTGCTGTTTTGTTTTAGGTAGGAAAAACCAGTGCCTATCTGCAGTTCCTGGGTATTTTGTCCCGGATGCTGATTCGGCTCATGGAAGTAGATATTTACGATGAAGAAGAAATTAACTCAAGTGAGTAACAATGTATGTCCAATATAATGTGCCGTTTAGGTCACTGAGCATTATGCTGCATCACTATTTAATATATGTTTGAAATGATACTGTGTAATCAGCACCATTACCAGTTTTATGTCTTGATTCACCTGTATGGGAGGCAATCCAGGGTTCATTCTGATAAGATTGTTTTTTTTTGTTTTCAGATGTAATGGAAGATTCTGTTCAGTATCAGAAGCCTGATGCTGTGTGGCCTGATGTCGCTGTTTTCAATAAGTTGCCTTTTGACTACACTGTCCATGATCCCAAGTATGAAGATGCTAGTCCAGTTTACTCCAGAGAGCATACTTTCGGGAACGAAGGTCAGTCATTCTTGTATTCAGAATGATATATAAGGTCTCTATTGGTGTAGCAGACATCGAGTTGATCTCTTTAGACTGGTGTTCAGTCTTACAACTAGAGTGAGTTCCAAGCAGCTGATATTTGTTCTGGGATTCTTTTTCAGGAAGCTCAAGAAAACAGGAAGATGTCTACTTGAGGCGTCGCACAACAAGGATGAAGTTGTCCAAATATGCAGCCTATAACACATATCACCACTGTGAACAGTGCCATCAGTACATGGGCCTCAGCCCTAGATACCAGGTACGCAGCCTATAACACATATCACCACTGTGAACAGTGCCATCAGTACATGGGCCTCAGTCCTAGATACCAGGTACGCAGCCTATAACACATATCACCACTGTGAACAGTGCCATCAGTACATGGGCCTCAGCCCTAGATACCAGGTATGCTTCTGCCAGCCAAGGAAAAAACTGTGCTGCTTTAAAGTATGTAAATGATGCCCAAGCAATGCAATATTGCTTGCACATAGTAACTAATAGATGTTTTTTCTTCATAATTAGGTCTGAACAAAGTTTCATGTAATAGAAGTTCAGAACTTTCTTCAAAAGTTGACATTTTCTGAATAGTTTTAATTTGATAAGAACATTTTGAATCGGAGCACAGGGAAACATTTTCCCGTAATATTCCATGTAGTTTTTGATTGCAGTTTATTTGAATGTCTTGCAGCTCTACGAGTCTGCATTGCACGCCTTCTCCTTTTCCTACTCGATGCTAGGGGAGGAGATCCAGCTTTACTTCATCATCCCCAAATCCAAAGAGCATCACTTCTCCTTCAGCCAGCCTGGAGGGCAGCTAGAGAGCATGAAGCTTCCACTCACCTTCGACAAGGTACAGTACAACGGATACGGATTTACCAAACCGACATTTGCATAAAATACCAAACCAAACGCTACCGACAAAAGATAAAACCGAACCAAACCCAATTTTCTTTATGCAATGAAAAAGCATCGGCAATCTCAGTACTAAGGCGGCAGCTTGTCACACACTTAGCTGCATGTAGACGGTTCATATTAACGTCCCTTTATAATTAATATAGTAACATAAATCAAAAGGACTTGTCCAATTGATTATTATTTATTTCTTAGCAGACACCCTTATCCAGGGCGACTTACAATTGTTACAGGATATCACATTATTTTTACATACAATGACATTATTTTTTTACACATTATTTTTATATACAATTACCCATATATACAGTTGGGTTTTTACTGGTGCAATCTAGGTAAAGTACTTTGCTCAAGGGTATAGCAGCAGTGTCTCCCACCAGGAATTGAACCCATGACCCTCTGGGTAAGAGTCCAGAGCCCTAACCACTACTCCACCCTGCTGCCCAGATTCTGACTGCTCTCAATAGAGATAACCGTGGTTTCATACTGGGTGCTTAGATGGGCTACAAATCCAGTTTGGTTTTTCAGTTTTAAACATTACATTACATTACATTTTTTTCATTACAGTTTTACTGAAAACCGATTGGGCGTCAAAAACAGCTGAAAGTGTACAATGACTGTTAATCATTCAAGTCTTATACTAACCCCTGACATGATATGATATTGTGGAAACGGTTGTGTCACACTTGACATTTTTCCATACATATATGGATTGCTTATCCAATTGCGATGATACTTGGTATTAACATTATGCAACATACATTTCTGAGGGTGTTACATTGTGAATATATACGGAGGTGTCTCTGTGTACAGTGTATCCATCCATCTGTATGTCAGAAATGTCCTTTAGAATGGAGCAGAAGCTTCACAGAGTAATCTCTTAGGAGGTTTTCATTTACGGTGCTTTGATGTATGAACTAGAACATAAGAATCAAATGTAAGGATTCATATTTTGGTTCAACATTATTATTATTATTATTATTTATTTCTTAGCAGACGCCCTTGTCCAGAGCGACTTACAGTCGTAAACAAAAATACATTTTGAGAATCACAGTACATGATTGTGGGATACTGCAGCTTTAAACGACTGCTAAATATCTTTTTAAATAACAGTTTTGTTTTGCTTTAGAATCCAGATTGCATAAAGAGTCCGATCTTCACCCCAACAACTGGGCGACATGAGTACGGCCTTTTCAATCTGTACCATGCAATGGACGGTGCCAACCACTTGCACATTCTGGTCATTAAGGAATATGAGATGGCAGCCTACAAGAAATACTGGCCTAACCACATCCTGCTGGTCCTGCCTAGCATCTTCAATGGATCTGGTGTCGGTATGTCCTCCAAACCTAGCAAATATTATTGTGTAAAAAATATTTTAATATACAAGTATATATATATATATATATATATATATATATATATATATATATATATATATATATATATACTGCATATATATATATATATATATATATATATATATATATATGAGAGGTGCAACACTGATGTGTTATTTGAGGTTTCTTGACTAACCTCACAGATAGATTTCCTGATAGTTTTAGATCAATCCATAGCATACAGCCTCCATTATAGTACTTCTAAAGGAATAATATTTTATGTGATAAAATACAAGCAATGCATCTCTAAAGTTTTAAAAGGATGTCTGAACTTCACATTTAACTTTTTGCAGGGGCTGCTCATTTTATGATTAAAGAGCTGTCTTACCACAACTTAGAACTGGAGCGTAACAGACAAGAAGAGCTGGGGATTAAACCTCAGGATATCTGGCCATTCATCATTGTGGCAGATGACTCCTGTGTCATGTGGAACATGGTAGATGTTGTACCTGCTGGA
This sequence comes from Acipenser ruthenus, assembly GCF_902713425.1. NCBI lineage: Eukaryota > Metazoa > Chordata > Actinopteri > Acipenseriformes > Acipenseridae > Acipenser > Acipenser ruthenus. Next base: position 10,214,485 of record NC_081193.1, read on the forward strand.
AACAGTATGAGGTACATGTTGTTATCTTTATTTATCTTAAAATATCTACAGTAGTGTTGCTTAAAATGTTCCGTTTATTGATTTTAGATCAGCCCAACCACACAAAACAGGGGTCCTTTCTATATACCAGTATGATATTGTATGAGAGTAGTATGACATGAGGAGCAGAATATACGATAGAGGTAGCATTTCCACCATATTGCACCGACACTTACACACCTGCCCTGAAGGGTCACAGTCATTTCCCTCATTGAACTTTGAGAAACACAACTGCTCTAATTCATGCTGCGTATTTAAGACATAGGCAGAGACAATTACAGCAACAGAGAGCAACGGCTCATAGAAATTGACATGGTTTCTAACCAAGAAATGATAGCGAAGTACCGCTTGAAAAGATAAGAGTGTGCACCAGGATGGGAGGCCTCTGTCTGTTTTGTCACACTCATGTCTCCACGGTTGGTGTTTGTTTTGTGTCAAGCTGCTATAGTCTGTCCACTTTTTGTTTGCTTGCCCCCATGTAATACCCTTCCCAAAGAGATTGAGATAGCGGGTGATAATTGGTCGAAAGACGTATTTAAACAATCTTGCTATATAGAAACGAGCCCCAGGAATCCATGTAGAATCAAATGGATTCATTTGATTGGTTATTTTGTAAATTTGTAAGTGCATTAAATTAAGCAGTCATTCAAGCTAAGTTACTTTCCTGACCTGCAATTTGAATGAAATGCAGTATCATAATTTTGGTATCCAATTCAAATTCAGTTTTTTTGCTTAATTCATTTCAATTAAAGCAATCATGATTGAACTTAGTTGTGAAGAAATAGTTGTCTTTTATCTAGCTGCTAGTAGTCTGTTGGAAATTAATGCTTGAAAGTTGATATCTATTATGCTAAATAATCAAGCACTAATAACCTCAATTATTGTACTTTCTAGTAAAACATCATTTTCAGAGAGGAATGTCTCTTTGAAACATGTCCTGCAGCACATTGAGGCAACCCCTGCAGTCACACAGTACGGCCTGTGTGGGATGAGGAAGTGGTCCAGCAGACGCAGCACTGGGCAGTTCAGAGAACCCTTCTCCCACTGTCACCTCCACGACTTTGTGCTGCTCAACGTGGACCTCACACAGACTGTGCAGTTCAACCAGAACAGGTGCATGCATGTCTACAGAAAGAGACAGACCAGTGCATATGATTTGACATCTGTAGTGGATGACAATGACTAAGGTCGTGTTTATGCAAAGGAAGAAAAACAGTACCAAAGCGCAATTACATTACTCGGCTTAAAGGTTTTGTTTTAGTTCACAACTTGAGAACCCATCAATCTTGGACATTTTTCTCCCCCATTTTTACTCTTAGAGCTTCATCCAGTCCTAAGACTATTTCTTTTCTTCAGTTAAACTGTTTGGCATTGAAGGGTAATGTTATGTTATGTAATGTGCCCCAGGTTTACCTGTGTTGATGTGGATTTCAACCTCCGTGCCCACAGCGCTGGCTTGCTCATCTGCAGGTTTAACTACTTCAGTGTTATGAAGAAACAAATCGCCATTGGAGGACACAGGACATTTATCATCAAATCAAAGGTGAGTGTACAGTGCTACAGAGCTCCTGTGTGAAGCCAAGCACCAAGTCAAAAACAGCATTGATACTGTAAGAAGAATATATATATATATATATATATATTTTAATTTAGTCGTCGCCAATTATTTTACCCCGGTTTTCACCCCAGTTTAGCATGCCCAATTAGTATCTGTATCCCCGGCTCACCGCTCGCAACCCCCCCGCCGACTCAGGAAACGGAGGCTGGAACACGCGTCCTCCGAAACGTGCTCCTTCCAAGCCGTCATTTTTCGCACTGCAGATCCACAGCAATGCCACCAGACCTATAGTGCCGGAGGACAACACAGATCTGGCGGCTCCGCTGCAGAGCCACAGGCGCCCTATCGGCCACAGGGTTCGCTGATGCGCGGTGAGCCGTGGATTCCCCTGCCGACCTAAGCCCTCCCTACCCGGGCAGCGCTCAGCCAATTGTGCGCCGCCCCCTAGGAACTCTCGGTCACGGTCAGCTGTGACATAGCCTGGACTCGAACCTGCGATCTCCAGGCTATAGGGCACATCCTGCGAGGAGCGCCTTTACTGGATGCACCACTCGGGAGCCCCTCTGTAAGAAGAATATTGACCAACAGCTGTGTACTATTTACTGTTCAAATTAGAGTTGCTTTACTGGTAATCTCTATTTCCATGTTGCACAGAGGAGTGAAAAATCTCCTTTTGAATCAATCCCTGTTCTAGCATTCCCGTCTGGTGAATTTTAAATGGCATTTTTATCATTTTCAGGTACTTATCAAAACTAATAGTATTGTTACCAAACAGTGAAAGGATTACATTGTTGATAAAGACAGGTGTTGTGTTTTAAAACTAGGTGTCTGATGTGCCCACAACCATTCCGCCTTCTCAGTACATCTGTGCTCCTGACAGCAAACACACTTTCCTGATGGCTCCTGCTCAGCTGCTGCTTGAGAAGTACCTACAGCACACAAGCCAGAGATTCTTCCCCATGTCTCTGAAAAACTACGCCCATCCAGTGCTTTCTGTGGACTGTTACCTCAACCTGGGATTGGAGGTATTGTGTACTGCAACAAAAACAATATTTTAGTGTACAATGATGTACAGTACAGCTATGACCAAAAGTCTTGTATCACCCTATATAATGAACACATTTTGCTTCCTAAGGTCAATGAAACCCGCTGAATAATGTTCTGTTAACATATTGAATTATACCGCTTTGTAGTTTTCCATATACTTAACGAAAAACTGAAAAATGTGGCATTTCAAAATCTAACATGAAATACGGTACTACTATTATGGGTTCCGGTAGACACTTGCAAAATCATTTTGTAGTTTGTTTGATTACATGTTAAGTAAAAGATCTAAATTGGGTATATAGCTTTTTTATTATTCTAAGTGATGCAAAACTTTTAGCCGTAGCTGTATAAACCCTTACTGCGCAGAATATATTTAATTCATCTTAGAAAGATACCTAAGAAAGTTATAAACAGAAGCACATGAACAAGATTAGTGTCATATTTACCAGGGAGTAAAAAGAAATATAGCCGAGAAGGTTCGTAAGTGGAAAAGGTATTCATGTAGACAGCATGTGTATTTTATTTTAAGAAGGACATTTAAAGTAAATGATAACACCCTAACTGTTACCTTTTTAATAAGCATGGGCTGATTGTATTTGTTTCAGATTGCTGTGTGTTACGTGAGCTCCCGTCCTCATTCCATTAACATCATCTGTTCTGGCCTGCTCTTCAGTGGTCTTCTTCTGTATATCTGTGACTCCTTTGTTACAGCAAGCTTTTTGAAAAAGTTCCAGTTCTTAAAAGGTAAATGAGTTTGTGATGTTGTTTCTTCCGGGGGGTTGGTATAGAATGAATTAAGCTATTTGACAGGGGCTGGATGAAAAAAAAAAAATAGATTCACCTGCAGATACTGTCAATTTGGTATGAGGCCATCATAGGCAGTTTATTAAATAAAACAGAGACCTTTTGGGACTGTTTCCTTGGATGGATCAAGCATTTAAGTATCAGCAAGCTATCACAAACTGTTAAATCTGTTTTCTTTTCCCATATAAGTGACTTGCAAAAGGGAGATGCAGCGTTTATATATTATATAACATGTAAGTACAGTATAATTCATTCCAGTAGCATTTTCAGAAATACTAAACTAAACTTTAAAAAGCCATTGACAAACATTGTTTCGATAGGTATTTCTAAATTTAGCTCTATTGAATGTAATAGTTCTGGATAAATTCCAATAGAGTAACATATTAATCCGTCATGTTTGGAACAGTCCACCAATATAACTCCCTTTTTACATATATTTAAGCATTAGGGCAGCAGTGTGGATTAGTGGTTAAGGCTATGGACTCTTGACCGGAGGGTTGTGGGTTCAATCCCAGGTGGGGACACTGCTGCTGTACACTTGAGCAAGGCACTTTACCTAAATTGCTCCAGTAAAAACCCAACTGTATAAATGGGTAATTGTATGTCAAAATAATATGTAAAAAAAATAATGTAACGTGATATCTTGTAACAATTGTAAGTTGCCCTGGATAAGGGTGTCTTTTTACATATATTTAAGCATTATAACTGCAATGCTGCTGTAAATAATCAACTGGCACATCAGCAGAAGCTGCTGTCATTAATGCCTTTTTTTTTTTTGGTTCACTGAAGGTGCCACGCTGTGCGTCATCTGCCAGGATCGAAACGCCCTGCGTCAGACAGTGGTCAAGCTAGAGCTGGAGGAAGAGTGGAGGTTTCGGCTGAGAGACGAATTCCAAACAGCCAACTCCAAGGAAGACAAGCCCCTCTTCATTCTGACAGGACAACATGTATGAGCCACTGTAACAGCTGTCACTACAAAGACTGAAAAAAAGGAAAAGAAAAACAACAAAAAACTGCACCAGGTTGCCACTGACAACGTAAATACAAGGAGAAAATCACGTGACGCTGCCAGCAATGGTAGCTCACGGAAGATAAGCGACAAAGTGTACAAAAATAAAACACTGTATAAACCAAAAACTACAAACAAAAGGTGCAGTGAAGACAGCAAGTGCAACTTTACTCTACAGGAGATCCTGCTTTCACACCTCACTCCTATACTTGTGGGATCTAAAATCCGGAAACGAATACCTAGTCCTACACAAATTAACCAAACCCTGACACCAGTTACACACACTGCCATCAACGGTTTCGGCTTTGTGCCTCTGGAGCTCTGATCCTGGTTAGACACACAATAATCTGAGGAGTTGACTTCTTAAACCAAAGCTCTGATCACTGTTAAAACATACGGTGATCAGAGAGTTTAGCTTTTTTAGATTTCACTTAGTAGCGTGGACTGTTTGAGTCCAATGGCCTTGCAGCAAACCCCAGGTGTACCAACTGGACCCTTTTATAGTTCAAGAACCTCTGCTGGGACAAACCCGTTTGCTGATAAGGGATTGGCAGCTGGCCAATCACCAGCTGCTGTTCCCCGCTGCCAAACACAGCAGGTAGGATGTTCCAAATGGAGCGTCCGGTTCTCTAATCTATTTACACAAAATCATTTACAATGCTATTTACAAAAATAACGCCCCCAACCCCCGATCGAAAATAAACAAAAACATACTTTCTCATGTGCAGAAGTACTGCATTTGACTTTTTTAATTGTACGGGTATATTTATGTATTTAAATTTTGTGGAATCACATGAATCAAAAAGTAAATCTGTTTTACTCCTGCTAATTTTTTGTTTGTCTTGTAAACACTACAAGTAAAGGTCTGTAAGAGCTACGTGCTATTAAATGCAAACGAGAACTGAATCGTGAAGCTGGAAGCTTGTTTTATAGTTTTTTTTTAAGATACAATGTAAGAGATATTCAATTTATATTCTAACTTGTTTTGTTTTACACTGATTTTTATGAACATACACAGTGGAAAGGATGAAAGGACATATAACGCAGATTCACTTACAAGTGGGTCTTTTGCAGAAGTGGATTTTATTTTTAATAGACAAAAAGTAGTCTTTTTGCTGTTCGAAGTGTTTACATACAGTTAAAAATACTGAACCTACTGTGGCATGTTATTACTGCAATGTGATGCATATCAGTTGCACAGGGTTTCCAACAAAACAACTCTTTTAAGGAGCAACTCTCCTGTTTCAGAGGAATTGTATGAACAAAGCAAACTTCATAAATACATTTGAATTTAAACTGCAATAAATTTGAAGCACGCCCGATCTGTAACATGAACAATACTGTAATATTACAGTAGTAGAGAACGGAAAGTAAACTTGGTGTATCTTACAGTTGAGTGTTTAAAGTTGGACGATCTAGTTTATCAGTTACATTCTTAGAAATAAATTCCACCTATCGTCTATTTTAAGTGCATTCATCAAATGTTCAGTTCACAGACAAGATGATTCAAGTCCTTACTGTTAATCAGTCCATATAGGATAGTCAGTTTCATTTATAACAGATCACTGGACCAGTTCAGTTGTGTCTTTTTTTTATTTGTTATCATCTTGTCCAAGCTATACATGTACATGTAGACTCTCAACTTCTAAGCAACTCAAACCATATTAATTTAAACATGCATATTATTAAAGCCAAAGCACTCTGTTTGCAGTAAACACGAGTGCCTTTTTTTGGAGTCTATACATAAAGAGTAAGTAGCGGTGTTCTGAAAAATATGTCCCCACTTGCTACTACAACTGTTTAAATAACATACCTTTCATTTTTATTTTCATTGTTAACAACTTTTTACACTTAACTTCAGAGTCTGTTTCAAATCTCTTTTCAAAATGGCCACTCTAGTGCACTGGGGTTTGAGATCTGTCCTCTAAATCACTGCAGGAAGAGCGATAAAAATAAAATTAAATAAAAAAAAGCAAAAGAAGCTAATTAATCATTGCCTGAAGAAAAGGGTATCGCAATTTACTGTGACAGTTTTCTTTCATACATTGTACGCTTTGGAAAACCCGTTAAATAATGTAAAGCATTAGTATGGTTTGCTAACCTGACACTTGTAAAATATAAAATCTTTTTGTAGAATATAGTTCACAAAGATGTCCAGTGTTTTAGGATTTGTCTTTTGGGCTTTCTTTTGTTAGAAAAGTGATATATTTGTATATTTTCTAAATATTTTAGGTTTGAACTATGTTGTGTAAAAAGTACTTATTTCTGTGTGTCTAAACTTTCTTGTCTAATAGTTTATTTTTTTAGTATTCATGGCTTCTGCATGCCTTACTTGAAAAAAATAAAAAAATACAAACTACTTTTGTCACAAGAGTCTCTGTCAGATGATCAATTATGTTGAAAATCACAATTCCCTTGTAAATGCTTATCATAGTAAGATTTGTTTGATTTAGTTATATGTAAGGTAGTGGCTTTAATTTCTTACATTTATAATACTAATTAATTATTGTCATTATCAATTATAATTAATAAAGTTTAATTAAGACAAGAATGGCTCATGATTGAACTTGAACAGTATTACATGTATTAATGTCAAGTCTGAAAGCACACATGCATAAGAAGAGATTAACATTAGACATGTTAAAATGGTCACTAGGTTTAAAACAATACTTAGATAACCGGCCATATTACTTTCCCATTAGGAGCCACGTTGGGCATACCTCAGCACAATGTTCGGGGAAGAGATTGGAAGCTCTTCGATGCGTGTCTCAGGCAGTGCTTGTGTGTAGTAAAATTACCTCTAATTCTACTTTCAGCATAGTTGTTTCCACTTACCATCTGATATTCCATAACTTGCTCATTGAAGTCAACAGCAGTATTAACGCTAGCAAGTGGGACACGTGCTCTTGAGTTCAACCAAAGTGCACCCTCTTTAAATAGACATACTCTCACTTCCTATTCATCTTAAAATGTCAAACCGCAACTTGGTTTCTTTTTATAAACCCCCTTGTCTGCATTCTTAATAAAGTTGTTTACTATGCAGTATCTTTTCCTATTAAGACAACTTATGTCTTCTTAGTTCATTTTTAACCCTTCAATAGTACATTTGCACAGTTTTTGGTATAGCATGATAATAATGTGCTTGGTATTTGCCTTACTTATCATGACTTACATTGCTTGAGGATTGGGGAATGTTGTTTGGTTTCTGCTTTGGGGGTCATCTTGGTTATATCACCAAAATGGCTGTTTAACGTACTCAGACCACACGACCAGTGTTAGGTGACTCACTGGTTCAGGAAGGCAATGCTGTCCACCTTCCACGTTTAAAAAGGGTATAATGTTAGTGTACCAAGTATTGTGAAGTTAAAATTAAGAACTAGATTTTTATTTTCATGCAGTAAAGATTCTGGGGAATGTCCATTAGAGTGCTCCAGCACCTCAACATTAATAGTTTGCAAATTAAAACATCTATCAACATGAAAGAAAAATAGGTCTATAAAAAAATACCAAGACTTGTTATTTAAAGTTATGTATACTGGTAATAGTATACTGGTAACAGTTGTAGTAGTACTAGCAGTAGTTTTTAGGCTTTGAGAAATTTGCTATTAGCTAGACATACTGTAAAATGTTAGAAGCAAAGATATATCAGATTGATACTGGTTGTGGTCCCAGGACTGCAGTCGGAAATTTAGGACCACAGTGTGATAGTAGAGTGAACTTGAAAAGACAGGCAAACTCTGGATTTGTAACTGCAGTCTAATTTATAGACATACATATATAATAGTTATATAAATGTCTTATTTGAAGATTAACTATGTAGGTGGTCCAGAAACTACCCAAACAATGAATACTAATATGCAGTCTCTTCACTATTCTGCAGCTCTCCTACTGCCACATAATGAATGTGAAACACTGACATTTAAAATGGGGAGCTGGGCCACAGCAGGTGGTACTAAGAGTGCCATCTGGGACAAAGGTAATCTTTCACCATGTGACACAAGGCATACTTGCAGGGAAATATGCTGTCACCAGCAAAGTACTTTATGTAGCTTCCATAAAGGAAACCTGAGTGTTTATAATTAATATGCTGTTGGTGACAGGACTGTGTAATAGGTAGATGTTGGGCTCAGTGAAGTCCCGCTGGGATCACCAATTGCACTAACAAATCTCTGACAAGAAACTGGACCTCATTTTCATTCTAAGCAAGAATGCTCTGCAGTCAGAAACCATTTACTTTAAATGTTTTTCACATGAAGAATAGAAGAGTCAAAGATTTAAATATTTTTGTTTTTGTTTTATGAACATCATCCATCTCTTCCTTACTGCAGTGTACATGTAAATGTGTATACATCTAATCCTATTACATACTTAATGTGACAATCCATAAGCTTCTTGTGAGGAGCAGCAGGAGATTATAATTAATTGCATGTATACAAATCTCACATCTATTCACAACATATGCTGATTATCCTGCGTATGATATACAATGTATTTACCTATGCTGCATCGCTTATAGTTGGACTTATTCAAACTGTGATCTCAAATCTGTAAATACAAGTTTTTGTGAACGAAAACAAAGCATCCCTGGTAGCATAATCTAAGGCAGTGGTTCCCAACCTGTGATCCGCAGACCACTTGTGGTCTGTGAGTAAACTCCAGGTGGTCCGCAAACAACTCCCAAAATTTGTTTAATCAGTTCTTGCATAAACCCATTTCTACACAATCACACGTTGTGCTACTACAATATGTATTACTAAGCAACACAACACACAGCTTTAACCACATTATATGTAATAAGATGTGTATCTACTCTGCATTGCCCCCCCCCCCTTATCTGTCGTCTTTGAATACGTGTGTTTTAGCTCCCAGTGAAGCAATACCAAAGATCACCTCAAAGCCACCATTAACTGACACCGCTTTCTATGTGAAACAAATACTAAATAAATAACCTACACATTATGAAGGCACATTTGTCTTGTCAAAATTACAGACTTCTTGTTTTAGCCAGTAATAGTATTCACGTAAATGTCGCAGGTTGCTCAGGTAAGTGTATACCACTATTAGTCGCAAAACCAATCCTTGCTTTTCTCTTGGATTATCTTGGATTCCAGCAGACCACCCCCGACCCCGACAAAGATTAATGCAGACAACGGCCAAGGTAAGTAGTTTGCGAGAATTTTTATTACACAGCACACTCAATGGTAAAAATCTATATCAATGCAACCACAAAACGTATTACACTTTTTTTTTTTTCCCCCAAACCTGTCCAAAAACACCCCGCGCACTATTGTCCCCCTAGTCCGTGTGGAGGCAATACTCCTTTCCACGAACAGACAATAAAAATACTAGTCACGTGCGTGGCAAGTGGCCACTCTGCAAAGTCACGCACAGAAGATTCTGTTCGAAAGAATATTCTCATATCCCAAAACAAAGCTGTGCTTGCTTTGCCAGCTCTCCGTTTGACGTCACACGCAAGAACTAGAGAAACTCCTCAGAGCTTTTTTTTTTTTTTTTTTTTTTTTTTTTTATTTGTAATACGCTTTTTTTTTTTTTTTTTTTTTTTTTTTAATGCATTTTTATTGAAACAAACAAAGAATGTACAGAAAGTAGAAAAAAATACAAAAAAAAAACAGAATAGTGAACATATTATAATGGAAGCCAGGGGGTGGGCTTAATAAAATTACAAAAAAATATTAAATAGGTTACATACATGAAGTGTCTTCAAAGCTTTTTTATTATTGGACATCTTAATAACCTTAATGTACTGTTCCATTTCTTTTACAAAAAGAAAAAAGAAAGGTTTCTGATTAGAGAATTTACACTTGTGAATATGAAATTTGGCCATTAGAATAATCAGATTTATAATGTAATACTCATTATTTTCACTGGTCTTATAGTTAGTGAAACCAAACAGTACATTACCAATATGAAATTTAAGGTTTTTTTCTTTTTTAATATTATTGTTGGTGAAAGTAATTACATCTTTCCAAAAAAATCTGGAGTATCTGCAATTCCAAAATAAATGCAACATTGTTTCAGTGGAGTCCTTACAGAATGAGCAGCTCAGGTCGATACCATGTTTCAGTTTCTTTAAGTAGTTTTTAACAGGATAACATTTATGTATTGTTTTATAAGAAACTTCTTTAACTTTGTTAGTTAATAAGTACTTGTTGGATAAAATCCAAACTTTTTTCCAGTCAATACCTTCAATAAACCCGTCCCAATATGAAATAACGTAAGGGATGGATACTAGATCATTTTGGAAAAGAGATCTTATACGCTTATTATTTTTAGAATTATCTATTAAACAATATTTTCCAATAAAAGTTTCACAAGGGTCTATGGAAGGTGGAGGGCAAGATAATGCTTTCAAATCATTTTTCAGTAAAGTGATCACTCCTCTAGGGAGAGCATCAAAAATAATGGCAAACTCCTTTGCTGTAATAGGTAATTTAAAGGTGGACAAGAATTCTGTATAGTTAAGAAGATTACCATTACATTTAAACAATTGAGTAACTAATATGATGCCATTATTAAACCAATTGGGGAAAAATAAGGACTTATGCTTATAGCAAATATCCTTATTATTCCAAATGAAATATTTGTGTGGAGAAAAGTTATGTTTATAAATTAAAGACCAAGAAAGAAGCATTTGTTTATGAAAATTTGATAACTTGATGGGAATTTTTTCAATATTGTAATTACACATTAATAGAAAGCTTAGACCACCAAGATTATTAAAAATATATGCAGGAATAAAGTTCCAAGTTGAAGATGGATTTTTAATAAACTGTTTAATCCAATTTATTTTAAAGGTATTGTTTAAGGTAGAAAAATCAAGAAAGTTAAGTCCTCCAGATTCATGATTGTTCATTATTACTGATTTTCTAATATAATGAGTTTTGTTCTTCCAGATAAAGTTAAATAAGATTCTATCAACCATACTACTGATGTCTTTTGATACATCCAGAGAAAGAGCTGCATAAGTCAGCCTAGAAATACCTTCAGCCTTAGTAAGCAAAATCCGACCTTTCAGAGACAAATCTCTTTGCAACCATTGGTTTAATTTATGTTGTGTCTTTTCAATAAGAGGATTAAAATTTAGAGAGCACCTAGTTTTTTTATCTTTATTTATAATAATTCCTAAATAGTTTATTTCGTTTTTAATTGGAATTTCTGATATAAACGAATCAGTACAATTTTTGATAGGTAATAATTCACATTTTTTTATATTTAAGTATAAACCTGAGGCTTTTGAGAATGAATTAATTATGTTAATAGCTATTGGTATCTGAGATTTATTTTTCAGAAAAAGAGTTGTATCATCTGCCAATTGACTTATAATTATTTGTTTCTCTGCGATGGAAATACCCTGCAAACCACTATTAATGATATGGACTGCCAGGAGCTGCATTGCAAGTAAAAACAAATAAGGTGAAATAGGGCAACCCTGTCGGATGCCACGTTGTATAGTAAATCTTTGCGAGGTACCATGACCTAATTTAATTGAGCTATTATTATTTTTATAAAGAGTTTTAATTACTTTAATAAAAAAAACTCCAAAGCCAAATTTTTCAAGAGCGTTAACGATGAAAAGGTGTTCAACTGTGTCGAAAGCCTTGTAAAAATCAAGAAAGAGAATAAAACTTTCTTCCAATACCAAGTCGGAATAATCTAAGATATCTAATACTAATCTAATATTATTTGTAATATGTCTATTTTTCATAAAACCTGATTGTGTTTCATCTATTATTGTATTAAGAGCTATTTTTATTCTTTTGGCAAAAATCAAAGCTAAAATTTTGTAATCGTTGTTGAGAAGACTTATGGGCCTCCAATTATCAAGTAAGAGAAGGTCTTTTTTAGGTTTAGGTATTAAGGTAATTAGTCCTTGGTTCATGGTTTGTGGTAGAGATTCTACATTTATACTTTCTAAATATACCTTGTATAAAAAAATGGATACCTGTTTTACAAACATTTTATAAAATTCAGCGGTAATACCATCATTTCCTGGTGATTTATTATTTTTAAGATTTGCAATGGAGTCAACAATTTCTTGTATAAGAATGGGACCATCACAAAAACTTTTTTCATCTGCATTAATAGTTTTAACATTACCTATTAATTTAAAAAAATCTCTAGTAGAATCTTCACAGACATTAGACTTATATAAGTTCTGATAGAAATTTGCACAATGTGCAGCTATTTTCTTTGGGTTATTTGTGATACCTCCATCCACAACAAGTTGAGTAATTGAGTTGCTCTGGAAGTGGTGTTTTTCCATTCTAAAGAAAAAAGAAGAATTTGTTTCTCCTTCTTCTAACCATTTTTGTCTTGACCTAATGAAAGCCCCTTTTGCCCTGAATTTATATAAAGCATCTAAATTATTCTGTAGTTCGTTCATTTTAAGTCTCTCTTCATCAGAATCATGCTCAGAAGTTTTTTTTGAAAGAGCAATAATTTTAGCTATTACCTCTTCTTCTTCCTTTTGTCTCATTTTAGCTTGTTTACCACCAAGTTTCATAACAAATTTTCTAATTTCAAATTTTAGGAGCTCCCAATTCTTCCCAAAGATATTCTCATGTAAGGCTTTATTCCAATAAACGTCAATTAAATTACTTATATCTTTCTTAACCTTTTCATTTTCTAATAAAGAGATATTTAGTTTCCAATATGAAGCTTTGATATTTTTTGTTGTTTGAGTTGTTGAAAAATCTAAATGTATATATATTGTTTTGTGATCAGTTAAGGGGGTTGGAAGAATTTCTACCTTAATGCTATTCTCATTTATAGATCTTGAGACTAACCAATAATCAATGCGTGACTGTTGTGAACATGCTTTGTTACTCCAGGTAAACATTTTATCAATAGGGAATTTTTTCCTCCAAATATCAATTATATCAAATTTTTCAGTGAAAAGAACAAAAGTGCTATTGATATTAGGAGATCTTTTTGGTGGCCATCTATCCAAAGTATCATCTTGGGTTACATTAAAATCCCCTCCAATAATAAGTTTAGAATTTGGATATTTTGTTTGGCAAAGAGAAATTTTATCTTCTAAAGTTTCAAACAGAAAATCGTTTTTAGTTTGAGAATTGTAACCATAGATATATTAACTATAATATGATCGTTGAGTTTAACAGTGAGAATAATATAGCGACCATTAAGATCACTTTCTGATTGAAGAATCTTCCCATCAAATTTATATTTCAAAATAGCAACTCCAGCGGAATGACCCGAACCATGTGATAACCAGATATCATGACCCCACTGAGATCTCCAGAACCTCTTGTCATCCTCACAAGAGTGAGACTCTTGTATAAAACAAAAATCAGAGTTACATTTTTTTGCGTAAAGAAATAAAGCTTTGCGTTTAACATTGTTTCTTAACCCCCTGGCATTAAAAGAAATAATAGATAATGATGAGATTTTAAACTTGTAAAGATTTAAACGTTACTAACAGAAATAGAACTCCTCAGAGCTTGCTGCGCGTGCCAGCTCTCCGTTTGACGTCACACGCAACAGCTAGAGAAACTCCTCAGAGCTTGCTGCGCGTGGCTGCTCTCTGTTTGACGTCACGTTGCTACTAGTAACGCCTTCTCCAAACCTTTGGAAACTTACCAGCAACATCAACTATTTATGCTCTAGTTGCATAATGAATGACTTATTCTATTTGTTTGATGTATATAATGAAACGTAATTACATTTAATTATTTCATTTATCACAATGTATCACACATGGGGATTGCATTCATTTGCAGTCCATTATAACTTAATTTTAATTTGTAAACGTCCTATAGTTAGTTTCTGGATTGTCAGACTATACAGAGTCAGTTTGATGTAATTGTTGAACATTAACTTTATTATTATATAACAGTATGCATTACTTATCATGGATTAGTACATTATGTTTAATTTACTATTAATTGCTATGTTATATTGATTAATTCATTTATTTATGTGGGTAACACTTTAAAATAATTGTCTGTAATTCATGATGAATTATGTATGAACTAATTTATCAGCACGATAAAATAGGAATTCATGATGAATACACTTCAAATTCTACTAACTTAATTTCCTGTCTGCAATTCATCATGGATTACAGAGACACTTATTTTAAAGTGTTACCATTTATTTAATATAGCGTTGACAAGGCTGTTCACTCTTCTTTGCATAAAGATAACATGTTGTTCCCCTCCACTAACAAGGGGGCAGCAGTAGTTTTTGTAGCTATTTGAATTACGATTGGCAGGTCACTCATGAATTTTCAAATTCAAATTCAAACTGGCTTTATTAGCATGACAGGAGTGATCCAATGTTGTCAACCCATTTCAACACAAATTTTGAAATATAACATAATGTTAATAGCACACAATATCAATCCATCCCCTGCCCCTTCCTCTTTCTTAACAAAATGTAAACAATATCCCCCCCCCCCCCGGCCGTGTAATTTAACAATAAACAGTGCACTTCTATCGAGTGTCTACACACTGTCCCTCAGGCTGTGACAGGCAGACACATACTGGGCTGCTAGCTCAGAGCCTCCTCTCCCAGCAGGATCCTCAGTTTCTCAGGGTCAGGCAGGTTTGGAAACTGGGTCAACTGACTCGAGAATGTAGGAAGGTATGTGTCCCTTATTTGGCAGTATTTGGAGCAGGACATCAGGAAGCGCACCTCTGTTTCGACTTCTCCCAGCTCACAGTGACTGATCATCCTGTTCTGTCTGGCCAGCCGGCTCTTTTTGTGGTGGCCTGTTTCAATGGCCAGGCTGTGGTCACTGAGTCTGTACTTCGTTAGGAGGGTGCCGCCACTGCATATCACGAAGCACAATCAAGAGAACAACCAGCAGTTAATTATTTCCTCAGTGAAACTCCAATGATATTAATGATTCACTGTGTATTTCACGAAAAGTATTCCTAAGAGTCTCTAAGTCATTTTGCTTCCCCTTTTTTTTTTCTTCGTCAACCATATATGTACCACGGGCCAACATGAATCCAATCATTATCTTACCTCGGTAATCCCCCCCCCCCCCCCTCCAATGTAATGTAGATATATATAAATACAGTACAACATTTTGCCACATTCTGCCAAGTTAATATAACGTAGTTTTAAAAAATAACATAGTTTTAAAACTATGTTATCTTTAATATTAGAACATAACAGTTGAACTAGTGTGATAAAATAACCAACAAAGATGTTTACATTTTTAACGAATACATTAAATGTATTGGTTTTAAAATCTGCTAACATAGAAGGGAAAAAAGAACAAAAAGGTGTCACGGACGGCTGATGTGGGTGACGTCAGACCAGGAAGTAAACACACAGGAGAACTAATTATGAGCTGTTGCGCGCACGTTTATTTGTTAAACAAAATGAATAACACACTGTTAAACAAAACAGAAAACAAAACCTATAACATAGCAATTGTTATACTGTATCTCTCTCCCACCTCTCCACACACAACACGACTCAGAGACATCTACTCAACTCGCATACAGTGCACTCACTCGTCCCCCCTTACACCGTGAACTATAATTACATAATTACCCAACCGCCCAGCCATACCTGAACAATTATACACACTCACACACGTGGATTTTCATTCACTATGCATTCTTACAGGCTTTATCAATTAATCATACATTCATTCTCACGTAAACACGATCTCACAAACAAACAAACAGTGGCTGACAGCTGTTCTGTCCGTGATAACCCAACAATAACAATAACAATATGAACATAGACTACAACACAAATAACAATCACACCCATCACCATAACAACAATACACACATTTACATTAATAAGCAACCATATTTACACCCAATAGCCTACCATAATAATACACCCAAAATACCTGAAAAAAGAAACAAGGACCAGGGGTCACAAATGGAGATTAGATAAAGGGGCATTCAGAACAGAAAATAGAAGACACTTTTTTACACAGAGAATTGTGAGGGTCTGGAACCAACTCCCCAGTAATGTTGTTGAAGTCGACACCCTGGGATCCTTCAAGAAGCTGCTTGATGAGATTCTGGGATCAATAAGCTACTAACAACCAAACGAGCAAGATGGGCCGAATGGCCTCCTCTCGTTTGTAAACTTTCTTGTGTTCTTATGTTCTTAATGGACAGTATAGCCAGGATGATGGCTCTTCGGATTGCAGTAGCAACTTCCTTTGAGCACTTGACACACAGACCAATGTGGCCGTTATAGTCCCCAATGGCAACAAAGGCCTTGAACCTGGTTTGCTGACCAGCCCTGGTCTGAGAGGACCCCAGGGAAAAGTCAATAAACTCAGACTCCTTGATGGGAAGAGAGTACAGATAAATCTCCTCCAGAGACTCCTCAGGATCTTCATGTCCTTGACAAAGCAACCCAGTTTGGTCACAGGCACCCACTTCTTATCGTTGGCCTTGCCGCGGGCACCACAGCTTCTCCCGCGACCCCTGCCACGGCCTCGGCCGTGTCCCTGGCCCCCACTGCCAAAGCCACCTCGGAAACCTCCTCTAGCACCGCCGTTGTCTGCCATTTTTCTATTTATGGGCAGACTCGATGGTAGG
Source organism: Acipenser ruthenus (assembly GCF_902713425.1). Classification (NCBI taxonomy): domain Eukaryota; kingdom Metazoa; phylum Chordata; class Actinopteri; order Acipenseriformes; family Acipenseridae; genus Acipenser; species Acipenser ruthenus. Next base: position 10,231,508 of record NC_081193.1, read on the forward strand.
ACAGAACTGGAAGTTGGCCAGCTTAGTGAAAGGGCGTAGCTGTAGGACTGCAATACAACTACATTATGAACAGCTGTGGGGTGCGCGGTGGTTGGATAGAGTGCGGTGCCGTGCTGATCAGAGGGAGGAGTTTGGCAGTACAAAGGGGACACAGCTACGTGAGTACTGCCCCTTAAGCTGAAATACTAACGTGGCTGGAGCGCTGTTGTTTTGTCTTGTTATTGTTTTGCAGAAGAGTAGCGGCTTGGGAGCTGCAGCCACGGAACCAGCACAAACCCCGGAGCACCACTTCCTGTTCACAGCACAGCACCACGGCAACAACACATTTCCCAGAGCACTTTGCATATAATGCACAGTTCACAACCTACCTCTGTAAAGTGCTTTGTGATGGTGGTCCACTATGAAATGTGCTGTATAAAAATAAAGATATTATTATCACAACCACAAGCTGCTTATGACCCGTGGATCAGCAGAAGCATGTTACTGTATAGTCCTTTTTTATTCGACTCTTCAACAGTGTGGTGTTCAAAAATCATTGCCTGTTCTGATCATAACATCCACAGTCAATAGATTATGTTTGGACATTACCCATTGTGCATCCTAGATGAGCTTTTGTAGCATCTTGAGGAATGAAAATGGCCAAGGGATCACTGAGTCTTGAGTTTGCACGGACTTCACCCTTGAGAACAGGAAATCTAGCGAGCAACAAAACATGTATGGGAAGCTGACCAAAGCTTGTAATGAAAAACAACATATGATCAGTTAAGCAAACAGTGGCACAAAAAGAATAATTCTGTGCTGCAGAGCTTTGAAACTTGGCAGGTAACTTGGTAGCAGTCCTTTTGGAAAGGTGATGTTATGCTTGGCACCTTGCACCATAGGGGTCTGTTAAGACATGTTGTGGCGGAGTGTCCCGTCCCTGTTTATTATTATTTGTATTTGTTTGCGGCGCGGATAAAAGCGCAGCGTCTTTTGTTATTGTTTTTGTATATTTAAAAACCTGTGAGGATGCGTGGCTGATCAGCTACTGATTATTTAACTAGCTGACAGTCACGCATCCTTACCAAACGCGTGCAGACTGTGGCCAAGGGGTAATAAGATAATTAACAGCTAGTTAACCCCTCGGCCAGAGTATAAGAACCTGCAGCTGTCCATGCTGCAGGGTTGGGTGTACAGAAAGGAGGTACGGGGAGATAGAGAGGAGACAGAAATTAACAATTGCTAAAACGTGCTGGATTAGCCAGCACGACACTTACTTGTTTGTCTGTCTGATTCGTTTGGCGCTCGTGCCCTTTGGTTTCTGTTTTGTTGTTTGTTTAAATCTTTTACTTTTGTTTTGTTTATTAATAAATCAGCTGAACGTTGCGTTCAGTTTCACCCGCCCATCCATTGTTTTGGTTGTTACTTCCTGGTCCGTGACGTCACCACACCTCACCACTGCGAGCCATCTTGTCACACATGTCTATAGACCATATTCATAAAGCATTAGCATGCCAATATACTAGCACTTTAATACTAATGATATGGTGCTTAATGAGACCACTTGTTTCCACAATGACGTTTGTTCATTAGCATTACTCACAGTTGAATGCAGCAAATTTGAGGTTGTCTGCACCTACTGGATACCATGGGAGGCACCAGTGTTCCCAACGCAGACAGGCCAAGTCAACCCCAGTAAAGAGAAAGGGGAACAAACTCGATGCCTTGTTCTTGTCAGCCCAGGGTCCAACAACTGTGCCAAAGAGAGGCTCATTAGAATGAGCAGTTACATAGCTGAATTATTGCTTTACGAGTGCTACACCACCGGGGTCAGTCTCCAGCCGAGTCTTGTTGCATCTCTTTCCCTGGACCCACTGTCTCCCACACACTACACTATGATTATTTTTTTTTTCTTCTAGTGCTGTTTGAAGAAGGTTGTTTGTGACATTAAATGGACACACAAAACAAAAAAATTATATGTTCACATGAGAACATTTGTTTGTACAATATTTATGCAAATCATACTCAATTAAAATTGATGGTATTCTTCAGAAAACTTGAATTTTAATGAAAAGGTCTTAAAAATATTTTAAATATTGTGCCAGGTAATAATAATAAAACAGAAAAAAGCAAATAAAAGTAAATGCTTGCTATGTACATTCTTAAAGGCAAGTCCATCCTGCTGTTGCACTGGAGCATAAAGCCAGTAGGAGCCAAGCCAGTGGATGCTGCCTTCTTTAGCAAAGGCTTGGGACCTGTCAACTGCTATGCCCTTTGAGGTGGAGCTTGTGACTTCACTGAGATGCTTGAGGAGTCAGCTCAAGGAAATAAGCAGAGCTCTCTGTGTGTCTCAGGTTTCTGCTTGGATCGTCGTTCCAAGAACAGTTCAGGTAAAATTAGTATGAAAACATAGTAAACATCTACTGGGGACTATATACACCTACTGCTCGCTCACTCTGCTTAAGATACATGCTCGTTGTTCAACAGATAAGAAGGACACGATCAAACAGGATTAATACCACTAAAGGTGGTGGGCAAAAGCAATGGAATCATGATATCAGAAGATCAGCTTGTGGAATTAGAAGATAGTGGAAGCCCCGGTGATTCTACATGGTCCTGGGTAATTTTACTTTTTTTATTATATTCGCTAATTGTGGGCCACTTGCATTCATTCTACATGTACCAGCAATCAAGCCAGATAACAAAGCAGCCAACTGTGAGCTGCTGAGGAACAAAGAGAGCCAGGTGATGGTGAGAATCTTGTTTGAAGTCCTGAAGAACTGGATTCTGTAGACAGCAGTGTTTAGACTAGGTGGGAGAGATTTCCTCTCCTAATTTTAATCATTTAGCCTGTTTTGTTCAGATTTTGTGAAATGTATGAATAGATTTGTACAGTACGACCACCTTCAGGTTTAGTGAATTTTCAGTTTGATCCTTGTTGGAGTTACCTTGTCAGTGCTCAAATGTTGTCAAGCTCTTTGGTTCAGTGGAAGACCAAGTCTTGTTTGTTTTGGAAAACAGTCATTATTTAGTTCCCATAGCCAAGGTGGATACATACTATTGGCTGTGATTCAACTTGCAGTGGTGCTTTATGCTGTGAACAAAGAAATGTAATGGTTTTAATGTATATTTATTATAGAGTGCACATTCCTACTGATAGTGGTGTTTACTTAAACTACAGTTTGGAATCTGACAGGCAATGTCATGTGTTTGCAAGAGATATGGGTAAATTGATATCTAAAAACAAAATAACTGCATGCATGTGCACAGGATCTTGTGTGCTTGTCAGTCGCACAGGCCTTAATGAAATTTCAAACCTCTTAACCACGTAGTGTAAAAGAAGGTTCAAACTGTCTGTCTGCAGAAATCACACAGTACACACTATTCTCACCTCACCAGTTTTGAGTATGGTACAGTATACGTTTTCTGGTGATATTGAGGTCATCTTGAGTTTACCTAATTGGGCATGGACTTCAGCAAATGAACACGTAGGGAAATCTCTAACTGGGGCAATGTACTGAGTGGGGTGCCACGGTTCTCCGTCCTTAGACCAATGATATTTCTTATCTACATCAACGACTTAGATCAGAGGATTATTAGCTTGGGAGAGTGGCTGACATGCCTACAGCCATCCAATAAATCCCAAAAGACAGACCACATACAGAACTGGGTAGAAATGTGGCAAATGAAACTCAGTTTCAATAAATGTAAAGGGTCACTTGCCAGTTGCCAAAATGTAAGATCCAAATACCAAATGGGCGGTATTATTAATTAGTCATTTCACAGACACTTTTATCCAAAGCGACTTACAGAGACTTGGGGGTGAACTATGCATCACAACTGCTGCTGCAGAGTCACTTACAATAAGGACCTCGGTTTTACATCTCATCCGTCTACAACCATGAGAAAGACCTCTGTGTTGTAGTAGACTCATCACTATCAGCAACCACACAGTGCGGAGAATCTACAAATTGTGGTTGCCACAGGATCGAAGGGACATTGTGGCCCTGGAAAGAGTACAAAAAAGAGCAACCATACTAATTCTGAAAGAACTGAATCTATTTAGCCTTAAACAAAGAAGAATGAGGAGAGAGAAGAGGGAGGGGGATAGGGGTGATTGTTTTCAAAAGTCTTAAAAGGAGTTGACATAACCCAAGCCAATACTACTAGGAACCGGAACCGGATGAGCTTAGATGGGTTCAATAGCCTCTTCTCATTTGCACATTTTCTTATGTTCTTATTTCAAGAACTTCAGGATACAAACAGGATATGTATCGTGCTTGATATTCAGATTTTTTTTTTTTGTCGAACTTACTAGTTTTAATTTACTTGTAATCAGTGCTGATACATTAACAAGAAAACTTTAGGGTTACCCCATCTAATAAGAGGATTGAAAGTTGCAGTTTACTAAAAATAACTATAATTAAATGGAAGCATTGACCCTTGCCATTATGTCACCACTACAAAATGACAGCCGATGAGTTTTTAAGCCTGTGCTGAAGCCAGGAGTTCTTAGAGTTCATTACTCATTATACAAGGATTTAAATAACCCAAGCATTGCATAGCAGTTTGAACCACTACAGAGCTGCAAAGGAATGTGTTAATGTTAGACTACAGGTGCCACCAGCTGGAATTGTTGATCTTAAAGGTAAAATCAAACCAGCATTTTCTGCTTGCCACTTCATAATTTTACATCTACCTAACGTTTATCGCAAAAATAAATACAGTTTATTTTTGCCCACATACCTACCACACACATTCTTTGGTCTGTAGAAGCACAGAGTGATCTGGCTGGCTCGGGGTTCTCTAACACACACATTCTTTGGTCTGTAGAAGGACAGCGTTATCTGGCTGTCTCGGGGTTCTCTACCACACACATTCTTTGGTCTGTAGAAGGACAGAGTGATCTGGCTGGCTCGGGGTTCTCTACCACACACATTCTTTGGTCTGTAGAAGGACAGAGTGATCTGGCTGTCTCGGGGTTCTCTACCACACACATTCTTTGGTCTGTAGAAGGATAGAGTGATCTGGCTGGCTTGGGGTTCTCTACCACACACATTCTTTGGTCTGTAGAAGCACAGAGTGATCTGGCTGGCTCGGGGTTCTCTAACACACACATTCTTTGGTCTGTAGAAGGACAGCGTTATCTGGCTGTCTCAGGGTTCTCTACCACACACATTCTTTGGTCTGTAGAAGCACAGAGTTATCTGGCTGGCTCGGGGTTCTCTACCACACACATTCTTTGGTCTGTAGAAGGACAGAGTGATCTGGCTGTCTCGGGGTTCTCTACCACACACATTCTTTGGTCTGTAGAAGCACAGAGTGATCTGGCTGGCTCGGGGTTCTCTAACACACACATTCTTTGGTCTGTAGAAGGACAGCGTTATCTGGCTGTCTCGGGGTTCTCTACCACACACATTCTTTGGTCTGTAGAAGGATAGAGTGATCTGGCTGGCTTGGGGTTCTCTACCACACACATTCTTTGGTCTGTAGAAGCACAGAGTTATCTGGCTGGCTCGGGGTTCTCTACCACACACTTTTCTGTCGATACAGAAAGGACAGAATGCCTCTGTTTTAATCATCAGCATAATTGAATAACGATCAGATAACTTTTTTTTTACTAATGAATCTCCTCCTAGGAGATGATGAGTTAATATTAGCATCAGCATAAGACCGTGCCTAACTCTCGACTACAGAGCTTGCTCTTTAGTTGAATGGAAAGACCTTTGTTTTTTAACTGTATGGTTTGTGGTTCACGTCCAGCCAATGCCTTGCTATTTAATTCAATGGACTGAGATGCCAAGCCATTACAAAAGCTTAAATAATCTTAAAGCAGATGACTTCAGGACCATCTAAAGTCTGGAGAGTGAATTGAATAGCAAAGTAAACTAGATTGCATGTAACTACAGCAGTTGTTTCTAATGGGAGGGGGTGAGGTAGTTAGAGCTAGGCTAGATTCCATTGGTAAATATCTGCAGATCACAGCATTGTTGAGTATTACAATATATTGTAAGTAAGTCTGTCATAATGGGTTGCTAAGTGTGTCTTAATGTATGTCCAGACATTTAAGTAGCAGGTCAGCCACCCTTTATCTTGGACATTACAATGCCCTCGGATTCAGAACCTCCCCTGTTTTCAAGAACCAAATATCAGTGTTTACTGCTTTTCATACAAAAAAGCCATAAAAAGTAGATTGCAAATTCGAGACATAAAAGGCCATCAAATTGTCCATGTTGGCTGTACAGCATGTACCAGTGTTACAGCCATGTGAGTGTGTAAAGCAGACTGCGTCTGACTATATTAATAGCAAACACATTGCCTTCATTACATCTATTTCCTTTAAAAGCAGGTGCATAAGCCCTTCGGCTTGTTTGTACTTTGGTTTAACAAAGCAAGTATCGGATATGGACATTAATGAACAACTGGTCTTCACTGATCAAAATAAAAATATCAATGTTATCTAAATAGCATGGGTCTCCAAATTAAATTTACTTAGCCAGATTATTAACTAGAAAACATACAGTACATAAAGTGCCTAATTGGGTGAGTAGATATAAGAGACCAGAGATGAAGATCAAAAGGAGCAACAACAGCATGGCGTAAGACAATGTTTGCTCCCCACAGCTGGTCACACATTTTTTCGAAATAAAAGATAAACGGGTGAAGTGTTACGTGTGTGGGTCGTCATTGAATAATAATGAGGCAGACACAGAGCATTGGGTTTTGACACGCTGCACAGGGGCACAGATTTAATAACATAGGTGCTTCCACTAGGGTACCAGCAATGGTAGCCCTAGTGTCAGATTTAATAAAGAAAACAAACAAAAAAAAGCTAAAAATAAAAGTTTGCCCACAAATGGCGAGCGCAAGTCCTACTAAAAGGAACGTCCAGGTCCAGGAACCTACTACACTACTAAACCTCACTGTAGCCTACTTCTGGGTTCACGGAGGCAAGGAATCAAACAGCCTCGGCTGGGCAATGCCTTCATGAGCACCATCTTGAAATGGAAGGGTTTTGTGTAGTAGTTCTCTTCATGGAGCAGATGCTCTCCTCCTCGATGTCAACAAGCGCCTGTCTGTGTAACAATGGCTGTCCAGTAGCCTCGAGCTGTGGCACAGATGCTTTTGGAGCTCCACACAGCCTCCCTGGGAACACGCCCTGGCCAATCTGGACCTCCCAATCAGCTCAGTGCCGGGCGAGCCTAACTGCTCAATTAGTCTCTGCGTCCCAGTTACACACATTTGTGCAGGAATCAGTGTCAGGGCTCTCCCTTTCACAAGATGGCAAATACATCAGGAGACATTCATTGGATAGACCACCTCTATTGACGTATATCAGTTTTAACTGTTGCTTTGGTTGTACTCCTCTAACACATATATGCAATTCTAATTCCATAGCACATAGATGTGATAGATTATGACTGTATAGTGTGCACTCAATGTTTTCTTAGTAATAACACTTTTGGTTAAAATAAACTGTAAGCATTAAGCAAATACATATAACCTTGATGGTATTAGGTATTAAAGAGAAAAAGTATTTCTCAACACTAAAGCAAGTTCAATGTAAGTTAAATTGCATAACAGATGCATGAGTGACAAGTTTTAAAACACCGTCACAGCAAATAGGTGTATTTTTAATTTAAAAATATATTTACAATATATTAATGTCAATATAAATACAAATATATTGCAGTATACATATATTTTTATATTTAAGAAATACATTTTGACAATATATTTATATCTTAAAACAGCAATAATTTGCAAATTAAAATATATTGTTATATGTTACAACATATTGCAATATATTTACCAGATAAATATGGCAGTATATTGCAACATATATATTACATTTCCATAAGGGATTATCATGTCATCCTTTATGATGCAATATTACTCTATACCCATAGAGTTTGTTTGCTTAGAATTTCAAAGCAGGATCAGCCTAGGGAAATCCGACCAATCAGAACAGGTTGAGTGAGTAACCTGACGGGAACAGTGTTGGGCAGGCTGCACAGTCATTTGAATGTCTTAAGACTAAGAGGTAGGGTTACTATGGGTTAGGCAGAAACTCAGACTATGACGTGCTCAATGTTCATAATGTACTGTAGGTCATCATTATAAGTGCATTGTCTGTTGCCTGTTATGGAATGTTGTAAATGTTTGTTTATCCAATGTGCTTTTATCCAATGTGACTTACAGAGACTAGGGTGTGTGAACTATGCATCAGCTGCAGAGTCACGTGCAACAACATCTCACCCGGAAGATGGAGCTCAAGGAGGTTAAGTGACTTGCTCAGGGTCACTCAGTGAATGAGCCAGGATTTGGACCAGGGACCTCCTGGTTACAAGCCCTTTTCTTTGACCACCGGACCACACAGCCTCCTTAAATAGGATTGTTTGTGGTTTGTTATCAATGGAATTATGGATTTTTGGTTTGGAGGCATTGTAATGACTTTAGCCAATTGCTTTCATTTGCGTCTCAGCAGGAAGCTGTTTGCTTTGAGTTTAACAATCATGACATTCACATTAGTGGTTTCACAGACTAAGATTTGCACTAATCTTAGACTAGCATTAGTGTCAATCTGGGTCTGGGAAACCAGCTGTTAAAGTGACTGTGTATGCAAAGGAAACAACCTCTTCACTTGGGTGTTTTTACTAAGACTGATATTTTTTTCTTATATATATATCGAATTAGGGCACACTTAAATCAAATCCCCTCAGTGGAGAAGTGCATATTTTACCATTAATGATAAGAATTACATTTGTAAATATATACCTCTTTTGGTTATGTTTCTTCACTAATATGATTTTAGATGGAAAATGATTTCTGTCCAGATTTGTTGCCCCTACAAAAAGATAACTTCAATAACTTTTATTTTGTGGGGAAAGACAGAAAAGTGTATACATATATTTAGCAATCACCAACATATCTGATATGTTTAGACAAGTTTAAAATTCTAATAGCAATCTATTATTGGGGCTTGATTTCTGAGTCACCTGTGCTTGCAAAAAGAAAATTCTGAAGAGATTTTGCATCTGTTTACAGGGTTACAGTCTCATTGCTATCATGTCAAGGTAGGGTGACTAATGTTTGGAACATGTAAATTGGAAGTTAATTTGGAGATTTGTATACAGTAAATAGAAATTGTTTTGCATCAATTGCATAAAGCCATGTGACATTGTGTTAGAAAGTTATATACTGTTTGCAGAATGTAGATCATGAGGTATGAAAACATGTCTTGTTTGGTACATAACAAACTTTTCTCCTGGAAACACTGTAAATAGAGAAGCTGTATAGAACACTCCTTTAACTGGTTTTCTATCCACGTGACTCCTGTATTGTTCCCAGCTGAGGATTGAAGCGTTCTAATTGGCTGGAACAGCCCATTCCACTCAACTCCCACACAGAAATATTGTCTTTATTAACTATTTCTTTACAGGCTGACTGCTTGTACAGTAACACAAGGCAAATGACAATCCCACACTGACCGAGCGACAGCCATTATGGTAGAACGAACCAGCATTGTGGTGCAACCATGTCTGCATCATGCAGGTTTTCAAAATGTTTCTTACTGGTGTTAGACTAGTCTTATTACTAGCTGTGTGGCAAATGAAAAAGTAACTTACTCAGTCAGTGTATGAAGAATAGCTTTATGTTAGGCATGTAATCAATTCCATTATAAAATTAATTTATTATAAAGTTTAAAAAAAAACAAAAAAAAAACATAGAAACATAATGTTAGGTCTGTTATGTTTTCCCCAACTAGAATCAGTCACATGAGACTTTAAACTTTTGAGTGCAGTTTATAGCCTGGGGCACATGACTCTGAAAGCAAGATTCACAGCAACAACAACCATTCAGCAAAGTTTCAAAGGCAGACAGACAACACAATATGTACTGCTCAAATAAAGGCAAATCACATTCACTGCTGTCCAAAACATTTTAAATTATAACACGCTTCAAGGTGTTTTTTTTTGTTTTTTTTTTGCTATGGTCAAAAAACATCAAGCACAACCATGGTGTACATATTTCTTATGTGTCTGTGCCCTACACTGTAGTATCAATACACTTACTGACATCGCTTGTCTTTGTTGTGGAATGTGCTGTATATATTCCTTATTGAGTGCATAAAGACTACTTGACAGATAGTTTTCCCAATAAAATATTTTATTTGAAGAGATAATTATAATAATTATGTGTTGTTGGTGCAATAACATATTAATACTGTTTTAGGCACCGGAGGTGCTTTATTCAAAGGCTACACAAAAAAAAAATCACCCACCCCCTGCATGGCCCCAACCCACACCCCATGCCAGACCTATATAATTTGCTAAACTTTTTCAAATGAAACTACCAGGCAAAGTGTTTATAATGGAACAATACAATGTCATGAAAATAGCTGAAACTGTGCATGGTGGTGCATATTTCATAATTATTGAGCACACATAACAGTTACAGGCATAAAACAGCATATTCTGTATTTGATCTGTGTTTATGTTAAGGGAAACATGTTTACATGAATACATACTGTGCTCTCCTAAGACGTTACTTAATATAGACAGTTCCTAGATAAGGGTATGTTCAAAACCACTGTGAAGCACATACTGAAGGCTTGCGCTTCCTTTCCAAGGTCAGTGTTTTTCCTGGTTGGTGCCATATCATTGGCTGAATCTCCCCATCCCACTTAGCCCTATATGCTCCACCCCCATATCCCTTAGGGACACAGTGAAACATTTCCTAGAAGTTTCTTGTTTTTCTGATTCAGCGCTAGCAAGCATTCTAATCAGCAGAAATGTTATGTTAAAGACAGCATGTACTTTATAGCTAGAGTTATAAGTAAAGGGCGTATTCCTTTCCCCACTCTGTAACTCTATGAGAAAAACAATCATGCTCTTGCTTGTATGAGTAAGGGATTATGAACCCTTTCGTTATTGTTATATGGATAACATTACAGGAACAAATGATCAGCTAACAACTACAGGTGTATGGGGTACTGAAATGTTGTTTGTAATATTTATTCGTTACACAGCCTCAGTAATTTTCCCAGGCTGGAACATGCAAGTTCATAATGAACAGGTGCTTGTTTTAAAGTGTGACCAAAAGTTTCATACTAAACATTGTGCTGTCGAATTTGAACCGTCAACTTCTTATCCTATGTATATACTTTTAGCAAATTTATTTAAGCAGCTTAACAAAAGCATGAGACCCTTGTAAGTAGTTAGATTACAAGGTGGCAGAGAGTGGATTTCTAAAAATATACAGCATAAAAAGTGTCAACAACCACAGTAAAACAAGTAGCAGTTTATGGCTTTAGATTCTATCTGTAAGCTTGTGGTAAATACAGTGCTGGACAGAAAATGTGAAACACCTGCTAAAAACATATCAATAGGGGGGCATAATGAATCGGCACTTTAATTGTGAATGCTTCCTCATAAAGCTCAGATAGCTCCATGGATTGGCCTGGATGTTTGTTAATGTTGTCCTATCAGTGCGTGTGTGAAAATAATTTTGTCAAGACATAGAAGTATCTTTTGGCTAAGAAATGAGTTTAATTTCTCTATGCTAAGCTAAATCTTCAGTCATTATTCTTTCAAAACTCTGAGATTGATCAGCTGCTAGGACCTGGACGTGCAGCACAGCACTCTGAGAGCCCTTTCATTTCTATTAATATAATCTGGTGTGTAGTCTGTGTTTGCACATGATTTACTGTGTCCTGCCATGTATTGAAGCCATATGAAAACTAGAAGGGTGTTTGCCTTACATAACAAAACAAACCAGTGATTATGCACACATATTTGTACTGTAAATATAAATGGTTGGTTAGGTTTTTAGTTCATGTCTCGGGGAAACACTTTCCTATATAAATCTGCAATTGTCTGCGTTTGAGTATACATCATTCAATCAAATCAATGTGCCACAAGCTTTCCTAAAAAGAAATATCCAAAAATCTATACAAAAAATAAACATACTGTAATACAATGTCACATTATGTTATACAAAAGCATGTGATATGCCATAAAATCGACTGTAAATTGATTTGTCTTTGTGTGGTTAAAAGTGCCATACTAATGTTTTTGGGGCACTTGTATTTATTTATTTTGATTTTAAAATGTTCTGTAGAAATAAGATTCGGGAGCAAGAATCAAACTGAGAAACAACAGCATTGAGTGACAGACCTTGGATGTTCTGCTAAAAATAGTATCCCCTGACTAAACTATTGGCTTCTTGTAACCCACTAACTAGCTGCAGTATACACTGCAATTCAGACCGTTCTGTTTATCCAGCATTTGAAATTTTGAAACCTTTGAAACATTTAACTACTTAATGCTACACTGCTAAATCATATGCTGTTCTTGCTGAATATTAATAAGTCTTGAACTGGTCCGCTCTTGTGGGGTTACTGGTGCAATCTCAATAACCCTGTGATTATGACACAATGGCACGGGGGCTGATGTAACCATTTTTTTTTCCTGCAGTAGGAATGTTCTGTTTTTTATAAGTCAGGAGCAGCTTTTATGTATTGGTTACTTACTTGAGAAGATTACAGGCAATTTAATGTAATAAATAAATACATAATACCCTTGCAACTAGCAGCAGTTCAAGTAGTTTCCACCTACTGAGGTTGGCATATGCTTTTGGTTTGTATTCAACAAGTGGAAATGGCAACATTTCAAAGTATAATTAAATTAAGAAACACATATTAAGTACATTTTGTGGTACATGTACATACACATCTAGTGCTGTACCACAGTTCCAGAGGAGTTTGGAATTATCTCTTTATTATGCAGCACCAAGACATAATGAGTGCATTCCTATAATATGCAAGTCTTTGCGACCACCCATGTTTGATCCCTTCAGCTGAAAACCTTTGTGTTAAAATGTTTTATTAGAGATAACTAGTATTTTAAAACAGGTGTGTGCAGTAACCTGCTTTTCACCACAGTATACCAATAGTTTACTATATATATATATATATATATATATATATATATATATATATATATATATATATATATATATATATAGTGATAAGGCAGGGAGGGGGTTAAAATCCTCCCTGCCAGAAACATTTGTTTAATTGTTTGTTTATTGTTTAATTAAATTTGTTAATTGTTGTATTGTTTAATAATTACCTGCACCTGGCTATTATTGTAAATTAGAGCGAGGTGCAGGGTATTTAAAGAAACCAGTCAGTCTGCTTAGGGTTGCTGAGTAGTAGGAAGTAGAAGGTGTGCTCTGTTTCTGAGCAGTCATTTAAAAAAAAAAAAAAAAAACCCTAAAAGTCTTTGGTAACTTTATTGGGTGTGTTTCTCCTTTTTGAAAAAAAAAAAGTGCTAATGACTATTGAAGTAAATTGCTTTGAGAAAATAGCCGTGTCTAAATTTTGTGTTCAACCAAAAGCAATGTTTGGTTCACACACAAAAATCAACAAGTTTAGCAAAAACGTATTGCTATAAATTACACAGCAGACTCCGTGTCAAGGCAATGTAGAAAAACCATTGGCTGTGGTATAATCACCTCATGACTTTATTCCACCAGTCAGTGCGCAGTGAAGTTGTGAACACTCATATTTCAGACACAGAAGATGATAGGGGACTTTAAAGGGGTGTCGAAAAATTTGTTATTTTGCAATAAAAAATGTAATAGTTTATTGACATTTATAAAAGCCCCAACAGTTCGATAACTACATCTTTACAAAAAAAAAAAAAAAAAAGTGGGGGGCTGCAGATTGAAACATGTTACGGATGTGTGGGTCCCACTCCCCTCGCTGGGCCCCATGTGGATGACAGTTTGCTAGTACTGTGTGACAGGATTGCGAACACCACAAGTAGACTTCTGTTTGCATATTTTTCCCTTCAGCTAGATAAGTGTCTTATTAATACTTTATTTAGTTGTTTATTTTACCTTCCGCAACAGAATATATCGACGGCGATTTGAAGAAAGCTTTGTTTGGTTTTTCAAATAGGAAGTGTGCTTCGCTTGGCTCAGCTCAGGATGGTGTGTGTCTACTCTCGTGCTCTTATTGGGTAGGGGCGGGTTCCACTGTGATGATGTCAGCAGTATAATTGGGTAGGTTTTTAGGTAGAGAATCAGTAGCGTAGGAAGACCCATTGTACGTACCGGTATTTTGCGGCTTAAGAAAGGTTCGTTGTTGTTCTTAAGAAATATTGAAGCTGTGGCCTACTCTGACTCAATTTCATTGAATGGGCAATACTTTGTTTACCCGTACTGCTGGTGCATGGATGTTTACGAACTGTTAAAGTGGTAAGTCAAGATTTTTTTTATTATTATTTTTTTTGAATACCTTTAATTTAACCCGAAAAGTAATGTTTTAATCTGCATTTTTTTTTATGTATAGATATTTACATGATTACATTTTCAATGCCGATTTTTTTTTTATTGGAATGTAAGTATTTTCAGTATTAAAAATATGTGTAGCCTAATATGGTTTATGTAAATAAATATTATAGACAGTAGTGGTATCATTGTATGACTGCATGAGTCTTTTAAAAGATAGAAATTTCTGCCTTTTATGTATTTATTTATTTATTTTCATTGTGCTGCCAGTGAGAGAGAAGCCTCATTTTCCCCTGTCATGGTCTTGAGTACATATTGTGAATTATTCTGTATCGAAATACTGGAAATATTGTATACAACACGTACCTTGAAATCATAAAATACATATTGCAGTTACTGTACCATGTTTTCATATTCACCTCATGTACAGATACTTATCACAAGTCTGGTCAGGATTAGAAGCAGGCTGTGGGAATTGTTTTACATTAAATATGTATTTGAAAATGTTAATGTAATCTCCTAATATATGCCAATTAACAGTACTATGTGTCTGTATGTACAAAATAATACAACAGAGGTATAACTACAGTGTAGGGAATGCAGTTAAGCTACCCACACTTTGAAGTGTAGTCTATGTCAAATTAGTTTTAGAATGTTTCACAACAGCACATCACTCCCAATACCTACTACATTTGTGTACAGTGTTGTTACAATAAAAAAATATGTCACAAACGAATCCCCCAATTTAACCATCTGTGTTTCTATGACATAGCAGTAACACTGTTGGGGTGTAAAGTGGTTTGATTTCAGTTTAGTTCTACATCTCAAGTAATTAATGTATGCTGTATATTTCATAAATCAAGGCTGATTTCCTTGTACTGTCCCCACTCAACATATCTGTTTGTTGTCACAAATACAGTAAAAGTCATGACTTTGAGGTTGTAAGGTAAAAGTATTTAAATTCCATTTGAAAAGGGTTTCTCAGTTTCAATAAAAGCCAGTGTCAAAGTGAGTGTTGTCATTTTCTTTCATTTTAAAATTCCGTGCTTAAAGCACAGCACAATTATCGGAATAAAATGAATGGTGACTGATAATGTGGAGACGTTTAATTATATAACAGAAATCATAACTTCCAGATGAAATACACTTTAAGACAAGCTTTAGAAGGTGGCTCACACATATTGAAGCCTTCAATAAATTTACAGAAAAAGTGAAAATAACAAAAAGGCCCTTTCTTTACTGCATGTAATTTTTAGCGAGAAACACAGATACAATATACAAAACATGTAAGCAGGTTTCATGCAGTAAGAGAGCTTGTTACTGTGGGGACCCCTTTGACTGGAACACTGCCATGTAAAATAAGAATTGGAAATGTATCTCCCTTTCCCTTCCTCTTTGTTTACCGTACAGTAAGGACAATTTGAAATGACTAGCTAACTTTCAGATGAACAACTTTAAGCAGAACACAGCCTTTTTTAAATTGTGAAGCTGCTTGTAACATAGAGTTAGATATGTTTTATGTCAAAAGAAGGCAGCATTTCTGATTGGATACTCCTGGGTCTGGGTCTGTCCATGCCAAATACCCACACATTGTCTATTTTAGGGGGTGGGCAATATCAATAATGACTGTTTATACTGCACAGTTATTATACATAGAACCGATTTGGGATTCAAATGGAAGAGGAGCAGTTTTAAGAATAGGGCTTTGACAAGAGCGTACACCAATTTTCCTCTGACAAATTGTATGGAATGTTGCCTATTGGCTGAATGAGTTGTTTACATGTTGGACACTGCTGTCTGGAACAGTACAGTACATTTTTTGTGCTAGAGATGTATTTTGGCACGACTTTAAAACGTATCCTTGGGGACTTGTGCGGAAACATCACTGTTCTGTTATAGTTTTTATTAACATTTATACTGGATACTTATTTCACTGTGGTTTCAGGTTATAAATTTGATGGTTCATGTTCGCAACGTATTTACCCAAGTGGAGATGGATGGATGGATGGATGGATGGATGGATGGAGGGGGGGTGCATACTCTGCAAGCTTAGAATTTTTTACATTACACAGACATTCATGTAATGTATAGGCCTAATGAAAGTGATTATTAGAATAATAATCCACATATCTGAAGTTCTGTATAATATACTGATTTATTAATTTCCCATTTCATAGAAATACATAAACTGTACTTAAAAGCTCACAGGTACTTTATCATTTATACAATATACATGGCTACAGTATACTTTAAAAGAAAACGACAAAATCAAACATTAGACTCGGTCAAACTTTGAAATATATTCATTGAAACAGAGTATGATACTGTTGCCTGAGGAAAACACAACACAAAACATGAGGCTTTTATAAAGAGACACTTCTACCTACTTTCCCTGATAGGTGCCCCACTGTGACACACAGTACAGTAGAGATCAATAAGACATTATGACAGCCTTCAAACTCTGCAAAGCAACAGCTGAGGGTGGATCCCTGGTTCTTGGCAGATTATTCAGTCATTCAGCTGGGCACTACCTGTGATTTGGTCAGGTGTGTTTTTGCTGCTACTGGTTGTATTAGGTAGAGGGTTCAACAGGGCGAGCCAATTTTCATGCCTATTAGGGTAGCCAGCTTTAAAAAAGTATCAAAGAATAATGCAGGATTATTTGAACATTGAAGTACAATGACTTCCCACTGTAGCGCCATAAGTCAGAATCCTCCTTCCCTGTTCTTTCATCATAGTACTGCACATAAAGATAGGCGTGGATGCAGTTACTGTAGCATGACGCCACCCCTACAGTATATCAGAAACCGCCAAAGGGGGTATGTTTTAAAAAATACAAGTATTTTACGACCACAGAAAAAAAAAAATCTATAACTGGTTTGGCTAGGAATCAGACATATTTAAGTGTGGGCGGATATTGGTAAATTAAACAGATGGGTAACCTATCTGTTAAGAGATCTCTGACTTGGATGGAATTGTTTTTTTCGAGGCAGAGTAAACTGTCATGTTTTTGATATGCAGGTTAGTTTTGAAAGGCATACTAGATAAGTTAATTCACATTAACATAAACAAAGGTCTTGTCTCACGAAGGCATTAGCCAGAGCCTTTGTCTGCTTTACTTGACTTAGTTTCTTGTGGTTTTACTGTACCATGTAAATCACTGTACATTTATTTTTTAGACACAAACCATGAACTACGTTGGGCAGCTTGCCGGTCAGGTGTTTGTCCAGGTGAAGGAGCTATATAGAGGACTAAATCCTGCAACACTATCAGGATGCATTGATATCATTGTGGTGCGTCGGCCAGATGGGACTCTCCAGTGCTCTCCGTTCCACGTCCGGTTTGGGAAAATGGGGGTGCTGAGGTCACGGGAGAAAGTGGTAAGACAATGTGTCTGGGGGGAAAAAAAGTAATCAAATGATTTTGTCAGCATGATCAACATAATTGAAAAAACTTTTTTTTTTTATGATTTGTAATGTTTAAATGCAGACCTAGTGGTTTATGCTAGTTGTTGGTCATACATAATCAATGTTATTATTTTTTGAATTGACACCTACATGTATTGGCTGTTCAAGAAAACATTTACTTCAACAATGATGTGAGATTTCTAGGCAGCTGCTGTCTTACAATTTGTTACTTGCCTCTTGTGGATCACTTGCATAAAACAATCTGGTGGTGCTTTCTAAATAAACACATTAGTGAAGAAATAAAAGGTGTAGCACAACTTTCCTATTAGTAATACAAAATGTTGTAGACTTTCTCAGTACTGTTTGATGTGAATCTGTGCTTAAAGTGTATAGTCACGTTTTACTTTTACTTGTATGGATTATTTAGATGCAAAACTAAGAAGAATTTTAGTTTTTCATGAATTGTTAGCACTTTAATGTTACAGCAAACCAAGAAAGAAAAGTCAAGTGTTTCGTGTTTGGTACTACTGTGGGTATTTTTTGTACAAATGCCGTAAGACATGTATAAGAGGTTGGGTGTTAACACTGAGGCAGCATGCACTCTTAGTTTTAACTAATTTATACGAGTATTTAATACATATTTTAGAGAAGTAGATTTTTATTTAATCAATGGTGTGCAAGTGATATTATAAGAAACCGAAATTAACATCTTGATGGCTCTATGTTCTTATAGTTTATTTGGCAGACACCTTTATTCACAGGCGACTTTTAATTAAGAAAGTCACATATAATTGCCTATGTTGGTTTGACAGATACTCATTGCAGCTTTTCCCTGTTCTGGAAAGTACCAATAGTATGACATTCACTCACTGAGATTTTCTTCTCATTCATACTATTGCATTTTCCAGATTATATTTGGTCTCAAACTCTAGGTGTAATTTGTTTGGACTTGTCTTTTTAAATGTAACTTGTCTTCATTAAAACATACTGTTAAGAACCAGAACTTCTTTGGAGGAAATATTATTTTTTTAACAGACATTTGAAAAAGTAATATATTTGTCAACAATTATAGCATTAGTGATTGTTTACAACTTCCAACATTGCACTTTTACTGTAAAAAAAAAACAAAAAAAAAACAGTATCATTGTTTTATGGTTTATGGTTCACTATAACTGAGACTTTAGAATAAGTACTTCCTTTATCAATGTTTAAATATGATGTCAAAAATGGACCCACAGGTAATAAATGCTGAAAGGATTTTCTCATCGACAAAGGCAACAATAGGCTTTCCTTTGATAGGCTTTCACAACTCATCTGTTTCTCTCATTTTTTTATTAGGTGGACATAGAAATTAATGGGGAACCTGTGAGCTTACATATGAAGCTTGGAGAAAATGGGGAAGCCTTCTTTGTTCAGGAAACAGGGGATGATAAGGTAGGCCTGAAATTGATTTACATAGCCATTACACAGAGAAAAAAATGTCTAACAATTTAACTATTCATTTTATTGTCTGATCACTTTTGTTTGGTTTAATTGCAAACCCTGTTCTGATCCTCCTCCTTCTGGCTCTGATTTCTTATTCACTTGCAAATAAGGCACATCACTCATAAAAGGAAGTACTGTATACATAGCGTTCCACATTTCCAGTTTATTCCGAATTTTACCGAAACTGAACCTTGTCTTTTACTGATTTATACCTGAGTTTTAGTCTACTATTCAGTATTTAACCAGTACTATTTTCTAGAAAAGACACAATATTTTTTATTAAAAAAAACTCTGACATTGTAATAAGCAGCCCTACACTGACCTAGGATACAGCAGGTACGTTTAGACGTCAGAGGATCAAATAACGTTCAAACGTTGCATGTGATTGGTTCTCTGTTACTTCACAAACACATTATCACCTGATTCTGTTGGTCAATGGTGAATCAAAGTCTGATTATTGTGACAAGTGCTGGTAACTAGCTTGATCAAAAACTAAATTGAAATACTTACCTTAAAATATAACATTTTGAGTGGATGAGGAGTGGAGGGAAAATGTAAATCAGTTTATGAATATTCAAAAGAAAACAAATGTTTCGAAGTATACAAAAAGCCAAATAGCAGAAGTGAGCCAGATGAGGCAGAGGATGCATAGTGATGCAAATACTGCTGCATTGAGGTACATATTCACGCTGACAGATAAAACTAAAACCAAGAAAGTGAACTGAGAGACGAGCAATCAATTTCTGTGGCTTTTACACGCGCTTTAATAAAAGAGAGAGAGTGCAGAATGACTGTTAATGAGTTTGTCAGAGCTCTGTGCTTTGCTGGACAGCCTCTGTTTATTGCAGAGGGGTGTGGTGATTTTGTGCGACAGTACTATCCATCACATCAGCTAAAACACTGCCTAACACCGACAATCTTGTAAATATTTGACAGAAAATGATGATGCTTTAGTTGGTAAACTTATGGAACTCACTGATGGAAATGTCCAGTGTGATTTTTGACTTCCAATGCCTTGGACCATCCAGTTCTGTCAATTTTCTTTTCATTTTATGATTCCAAGGTATAAACCTGGCGTGTGTTGTGCTAATGTCACGTTCACATCTTCTGCAGATACTAGCTCTGTCAGCACAGCGATTGCCCAAACGTTCGCAAAGTACCTGCTAACTTGAGAAAATGTGTCCTTGACTTGCACAGATTCTGCTTCATCATACATGGCAAAATTTGCGAGGACATTAAACTTAATCAGAAACCAGAACTGCTACGCATCATATTCCACATGTAAAGTGTGTATAGTGAGAATTTTTTTTAGTCGATGTTTTAATTAAAAACATTTTTTTAATGTTTGTATCTCTATTTTAATATTTGTAAAATATACTTGGAAAAATCCCGGGATACATGTGTTAAGATAAAAACTGAAAATGCGGAACGCTGTGTGTACAGTAAATGGCTAAAATATGAATTATTATAATCAGTTTAGTTTTGATCAAATCCAACATTACTACAGGCATTACCACTTAATGTGTATTTTCATATTTTCTTTTAAGAAATAAATAAAAAAAAAAGAAAATTCTAGAAACATTTACAGTAGCGTTTAAAAATTTCTCTTTTCTGAAATATAAAATTTTACAATCAAAGAGTGTCATGTGCAGTGATTAAGTTTGGACCCTGGTTTAATTGACTAATGGACTGCAATAGACCATTTGCCTATGACGGAGGAGCAGGAATAACAATGTGACACTGACCTTTGCAGCAGGACATTCCGTGTATCAGTGACGGGATCAAACCACGTAAACAAGTAGAATGGGACTTCAGCTCTCACTCAGCTGTGATTCACTCTATCCCTGGTTCTGCTTGGCATCAAGTTTCAGGCAGTTTTGGAATTTTGTAAAATAGTTCTGATTGTGATTCAGTGGGCATTTACAGATTTCTATTTGCTTGTTTATGTAAATACAGTCCTGCAGAAGTGACCTTGAAAACTTGGGTTGTTGGCAGTTTTACAAAACATAAAATACATTTTATGCCCCCTTTATAACACTGTCATAGTTGGAGTTGTATTTAAGAGATTGCTATTTGTGTTCAGCCAAATATAACAAAAGTGAAGACCTTGCAAAGTCACACGTTTGTTATGTCAGATCATTCTCACGTGGTAAGTAAGTGCATTCCCCACCCAGTCCAGTTTTGATTGAACGCATGCTCCTCTGCTGCTATGGAGCAGGTTTGTGAGTAAGGGTTAAATCAACTAGTCAGGCTACAGTAAGTCTGTTTAAACTAACAAGTCAACAACAGTGTATGGAGGGAGGTAGGTAGCTAGGTGGGGGGTCAGCTTCACCTTCAGGTGGCTTTACATTGAACACAAGAAAATGCTTTACAAATGAATGTATTGTGTATGTTTGTAACCCAGATGAGAAGCATGATGCAGTGGTGTCTGAGCTATTTTTTTACTGCTTGCAGGTTCTCGAGGTTTAGAGTCCACCCCTATGAAAAGACAGTTACTTTATAAAAGTGGCTGTTGCATATCTACGAAATCTTTGAAAACTAAAATACAGTGTAAGGTATAGTCACATGAACTGGGTGTCACAAAGCGGACAAATAAGTGACTCTCCCAAATACAGCATGCTTCTCCTAATGTGGACAATGAGGACAAAGCCTTTAGGCAGCTGTCCAATTAAAACAAAAGTGCAAGACATAAAGTACTTGGTGGGGACGACAAAATGGTCTAGTCTTTTCTTTGTTGCGCTTTCTAAAACACGTTGATTGTGTGCTAGTTCGCCATTGGTGTCTGATAAAGCAGGGGTTCCCAAACTGGTCCACGGCCCAAGGGTGGGCCGCGACACAGTCCCGGGTGGGCCGCGGGAGCAATGACATTCTATGTATTGTTTTCTATTAATAGTGAAAAGCAGGCGCCAGCGGCAGCTGTAACTGTAGAAAAATAAAGTATAGCAACGGGGTCTTGGTGGACTGTCAATCGAAGCAGAAATTCACAAATCAGAGCTAACAGATGGCCTACCTGTAGGCGGGATGTAAAGCGAGAGCTCTGACAATAGGGCAGTGTTAAGGCCATGTGATCATTCTGCTGGCAGATGTAAACATTGTGTTCAGTATTAATAAAATTACAACAAATCGAATCCGCAAACAAAGAATACGTTTTGCAAAGTATACAGAACAAAAAAGGCAGCTACAGGAGTTTGAATGCATTTGTACCGTGGGCTCAGTTTTGATAACGTTAATTTAAAAATGCAATTGATGCTTATGATGAATACGTTTTTGTGACTAATTAGCTATTAACATTTTAAATATTTAGTACTTTGATGTATGTTTCAATATTAACTAAATCAGGTTATTCATCAAACTGATACATCTTGTTACATACCGGTAACTGATTTATTAAAATGTTTGGATATACTGCTATTTTATTGATTATTGGCTTGTTAGAATAATAACGCTAGAATATGTTTTGTTTGAAAATAATTTTAAAAAGAATTTTTTGACTGATTCAAATTTCGCTATAGATGGATTTATTTTCCTAAGTTTTCTTTTGTTTAAATGGCGCAGCTGTGCTCCAATTTTTTTGGGGGGGGGGATGTTCCAAGCCAACTGAATGTGATTTTGCAAGTTGTATTTGGTTGTACAGAGTAGTGGCGAAAAAAGTAACTTCTGTAAGGCTCTCGTTTCCGTCTGTATTGTGTGCATTTGTCTTTTTTGTGCATGACAGTTCAGCGTGAGAGGTAACGGCTGGAAGTTTTATTTACAGTGTTCAGAAATTAGGATTTAAGAGTTATGTTCTTGTGCACGTTGTACTGGTTTTACTCAAAAGTTCAGGTATTTATGAATGGGAATAATAAGAGACATGCACTTTTTTGTTTGATGAGCAAAAAAAATAACGGCATTTCTAAAATGTTCAATTATACAAAAGTACCTAATTTAAAGGTTTGATACAAACTTCTGTTTAGTTTTTGCAATTTATATTATTTACTAAAATTAAAGTGTTTCAAAAATGTTTATTTTCACTCAGTGCATATTCTATGTGATTTCCATCTTTCATAATAGTTAGTCAAATGAATAAAGGACAGTTTAGATTAGGTTTATTTATAATGTTACAGGTTTAAACATATAAAATGTTTTTAATTTAACAGTGGTTAAAGAAAAGGGCTTGTAACCAGGAGGTCCCTGGTTCAAATCCCACCTCAGCCACTGACTCATTGTGTGACCCTGAGCAAGTCACTTAACCTTCTTGTGCTCCGTCTATCGGGTGAGACGTAATTGTAAGTGACTCTGCAGCTGATGCATAGTTCACACACCCTAGTCTCTGTAAGTCGCCTTGGATAAAGGTGTCTGCTAAATAACTAAATAAACAATAATTTTCTCAAGGAGTGCTAATAGTGGGCCGCAGTGCCAAAAGCAGCTGAGCAGGTGGGCCTCGGGTAAAAAAGCTTGGGAACCCCAGTGATAAAGGACAGGATTTCTTGGCATAAACATAACTTTAAAAGGCAATTCTACTCACATTTACTGTAAAGAGTTAGTTATCTTAATGCAAGAGCATTAAAGTTCCATAAGATATAGTTACTCAGGTTTAAGGTGCATTTTAGAGGACAGAGATAGGGTGAACATTTTTCAGTTTTGATCTATAAATGTCACACTACAATATATTTCCTGCCTAAAAGGTCCGAAGCATATTCCTTGCTGTCTCCAGTACACTCTTTTTTGAAATTTTGAAATCTCAAGAGTTAACTGAATCCAGGCATGATGCTAATTTTTATTTTTTTAATTGAGGAATGAAGAATTCACAGATTATTACCCCCATGTATAGTACAATAAATAATTTTCCTAGTACTGGCACAGTAGTGTGCAGGGGGTTTCCACATGGAGAAATATTTGTCTATCAGACAGACGTGACCTAAATCAAGCTGTGATAATCTGCACTTAGATTAACTTTGATCAATTTCAGTTTCAGATCAATGCTGCTTAACGTTTGCAATGTATTTCCGTGGAGTAACCCTCTTTCCATTTGCTGCAGAGTATCAGTAAATCACATACTGTAGCAGTCCCTATAGGATTTTACAGCTGAAGAAGGATTTTCTAGTTCGGAGTGGTTTATCTTTTTCAGTTGTAAAATTCAATACGCTTTACGGTGTGCAAAATTATCTTATCGACAGATAGTCGCCAACACAAACTGAATACAGTGTAAGCATTTCTGACTGTAACCATGAATAGGTTTAGTTTACAGAGTTTCTACACATTAAATTAAGACGCTTCTCGAGTAATTCTTTTTTTGGCATTAATCGTTGTAGTCTTTTTTCAAACCCATTATTAGCCTTAAATAGGATACTTGCCCTCTAAATCAAAAGAGCCATCAGTTGGACAGTCCTGGCCTTTATGAGTTTAGTACGACGGTTTGTCTGGTTTACACATGTTTTGTTCAGTTCCTAAATCATGGAGAATTCATGCTCCGCTGTGTAGATTATATGTTTTAAAATGTCGACCCACACCACGACAGCATTAGAAAGTTGCCTGTCATGCTCAGCAAAATGTGTAAAATAGCCTACGTCACTGTGTAGAACTTGGCTGGCTGTAACTGTTTCAATAATGCATCGATAAGGAATGCAAAGGCATGCAAAGTAACAGCCAAAGTGGACCGTGATCTATTAGCTCAATTGATTGTGGAAACTATTATTAGCTATGCAGGCTGAATTCGTGCACACTGTGCATTATTCTGCACCCTGACAGTTTTATTTATTTATTTATTTTTATTTTTTTTAATAACCTGGTTATAATTCCACGACTAGTACAGTATCTATCTATCTATCTATCTATCTATCTATCTATCTATCTGATTCAGTACTTTTGACGCATCAGCAGAAGACCTCGACTGCCCTTCAATCTGATAAGAGTTAGTGATAGCTGCATTGCTGCACAGTCACAACAACTTTATCTAATTTTGTGTTTTGGCTTTTCACATTTATTTTGGCTGAAAGGTAAAAAGCCAAGTTAGCTTCTGAAACTGTGTTCGAGTTGAAGGATGTTCATTATGAATCATACTAGACTTGGTAGCCAGTAAGACAGCAAGAGGTTCCAGAGAGGATTAGAAGTGCTGAAGCAATAATAGATTATAACGTTTTTCTACAGTACATTGTATCTACCGTAGATTCATGCATCCCAATGCAGTACGAAGGCAAAAGTATTTCTGGTACTTTTAAATTTTGCAGCTTAATTTTTTTAAGTTGATACATTACTGTTGTATACATCATATGGCAGTTTGTTTACATAAACTCGTTTATTTTTTCAAACTCCTACTTTCTGTAAATTAATGTTCAATAAAACAAAATGAGCAGAAAACAAAACAAACCCCAAATGAATGATAGCAGACCCCCAAGATATCCATATATTAAAAATATATGTTTTACCCACTTCTCCCTACAATGACACCAAAAAGCATTTGTTGTGTGGCAAGATGTTCAGACCTCTTTACCTCAGCAACACCTTCCTGTGTCAGTTAATGCATTTAAAACAAAAGGCTGTTTTTGCTTCCCTCCCTTATTCTCTGTCTGTCTCTCCTTGCAGGAGATTATCCCCTCATACCTTGCTACCTCCCCCATCCTCTCAGATGGGGCCACGCTCATGGAAGCACAGATGAAGAAGAATTCGGTGGAGAGGCACAGAAGCTCTGCCCACAGTGCATCTTCTCAATCACTGATCTCCATTCACGTGTCCCAAACAGGAGCGGACTGCCAGCCAGGCATCGGCTCCTTGAAGAAAAGACGGAAGAAACGACGGAAACCAAAGCTCGACAGCATGAAGAGAGAGGACAGTGGAGATCACTCTGAAGATGAAGACATGTTTCCTATTGACATGAGCTCTGACGAGGAAGCTGAGCTGGCAGACAGTGCGGGGTAGGTTGGGGGGGATGCAGGGTTAGTATATGCTTGACATGTGAATGGGTTAACATCCGCTGATATCGACTGTTACATGCAGTAAATAATTCTGTTCAGAACAATTGTTTCAAGACAGTCTTACAACCACAGTGATTTAAGCACTGGGGACCTACAGTGCCTTGCGAAAGTATTCGGCCCCCTTGAACTTTGCGACCTTTTGCCACATTTCAGGCTTCAAACATAAAGATATGAAACTGTAATTTTATGTGAAGAATCAACAAGAAGTGGGACACAATCATGAAGTGGAACGAAATTTATTGGATATTTCAAACTTTTTTAACAAATAAAAAACTGAAAAATTGGGCGTGCAAAATTATTCAGCCCCTTTACTTTCAGTGCAGCAAACTCTCTCCAGAAGTTCAGTGAGGATCTCTGAATGATCCAATGTTGACCTAAATGACTAATGATGATAAATAGAATCCACCTGTGTGTAATCAAGTCTCTGTATAAATGCACCTGCACTGTGATAGTCTCAGAGGTCCGTTTAAAGCGCAGAGAGCATCATGAAGAACAAGAAACACACCAGGCAGGTCCGAGATACTGTTGTGGAGAAGTTTAAAGCCGGATTTGGATACAAAAAGATTTCCCAAGCTTTAAACATCCCAAGGAGCACTGTGCAAGCGATAATATTGAAATGGAAGGAGTATCAGACCACTGCAAATCTACCAAGACCTGGCCGTCCCTCTAAACTTTCAGCTCATACAAGGAGAAGACTGATCAGAGATGCAGCCAAGAGGCCCATGATCACTCTGGATGAACTGCAGAGATCTACAGCTGAGGTGGGAGACTCTGTCCATAGGACAACAATCAGTCGTATACTGCACAAATCTGGCCTTTATGGAAGAGTGGCAAGAAGAAAGCCATTTCTTAAAGATATCCATAAAAAGTGTCGTTTACAGTTTGCCACAAGCCACCTGGGAGACACACCAAACATGTGGAAGAAGGTGCTCTGGTCAGATGAAACCAAAATCGAACTTTTTGGCTACAATGCAAAACGTTACGTTTGGCGTAAAAGCAACACAGCTCATCACCCTGAACACACCATCCCCACTGTCAAACATGGTGGTGGCAGCATCATGGTTTGGGCCTGCTTTTCTTCAGCAGGGACAGGGAAGATGGTTAAAATTGATGGGAAGATGGATGGAGCCAAATACAGGACCATTCTGGAAGAAAACCTGATGGAGTCTGCAAAAGACCTGAGACTGGGACGGAGATTTGTCTTCCAACAAGACAATGATCCAAAACATAAAGCAAAATCTACAATGGAATGGTTCACAAATAAACATATCCAGGTGTTAGAATGGCCAAGTCAAAGTCCAGACCTGAATCCAATCGAGAATCTGTGGAAAGAACTGAAAACTGCTGTTCACAAATGCTCTCCATTCAACCTCACTGAGCTCGAGCTGTTTTGCAAGGAGGAATGGGCAAAAATTTCAGTCTCTCGATGTGCAAAACTGATGGAGACATACCCCAAGCGACTTACAGCTGTAATCGCAGCAAAAGGTGGCGCTACAAAGTATTAACTTAAGGGGGCTGAATAATTTTGCACGCTCAATTTTTCAGTTTTTTATTTGTTAAAAAAGTTTGAAATATCCAATAAATTTCGTTCCACTTCATGATTGTGTCCCACTTGTTGTTGATTCTTCACAAAAAATTACAGTTTCATATCTTTATGTTTGAAGCCTGAAATGTGGCAAAAGGTCGCAAAGTTCAAGGGGGCCGAATACTTTCGCAAGGCACTGTACGTACAGTGACTTGCTTGTCATTGGTCGACCCAGGATATCATTAGGTCGTTTTCTCTATTCCAAAACTAAAAAAAAAAAAAAAGTTAAAGTTGTTTGAATATATATTCTTTGCTTTCAGGCCCTTGCTTTCTTTGGGGGGGGAGGGGGGGTCATCTTTCACCCCAGGAGTGGTTCCAAACACAATAGAAGCAAGGGCGTGTATGTGTAACTGCTACATCAATGTCTGATTTTTAATTAGCTGGTCTACACAATCGGCGTGGTCTGTTTACAAATGATCTTCAGCCTCTCAAAGTTTCTTCCCCTTTACAAACATTCTTAAACAAATAAATTGAGCGCTTGACAGCAGAAGTTTTTAAATGAAAACAGTGATGTGGTGGATCAGTGTGTAGTCTGTGATAAATGTGGCAAGGGTTGATTTGATAATGCTAATATGAACTTCATTGCTCTAAATTCATTTTTATTTATTTGGTACAGAGCATCAGCACGGGATGAAAAACCATTGAGCAGTGACTACACACAGAGTACAGTACGTGCTTGTTCAGATGGAGAATGGTCACCTATTCAAAGGCAAGTGTGACCATTGTTGCATTGGCATGTCAGCAAAAACATGCAGCACATTTCTGGTAAATGCTGATTTTGTTCTTCACAGTTTTAATGTTTTATTGACACAGCTTAAACGATGCTTCCTGTCATCATTGTCACATCTGCTACATTTTTCTAGACAGACTTTCATGCAGCTTCTTTGACACCTGCATGGTGGCTGTAGAAATCTTTATTATCAGACAGCAGCTGCTCTGTATATAAAAAAGTGACAAGCTTTGTTGGCTCTGTATTTGCTGCAGACTGCTTCTTATATCATTGCCAGCAATGGTGAAAACTGTTTTGCAAAAGTTATGTAAAGTGATAGCCTTCAGCATAGATGTGAAGACACAACAAGTGGACAGTGAATTTATAAAGCATAGGTAGCCAGAGGCTGAAGGCATCATACTGTTTGAGAAGTGAGAAGAGTGGTCTCAGTAAAACCTTGCTCTTCCATGCTCGCTGAATGATTTTATTGTTGGAAAGGCCTGACGTCTCCTAGAGAGACTATGCTGTACAATATGTTTTTCTCTTTACCAAAACCAATACCACAGGTAATACTAACGAAACAGAGAGAAGAATTACATTTATTTGACATGTAACTTTTTCTCTTTTAATGTTCTGTAAAATGTAGCAAGACCGTAGAGTGCAAAGGTCCATCCTCTGTTTTACATGTCCCTGGCAGTGGAGGCTTGTCTGTCTCTTGCCCACAGCAACCTTCTCTCTTCCAGTCTTCAGACAGGTATAGGACTGATAAATCATCTTGTCCCACACTGTGACCCCCCCCCCCATAACACGGTTTCTGCCTACTAACAATTGTAAGGTAGAACAAGGAAGTGGCAAACGGACACTCTGATCTGGTGTGGTGCTGAGGTTTCACTGCCTGACTTCAATGTGTGATTTTATGCACATTTTAATGATTGGCTGTTGTGCTTTTTAATACATGGTGAGGATGAGGAAGGTAGGATGGTTAGGATCACTGCGGTGGGTCTGAAACAAACAACAAGCTGCTTAACAATAACACTGTTTGACTTTAGGCTCAGTTTTTCCTGAAAGTTGCAATTACTGAAAAAAAAAAAACCAACGGTCATTTGTGGTCCTTAACCTGATCCCAGTATGTGTGTGTGTGTGTGTGTGGGTATTACTATCAATGTGTGGACAACATTTGAGAAAATGTCCCCACAAAGATAGTAACTCCTGAAAAAACAACGTTGTGGGGACGTCCCCACTTTGTAAAACCCCTTTTTTAAGAACTAAATATGTCTTAAAAAAAAAAGAAAAAAAAGTGCCAAAATATTTAGTGTGTTGTCGACTTTCACCCTGCGTGGAGTTTTGTCTGACTGGAGTTAGAAATAGTAAATAAAAATATAGTGAGAGTCAATGAGAAGTCCACACAAATATAGGAATGCAAACGTGTGTGTGTGTGTGTGTGTGTGTGTTGTTTCCAAGTGTCTTACCACAAATGTTCCACAAAACTTACTCGAAGCCTACTCGAAATGTTAATTAAAAGGTCTAGAGCATTAAAGCTTGTAAATACTTGTTTTGAAAGATTAAACGTATTTTTTCTTTGGGAGCATTTTTAATATATCACTTAAGAAGATTCAGTGTGGTCTTTAAGATTAATTATCCTGCATGTCGCTTGTTGCTGGTTGACGTGTTGGTATAGGTTTGAAAACATTTGTGTTGGAAGATGATTGAATTGTTGCCATTCTAACTAAGCTTCTTCATGTTTTGATTTTATAGCCCTGGTGGATCCCGCCCTTCAACCCCCAAAAGTGACTCGGAGCTGGTCAAGCCTTCAGACAAAGTGAAGCAGAACAACCCAGAGATGCTTTGGGCCTGGGGAGAGCTCCCTCATGCTGCAAAGGTATGTTCCCCAGTCTTGGTCATCGTCGTCTCATTTTCTAACAGGTTTGAGAATATTTACATTGTTTGTTTTCTTTCTAATATTTCACTTCCAGATATGTCCGTATTATGAGCTTGTGTATCCCAAGTTCTCAAGACCATTTATATTATCCCTGCAATATACATATCATGGTAGAGTTTGCAGAGGTCACACACGGGGGTAGTTAGTGAGTGGAAATCCCAGCATTGCTCTTGAGTGACCTGGAGATGTCAGATGATGGTCAACAAAATACTGAATATGTAAAGGAACAAGATTAGGTGTATTAATTTTTATAAATAAATAAATAAATAATATATATAATATATATATATATAATTACACACACACACAGAGTAGTTTGCAGAAGTATTCCCCCCCTACCAATAATGTCACATTTTGTTGAATTACAAATGATGTATGCACAGTTCTTCAAACAAACTTTTTTTATTCAAAGCTGTAGTGGTTAAACTGAACACTGTTATATGAGGAGGAGGTTAAATGTCAGCAAAACTTGCAAAGAAAATGTACCAAATAAAATTTACTGGTTGCATAAGTATTCAGCCCCTTAAGTCAGTACTTAGTAGAAGCACCTTTTGCAACAATTACTGCTATGAGTCTTTTTGGAGAGGTCTCTACTAGCTTTGCACAGTAGGATGGTGACATTTTTTTGCCCATTCTCCATGGGGAAAATTGCTCCAGTTCTGATAAGTTTCTTGGGGATCGTCGATGGACTGCAATCTTCAGGTCTCACAATACATTTTCAATTGGATTCAAGTCAGGACTTGACTGGGCCACTCAAGAACATTAATTCTCTTCTTGTTCAACCACTCCAGTGTGGCTTTGGCTTTGTGCTTCGGGTAATTGTCTTGCTGAAATGTGAATTTCTTCACCAGTTTCAGAGTCTTGGCTGACTCAAACAGGTTTTCCTCAAGGATTCACCTGTACTTTGCACCATCCATTCTCCCCTCTATCCTGACAAGCTTCCCAGTCCCTGCTGAAGAGAAGCATTCCCATAACATGATGCTGCCACCACCATGCTTGACAGTTGGGATGGTGTTGACTGGGTGATGTGCAGTGTTGGGCTTGTGCCAGACGTAGCGCTTGGAATTTAGACCGAAAAGTTCAATTTTTGTCTTCTCTGACCACAAAATCTTTTTCCACATGTCTGCAGCATTATCTACATGCTTTTTCGCAAACTCCATACGTGCATTAAGATGAGGCTTTTTGAGTATTGGCTTCTTTCTTGCCTACAGGCCAGCTTTGTGTAGGGACCGTCATTATTATTATTATTATTATTATTATTATTATTATTATTATTATTATTATTATTATTATTATTTATTTATTAGCAGACGCCCTTATCCAGGGCGACTTACAGTCGTAAACAAATACATTTCAAGAATCACAGTACAAGTAACAATACAATTATTGTTGATGTGTGAACACTGACTCCCATCTCAGACACAGAAGTTTGCAGATCTTTCAGGGTCATTATTGGCTTCAGAGTGACATCCCGAACCAGTTTCCTGCTTGCCCGGCTGCTCAGTTTGGGAGGGCGACCTGATCTGGGTAGTGTCTGGGTGGTATGATGCATCTCCACTTCTTAATGATGGACTTCACTGTGCTGAGAGGGATAATCGATGCCTTTGAAATTTTCTTGTACCCTTCCCCTGCTCTGTACACCTCTACCACTTTATCCCTGACTTGTTTCGAAAGCTCCTTGGTCATGGTTGCTTTGTTGGATCACTATATGAGTTGCAGGATGAACGCATTTTATACCTGACGTAAATTATCTACAAATTAAACCACTTTGCGTACACACAGGCTGAAACCATTTCACTAATTTTGTGACCTTTCAAACAAATCATTTGCACCTGAGCTGATTTAGGGCTGCAGTAGCAAAGGGGTTGAATACTTATGCAACTGAGATTAATTTGTTTTTCTCTGTAAATCTTACTTATTTATATTCTATATGCATTTTTTAACTTTATCAGTGTGGAGTAGTTTGTGTATATTCTGCATATAAAGTCTAATTTGAAAGCGTCGTGGAGTACGCTTACGTGCCAACAAAATGTGAAAACTTTGCAGGGGGGTGAATACTTTTGCAAACCACTGTGTGTGTATATATGTATATATATATACTGTATGTGTGTGTGTGTATATGTATGTATGTATGTATGTATGTGTGTGTGTGTGTGTATGTGTGTGTATATATATATATATATATATATATATATATATATATATATAACCACATGTCAATATCAAAAATGTATATACATATATTTACTATTGTTTTATTTTTTTTAAGCCTTCGTTCACACAGAAATCGGACCTGTCCACTGTGGTAAACATACCAGTTTCAACAAGCACTCACTTTCGGGTGATTTCCAGTGATTCAACTTCAGAGGCCCATCTGAGTGTTTCACCCTCCCCTCCACTCTTTGAACCAGTGGCTTCAGAGTGCGAACCCCAGGCTGACACAGGCTTTAACGTCAGGCCTGATTTTGAGATGCTAGGAGCAACTGCACCATTATTATCAGAAAATGGAGAGCAATGCCAGGCTGAGCTACAGCCAGTCAGTAAAACAGATTCCCCTTCTAAAAAGAAAGGTACCACATATGCTGTACTCTTTATTAATGGCATGTCACACAGATGAGGTGTAGTAATACACACGTCCAAAAGACAATCTTGTTATTCTCATTTAAACTCTTGTATTTGGTCTCTAACTACACTTACAGTTTTTTATACAGTGCAAAAAGGGAAAAGGGAAATGTATTGGTGCCCCCGTGTGGTTAGTTGGAGGTACTTCAGTTAAATTGTTACCCTTTTAGATACCGTAATAGGATTTGCATATTATTTTAAAAACTCACATTTCAACAATGTAAGCATTAGATTTTATAAGCTAATATTTTGATTATCTTGCCGCCTCAGATTTATTTTTACAGTACTTTATATAATTAAAGATGTTTCTTAAATGGGAATTTCATATTATCAGTTTTACACAGTAATAATTTGATGTCCGAATTAATCTATTTTACAGGTTTTACACCATAACTCTACATAGAAGGGTATAATTTAATACTTTGTTCTATTTATAGATAAGAGAAGTCGACATCTAGGAGCTGATGGTATTTATTTGGATGACATCACCGAGCTGGAACCTGAAGTTGCAGCTTTGTATTTTCCAAAAAGGTAGCTTCTTAATGCAACGGTGAAGTACCTGTAAATACAGTTCTTAAGTGAGATTTGAGGTCAATTTAGGACCCATAAACACTTAATTTACATTTTAAATGATGTTTTGCAACAGTTAAAACACATAGTACTACACATGCTGCTTCAAAGCATTTACTGGTTCTCTATGACAACTAACGTTTTTAAGTTCTTGCAGTGAAACCAGCAATCCTGGTAAGGGCTGCCCCGACAGTGAGGCCAGGTTAGCAAACCAGTCCCCCCAGTCTGTCAGCTCTGGAGTGGACAGCGGGGTCGACAGCTTCTCAGACCAAATCGGAGATCTACCGTCCATTGCCATTTCCCTCTGTGGTGGACTAACTGACAACAAGGAGATAACGAGAGGTACAGCAAAAGAAAATGGAGTGCTGGCTAAAAAAAATACAAAAAGTTCATGTCTTAATGCCCCCCTGTGGTAAATTGGAGGTACTGCTCCAGCAAATTGACCCCAACATTTGTTTTCCCTTTAAATTTGTATACAATTATTTATTTTATTTGTTTAGCATTTTTTTATTTATTTTTAACAGAACTGTTTCAAGAAAAAGCTGTATCGTATCAGCATTTTGTTGAGAACCCGGCAATCATTGATGATCCGAAGCTTGTGGTGAAAATTGGAAGCAAGTAAGTTCTGTGGTATATTACTACATGATAGTGTTTGGCTGGTTTTAATGTAAGTTCTCATTTCTGTGAATTATTTATTTATGTAAATTTCTGCTCAGCAGGATATGCTCCCTAATATGCCCCTTCATCTTGCCTTGCAGGGCAGCTCAGTGTACTTTTGACCAATATTCTGATGTGATTAGCACAATGTGTTTTTTTTTTACCTGCCCTGGCTTTCAGCTGGCCATGCTCAGGAGATGACAGTGTGGTTTTAAAGGCTGGTAATGCTGCACACAAAAGCAATATATTTAATTTAGGTTTTATAAACCCAGGTTGTTTTCCCAATAGTACCTAGTCGCTAGAATATTATTATTATTATTATAATAATAATAATAATAATAATAATAATAATAATAATAATAATAATAATAATAATCTTTATTTATAGAGCGCCTTTCATACCACAAGGTTCAAGGCGCTGCACAAAAAACAAAAAAGAAGATAACAGAACACAAAGATTAAAATCAAAGTTAATAAAACGGCATAAATTGATGAGTAAGTTAAACAGTTACAGTTAAAAAAAAACAAAAAGAGAAAAGACACAATTTAAAACAACTAAAAACAACAATATATAAAATCAAAAAGCTAAATTATAAAAATAGGTCTTAAGCCTAGATTTAAAAGTAGCTACTGTAGGTGAACCTCTGACATGGTCGGGGAGAGAGTTCCACAGCTGCGGAGCACGAACACAAAAAGCAACCTCTCCTTTCCTCCTGAGCCTCACCCTCGGAATACAGAGGAGGCCACTATTAGTCGACCTCAATGCACGCCGAGGCTGATAGAGACAAGAACTCTGAGAGGTAATCTGGTGCCATTCCATTTAGTGCTTTAAATGTAAGCAATAGAATTTTAAAATCAATTCGATATTTCACTGGAAGCCAGTGCAGAGAAGCAAGTACGGGAGTTATATGTGCTCTCCTTTTGGTTTTGGTAAGGACCCTTATTTCTCATCAGTACTGAAAACTGTATCTTTCCAATATTTTAGGTATTATAACTGGGCAACTGCTGCACCTCTGATGGTAGCCATGCAGGTATACCAGAAACCTCTTCCAAAGGTGAGTCAAAACGAAATGTTAGACCAGCAGCAGAACTCAATAACCACATCTCTGTTACAGAGAATGTATTATAGGCTACTTTTGTCCACTCGCCCTCAAGTAACTGGTTACGAATGTAACTCCTTGTGTGCTGTTCTGGTTGATAGAGCTTGCTCACTGTCTGCATTCAGTGTTTGGGTTTTTACTGCTTGCCACTTTGTGATGTCAGTCCTCTGCAGCCATTGTCTTCCCTTGTTGAACAATCAATAATTGCTATTCCTTTAAGACGTGTGACTCAGTGATCCTTAGTTTCCTTTTTGTCGTAGGGCATCCCACTTCCTCTCCCATTTCAGACGCAGATAGTTTTTTGCTTCTACCTATTTTACTACAGCTAACTGCTGTATACTGCGCAACTTGCTTGCATAAATTGAGTACTGTAATCTGCCAAGTGTTTAATCTGTAGTATTTTGTATTTAATCATATCCTGATGTAACTATCACTGACACTGTTATCTGCTGTATTATTGAATTTTATTTTGTCACACTTGTTCTTGCTTGAACCAAAGTCATTGTATTTATCTTGCTCTTAATTGTATTATTACTTGTACTGTAATACTTGAAATGTATTTGCTTATGATTGTAAGTCGCCCTGGATAAGGGCGTCTGCTAAGAAATAATAATAATAATAAATGTACATTATGACATGTCCACTTTATAGTGTACTGATAAAGTGCCCACATCCTGTAAATGTGCAGATGCTCTGTTTTGACATGCATTTAGCTAGATTGTTTTAACATTCGCACGCTTTATCTCGGATGTGTTCCTTTGAAGAAGTTGCTTTCCTCAAATACAGATGACCCTCCCCCTTTCCCTAAGTAAACCACAGCCAGTGCACCAATCACAATGTACCAATATGTACCACTGTAGTTGATGTTATTCTTGCATTCCTAAATAAAATAGACCCATAACGTTATAATATTTCAAGCTTTTTATTTAATTTTCTAACCCGGCTTTGTTTTTATTCCCTGTTTTCCTCTCCTCCTGTTTTAAATATGTGTGCTAAGTATTCATGCTTCAGTTATGTCTTGTGTGCTTTGGGTGGGTTCACATATAATTTGTCGAAGATCTTTGTCTCATCCGGCGTATGTTGTCATTTTAATTTTTGAAATTATTTTTTAGTTGTTGCAGCCTGCAGTTTCTTTTGCATGTTTTTCATTTTTGGGTTCTGTTGGTTATTTTGTGCATTTACTCCAGACCACTGTGGAGAACATCATGAAGGAGAAGATGCCCAAGAAAGGGGGCCGGTGGTGGTTTTCGTGGCGTAGGAGAAACAGCACTGTCAAAGCGGTAAGGCCTCCTCTTTTATCAAGAACACTGTCAGCTCAAAAAATTTGGTGCCCTCTCCGTAACTCA
This sequence comes from Acipenser ruthenus, assembly GCF_902713425.1. Taxonomy (NCBI): domain Eukaryota; kingdom Metazoa; phylum Chordata; class Actinopteri; order Acipenseriformes; family Acipenseridae; genus Acipenser; species Acipenser ruthenus. Next base: position 10,268,158 of record NC_081193.1, read on the forward strand.
GTTTTGGCAGCCAATATGGCACAGAGCCAATGTTTAAATTGTTCTTTTAATACTGACATTTCTTTATTAAAGTAGCTCAAAAACACCTGAACTGTTTCCCACTGTTTTAAGTACGGCAAGGTGTGTTTCTTAACCCTTTATGTGCCATTGCTACTTTGTCATCTACTTATAGTTTACATTTTCACTTTAACTATAAGTGTAAATGTAATGTATCAAATTACATAAATACAGCTTAGGTTCAGATATTTTTTCAAAGAACGATTAATTTGGTAACAATGGGTTAATTCTGATTAAAAAAAAAAAAAAAGAGGGAGCCTATTATAGGTCCCCGTTTGTGCAAGAAAGTCCAAGAGAAGGCATTAAAAATGTCACCTACTAGAAATAAAGGACATACAAATATATCAGAAATAAAGGACATACAAATCGTCACCTCACTACGAAAAGGATATTGCTGCTCTAGAAAGAGTGCAAAGAAGAGCGACCAGAGTTCCTGCCTTTTAAAAGGCATGTCATAGGCAGACAGGCTAAATTATTGAATCTATTCAGTCTTGAACACAGAAGACAACGTGGCGATCTGATTCAAGCATTAAAAATTTTATAAGATATTGACAATGTCGACCCAGCTGACTTTTTCGACCTGAAAAAAAGAAACAAGGACCAGGGGTCACAAATGGAGGTTAGATAAAGGGGCATTCAGAACAGAAAATAGGAGGCACTTTTTTACGCAGAGAATTGTGGGAGTCTGGAACCAACTCCCCAGTAATGTTGTTGAAGCTGACACCCTGGGATCCTTCAAGAAGCTGCTTGATGAGATTCTGGGATCAATAAGCTACTAACAACCAAATGAGCAAGATGGGCCGAATGGCCTCCTGTCGTTTGTAACCTTTCTTATGTTGTTGTGTTCTATATAATTCCTAAAAGGCTGCCTTGTGTGTTTAGTTGTTTTCAGATTTTCAGTTCAGTTTTTGTTTCTTACCTCCATAATCTTTCTTGTCAATTTAAGTCACTCTAGTGTCAATAATCTTTGTGTTTTCATGAGTGTAGTAGTTGGTTTAAAATCTTTAAGGTCTAATAAATTTGATTGCCTCAGCCCACCCCCCACAAAGTAATACTCAGTATCAACTACTGCCCTCCTGCTGTGCTTGTATTTAGAGTAAAAACAAAGTATCTATTCAAACATTTTGTTTTGATAGGAATCCACATCAGAACCAGGAGGCAGTATGTCAGGATCTATAGGAGGAGAGGAGTCTGGGCAAATGAGTTCTTCAGACAGGTAATATTGGAGTAGGACCTCTAGAACACTGAAATACCGTGATTGTATTTACCTTTGCTCTTTTTATATTGGCTGAATCTTCCTACTGTTTTTCCTTGAATTGCTTTTATAACATGTCAGCGGAAATCGGAATATAACTCATTTCAGCTGCACCCAGGAGGAATGACATTGGCTCAACCTGCAGAATACCAAATCAAATGAATGAGCGCGTAAGGGAATGAGTAAGTGGCTGGATGAATGAGTAAATAAATGAATGAGCAAACAGCCATCTGCGATGATGAATGAATAAGGAGCAATTAGGGACAGCTTTACACACCGTGCAGTCTTAAATGTCATCCCAGGAGAGGATACTGTGATTTAATCAATACAGATCGTCCTGTCCCACTGCTCAGAACTCATTTATTTTACATGGGGACTGAGAAATGTAGACGCAGTGTCTGGGCCTTACGCGGTTTTGTTCCGTTTTGTTATTTTAGGTTGAAAGACGAGTCTTCTTCCAGCGATGAAGACACCCATGCCTCCAAGCTGAGCTCCAGCACCTTAAAGCAGGAGGCCCTCTCGTTCTCCTCTTCAAGTGTTTTATACAGAAAAACTCTCCGGCTCACCTCCGAGCAGCTGGTGAGTTTCCATCACAACCAGCTATGAGTGGTGCAAGAGGCTTTTTGGTGTTGACTTTTGGGGACGATCCTTCTGCTTCAGTAAAAAAAGCAGGCTTTCATATTGAACAAGAAATTCAACGAGCCGCCCTGTCAAGCTTTGGAATGTGCCACTACCCCCAGTGTTTATTTTCACACATATGGTGAACACGCGCTAGAAAAGTATATTACCACAGCAAAAAGCTTGGAAGATGTTTCTTCTGAAATTATGTAAATGTAAAACATATTTAAATAAATGGAGATAAAATAACAGGTTATTGCTCAGACTAGTTACCATAACTACTGGTCGAGGGTTTGGTACTTTGACATATAGTACCATTTAGGCCTCTTTCTTACAAACTAAATAAGTAGTCTTAATTGAATTTTTATAAACATTCCTTGGTAGAATTTTGAACTAGATTATTCAGTTCAAATGTGTATGAAGGGGGGATATAGAACTAATAAAGCCTTTATTAATTAACAGGGAAGCCTCCAGCTGAAGAATGGCCCCAACGATGTGGTGTTCAGTGTTACAACACAGTACCAGGGCACATGTCGCTGTGAAGGAACCATCTACCTGTGGAACTGGGATGATAAAATCATTATCTCGGATATTGATGGAACCATTACCAGGTGTGTACTCATTCAACATTAATAACTTCAGTATATGAATTTCAGTACAAATAATAACAAAGCTTTTTCATTACATGTTACCAGAAAACAACCCATAACTATGAAGAAACTGGCAAGCAGTTTTTTTTTTTATTTATATAAATAGGATTTGTGGTGCAGTGTAACTGTGAAGAGCTGTTTACCAAACCATAAATGTGACATTGTGTGAAGAAGAAAATGTCAATTCGGGGCACTGGGCATATGTGTTTTTTTTGTTTTTTTTTATAACTTAACTTTGGTTTTTACTGCTTTATACCTGATTTTTTGTCTACTATTCAATATTTTCCTGGTATTATTTTTAGGAAATACACAATATTTTGATTAAAATTATGTTTTATTTTGACATTGTAATAAGCAACCCTACATTGCATCCTATTATACAGTAGGTACATTTAAATGTCAGGGGATCAAATAACTTTCACAAACACATTATTACCCGATTCTGTTGGCCAATCAAAGTCTGATTATTGTGGCAAGTGCTGGGCGTAGTAACTAGCTTGATCAAAAACTAAACTGAAACACAGTCGGCGCCTCTTAATTGGGAAACCTCGGGAGAAGTAAAAATGTCCCAATTAACCGAGATGCATTTGAAAGGACCTTCGTCACAGTTATATTATGAAAAGAAAAAGAATGAAATCAGAAAACAGTACAGTATGAATACAGTACTGCAGTACCTGTAAATGTTAAATGCGTCATTTGAAATAGGAGTCAGTTTCTGTGACTGAGCTGCTTGGGACTGAACTTTGTCTTCCACCATCCTCAGAAGGGGAAGCACAGCTTGTCTAAGGCGGTCCACCATTTGTAACTTCTGAGCTAAGGTGAGAGCTGGCGGTGCACTGTCATCGTCACAATCAGAATCTCCCTGTCGTTTTAACTTTGACATGCTTGCTGTAATTTGCAGCCTCCAAAAGCTCAGCATTGGTAAGTTCGCCAGCAATTTCTACGTCTTTGTCCATGTCAACGAATTCCTTAAATTCTTCAGACATCCAGTTTTCAGGAACTGAATCATCCCCATCAGACACATCTGCTGCCTCGTCGATGCAGAGGCTGCCCTTGCGAAAGCAGTTCAGGATCGTCTGTGAGCTGACTGCATTCCAAGATTTGTTTGCCAGGTAGAGCGCATTTAGCAGTGTGATGCTGTTGGAAATATCCTTGGCTTTGTTCTCAGGAGCTGCATCAAGAGCACTGATGATGCTGTGGTTGAGCCGGCTCTTGTAATGCGCCTTACAGTTTTTGACCACCGCCGTGTCCATCGGCAGTATTATACTGGTGGTGTTGGGTGGCAGAAACTTGAGGTCGATGTTTGTTAAACAGATGTTTGAGGGATGCACCGAGCAGTTGTCAACCAAGAGGCATATATACGGTGATCCCTTGTGCGAAGAGCCCTTTTCTTTAACCACTGGACCACACTGGTTGTGCAACCACTGCTGAAATATCTGGCCAGTCATCCATGCCTTCTTCGAGCTGGCATAATCCACTGGAAGTCGGTTCAGATCCTTCGGGAAGCAGCGCGGTTGTTTACCCTTGCCAATGATTAATAGAGGTCGCTTTTCAGAGCCCAACATATTCGCACAGAACAGTGCAGTAATTCTCTCCTTGGTTTTCTTGCTGCCAGCTAGCTCCTCTCCTTTAAAGCAGTGACCTTTTTCAAGAAAGCCCCGGAAATACAAACCAGACTCGTCTTCATTGAAGATGTCATTAGGGCTGTATGAATCGAGAGTTTGAGGCAGATTTGTATGCTTCCAGTCCAGGGCAGCACACAAGTCCGCATCTTGGTGCTCACCTTCCTCTTTCTTGAACACTATATTGTGACAAGCTTTCCATCGAGAAAGCCAACCATCAGAGGGCATGAAGTCTGTTCCTTCAGCCACTGCCAAATCTACAGCCGCCGCCTTCAGCATGGGGCCAGACATTTGAGCTGCTTGACTTTAATTTCTGTCTAAAACACAAGAAGAGCGCATTGCTGACCTACTTGTCCTTGCCCGCTCTCTGGCGTTTTTGGTTTGAATTGACGTTGTTTTCAAACTGCTTCAGGGTTTCATCTTTACCATTCACGAGGCGAGACACCTGCGATGTTGACATGCCAAATTTCTTTGCCACAGCAGCCTGAGAAACCACAGGAGACGCCAGCTCCTTCAACAGTTCAGACTTCTGAGCCAGAGGCAAATCAACTCGTTTTCGCTTCTCAGACATGATGACAGGCGAGGTGAGGCAAAGTCACAGCGTAATCACTTACTCTCTGTAATGCTCTGAAAAGCGATCTCCGCTCGTCATTTGAAAATTAAACGAAGTGACTTCTCAATTAAACAACATAAATAGCACTGGGGAGAACCGTCTCACAGGGTTGTATCCCATTTAAGCAGAAATCACGATTTATCAGGATCCCGATTAGTCGGTGCCGACTGTACTTACATGAAAATCTAATATTTTGAGTGGATGAGGAATGGGGAGAAAACGTAAATCAGTTTATGAATATTCAAAAGAAAACAAATGTTTTGAAGTATACAAAAAGCCAAATAGCAGAAGTGGGTCAGATGAGGCAGAGGATGCACAGCGCTGCAGATACTGCTACATTGAGGTACATGTTCGCGCTGACAGAATAAAAGAATATGCTGAAAGTAAGCGACACATTAAACTAAAACGAGAAAGTGAACTGAGAGACAAGCAATACATTTCTGCGGCTTTTACACGCGCTTTAATAAAAGAGAGAGAGCGCAGAATGACTGTGTTAATGAGTTTGGCAGAGCTCTGTGCTTTGCTGGACAGCCACTGTGTATTGCAGAGAGGTGTGTATTGGTGACTTTGTGCGACAGTACTGTCCATCGGGGGGGGGGGAATGTGGCCTTGACTTGCACAGATTAAACTTAATCAGAAACCAGAACTGCTACGTATCATATTCCACATGTAAAGTGTGTATACTGAATTTTTTAACCCTTTTTTTTTTTTTTTTTTTTTTTTTTTTTCCAATTGTTTCAATTGAAAACATTTTTTTTACCTATTTTAATTCGACTTTTAATATTTGTAAAATAAACTTTCCCATAAAAATTCCCAGGAAATTTATTTTTAAGATAAAAACGAAAATACGGAACTCTAGCTTATATAGTATGTAGTGTTTCTTAAGAATACTACTTTTGTTATTTAACCAGGAAAATCCAGTTGTGATTAAAATCTCTTTTATCAAGGGAGACCTGGTCAAGAAGGTGGTTTATAATTTAAAATAAAAAAAAAACACAAAACACACACAAATACAAATGAGCACAACCAATACAAACAAGTTAATACAATTACAAAAAAAAATATTTAGGAGCACTGGCCAAAACAAAAACATGACTCGGCTACATAGATTCATTTAAAAGTATCAAGACAGTAAGTATTATTTCAGTTCCTCCTGAAGTTTATTCCAAGACTATGGAGATAGAAAACAGAATGAACTGGAAAACTTATAACAGTCTAAGATCTAAGATTATAAGCACTACTAGAGGTAGTTAACACTTGTTGTATGTGGGAAATTGCATAAAATGTATTAAAATGTGTTTATCCAATTCATTTAATTCATAAGTAAACATGCTAGTAATTGATCCCACTCATGTCTCTATTTTACAGTTATAAATGATCTACCTTTGATATGGTACTTTTGTTTTTCATAAATATATATATTTTTTAAAAATTGAATTTAATAGGAAAATATATTTGTTTTATGTTAACCTTTCATGTATGACTTCAGATGGTTCAGTGACTCTTCCCTTTCCATACCTCAGGTCTGACACACTGGGTCACATTCTGCCTACCCTTGGCAAGGACTGGACTCATCAGGGCATTGCCCGGCTTTATCACAAAGTTAGCCAGTAAGTTTAAATAGTACAACAATATTTGATTTGACACCTCCAAGCGCTCTACATATTTAACGCAGAACACAAGCCTATAAATATGTTTTGCTTTGTATTCTGTACTATATAATATAATGTATTTTTTTTCCAAGGAATGGCTACAAGTTCATGTACTGCTCAGCCCGTGCTATTGGAATGGCAGACATGACAAGAGGGTACCTGCACTGGGTTAATGAAAGGGGAACCATGCTACCTCAGGGGCCTGTACTGCTGAGCCCAAGCAGTTTATTCTCAGCATTGCACAGGTACGCATTTGTCCTTTAATTTATAATGTAATGTTCTTAAAAGAGTCAGTTGATTATCTCCAGTTGGAAAGATGAGTTCTTTCTTCTGTCAGTCACCCAGCTGACAAAACAGGTGATTTGAGATTTTGCAAGCAGCCCCTAAGGGCCGAGAGAGTCACAGAAGGTCATATAGTTCAAAATCCTGCCTTTAGAAATGCCAGATCTTGTGAAACTCAAGCAATGGGGTCATTTTAAAGGCAGCTACCTTGGGCATTATAGAATTTGTCAGCAGAGGTGCTTAATTACAGCTTTTCAGTCTCATGTGAATGCTTAATATTCAGTTATTGTGCCACAGCATCTCTTTAGAAATAATCATGCTTGAAGAGATTACACTGCAAGTAAATAAAGCAGATTCAGGATATCAGGATATTAATGTGCTATTAAAATGGGTAGCATCATTCTGAGAGATGGAAAACCAAATAACTACTACTACAACTGATGAACACCAACTTTAGGGGTTACCAGCAAATACAAGATTCATTTTTCATTCATTGTTTACTTCTTCTAAATTGGAATAAAATACAATATCTTCAATTACAGAAGCACAATTATCTTTCCTTTTAAAATGATATTGTGCTTTTTGAGTTTACTGGAATGATTCACATGACAGCTTTCTTATTGAAAGATGGTTTAGCCTGATTGTGCTACATTATAGGTTATACATTGAAAGATGAAAACGGGATACTGGGTGCCTTTGACAAGGGAAAGACAGGTTTGTTTATGTTAGAAGCCACAAATTGAGAGTAGATAATTTACATAACAAATAGGGGTCATTCCAGTTGAAGTGGCCCACATTCTGGGGAGGTGTTTCCTTTATCTGTGCTAATGATACATACTGGGAGAAAAGGTTCCGGTTTAGAATACAAAAGGAGAGCTGTGTATCTCTGCCCCACATTGTGAGGGTGGTGAGACAGAGCGTGACTCAGACAATTAAAAGCTTGTTTCAAAAGCTTTCCAAAAAATATTATAATAAAGTTATGCAAGTCGTTGACGTAAGTGGTCCCTGGAATGACCCAGATTGAGACTGGCCAGTATTGCTGGACGGATAGACCAAGCATAAATGCAAGTGTAGAAAAAGAGCTAAGCAAGCATGTCCTTTATCAAAGTAAATTAGTATGGTCATTTTGCATTTCACTTGCTTTTTCCATGCACGTACAATGCATTTGCTGTTAGTTGACATCACTTTGTCATATGCTCTACATTGTTAACCACTGTAAACTTTTATAAAGGACAGCTTGACTTTGTCGTGTCAATCAAACGTAGCTTTTCTGAAGTCCATATTTCCATTTAATGTACACTGTTAACGACGCAGAAATTCTTTGAAATATGTAATATAAGGTAAGGATTTAAGCTACTTCAATCACCCTATCCTCTTATCCTACATGTCTGTATTTGCACTGCTATTGCCTAAAGTAAATGGTGTGTGTTCCTTTGTTTCACACACAGGGTGAATCTTGTAGAATCTCAGAAAGTGTTGTGAATGATGTATTGAAATAAAACTCTCTCATCTTCATCCTCATGGTCCCTGTGAAGAGTGATTGTTATCGATAGAGAGATAAACCTGCTTAGGTTCTAAATAAAATCAATTTTATTTATTTCCTGCAAATATATCTCAGCAGATGTAGACGCATGGAAACAGGAAAAGGTGACTTTTTATAGTGTGCTTTTAGTTCAGATGTCTTTAGTGTGATTATATCTCTTCACTTTGTATTCCATTTATTTTCTCTTCAGTTAGTTATAGAAAAATTAGACCCTCCTGCTGAATATGTGACATATCTGGATGGATTAACACCATGGGGCTGATTTGTCAGTAGCACTGTACTGTACGCCTATCTGTGATATACATCACCTTATCTTGCTGCTTTATTTAGTATTCTCATCACTGGATTCTAATATGCCCTCAGTGATTCACATATTAGAACAGTCAATAACCGCATACTTAAGCTTTTTGTGGCTTTTGTCTTACCTTGTTTTACCATTTTATCAGGGAAGTGATAGAAAAGAAACCAGAGAAGTTTAAGATTGAGTGTCTGACAGACATAAAACATCTCTTTCATCCAAACATTGAGCCTTTCTATGCTGCTTTTGGAAACAGACCTACAGTAAGTAACAGTTCCCTTTATCAAGAAAATGTAATCCTTGCTGAATTACAATCCGCTGTAAACATTTATGACAGAATAATAGTTGATTCGTAACATTGTATACTAATGTCTAAAAAAGGGATACTAACTTTTAGTATTTTCAGTCGATTCCAATCCAGACCCTTGTTCCAATCAGACTTAATTGGACCCCTAGATTCAATTAAACAAAAAGACCTGGTTGGAATAGTGCTCTGCCCAACTCAATTCAGAAATTTAGGACATGACTGGAAAAGGTTGAAAGAACCAATGATTTTCATCAACATTGAGTATACATAGGCAAGGACAAGATATGACATGACAACTTTTTTTAAATCACTAATGCATTCCTTATATATTCAAATAAAATGCCTACAATTAAAATGGCAATTGCATGTTATTGTTATAACAAACTGCAGCAGTAGATATTCTGTATGAAACTGTAGCATCAGCTACAGGATAAAGCTTCTTTATCCTGTTAGTGATAAAGAACGATACAAGCTGATATTCCATGGCAACTATACACACATGGCTTCAGCTTTGTGGGTGAAAATGGCTTGCATCTTACACAGCACCATAGATTTTTAATAATATAGGTTAAATAAGAAAAAAAAATGACCAAGTCTTCTAACCTATTTTTTATTTTTTATTTTTTAAAAAATTTTTAGGATGTGCATTCATATAAGGAAGTAGGAGTTGCTTTGAACAGAATCTTTACAGTTAACCCAAAAGGAGAACTGATACAAGAACATGCAAAGACTAACATATCCTCGTAAGTGATTGCTTTCGTGGTTTACGGTATTGCTCTTAAATCTCTTCTCTAGTTTTTCATTGCAGTCAAAATAGTTCCCCTTTAGTTGGGTTGAATTTTTGCACTGACAGGTATATACCAGAGATGTTTCTTGAGAATCACTTATCCAATTATGATAAAACTTGGTGAGGACATTATTTTGTGCTTGTCAGAATTATGTTATTGTCAGAATTTGGGGATCAAGGAGGTGTATTACAAACTTGTTATAACATAAACATAGGTAGATGTAGGCCATGGCGATCTCATTTTTCATGATATTGCTCTCTAATTTTGTATAATTTATGTTTTACCTAACGTCACCATTTTTATGACATCATCCTTTTAGTCTAATGGTTAATTTATTTTACAACTGTTTTACAACTATTTTACAACAATTTTGTAAAATACATTTTTGTTATTTTCAGTGAAGGGGTAAACCATTGTAGGGATTATTTCACTGATGCAACACTAACCTAGATAGAGCACCATCTTACACTCATGTGTTTTGTCTGCAGTTACGTGAGACTTGGTGAAATCGTGGATCACGTGTTCCCGCTGCTGACACGAGGAGATGCCTCAGACTTCCCCTGTTCTGACACCTACAGTCAGTTCACCTACTGGAGGGAGCTACTGCCGTCTGTGGAAAACCCAGATGTCCGTTTAGAATCCAGTTAAACATTAGAACCAGATGTTGAACAATTGCTTCTGTAACGGGCAGTGTTGTGTGATACACTGCCGTTATGGATTCTGTCCCCTGTCAGTGAAATGGAATTAGGCTAAAAGCTCTAAAACCATGAATGCTGAGGAGCCTGGCTCTTTTGCATTGTGGTTAAGACGCTTACTTGCAGGATGCGGGTTCGCCGGTGTTTAAACACAGATTTTGTTTTCTACACTGGGTTTAGCTCTTTTTTTTTTTAAACAGATACAGTACATTTGTGCATTCTAATCCTACTTTATGTGCATACTAAGTTGTTAATTAATCAAAATAGTCTTTTTTGCTACACTTTTTTTAACATTTTTTAGAGCTCAGAAAACAATTATTATTTTTTTTAATTTTAATGCTGATAGATGTTTTTAAAAGGGGGCTAGGCACATTTCAGCAAAGCAAGTCACTTTGCTTAATACTGAAGCTTTTAATCTTCATTAGAGATCCTTGAAAAAAAATAATTCAATAATAAAGAAAGGTTGTTACTCTTGCAGCCAAATAAAGATACACCCTGGTGAGAACCCTTTTATCATGAGACTGTAAACCATTGCAGTGTGCTGCTTCTCTTTTATTTCTAAGAAAATAAGAACAACACACCAGCACAGCAGGTTAAATACATCGGAGAAGGTATCAGTAGCTTCTTCAGGGCAGAAGAGGGGGACATCGAATTCCCCTGTAGATTGTAATTTATCTGATATGCATATATGTGCCCACCAGTATTCCACAAGCCCTTTTCATCTCCATAAGTTTAAAGCTTCAGGAACTCTGTATGTAGACAGTCATGTGCACTCAGCCTTGACTGAACTGAACTACATAGACACTGTAAAGGTTGACATGAAGTGACAAGCTAGGTAACCAGGGCAACAGATGAACTAGAAGTTTACACGACATGTCTTGTTTCTGGAAACACTACTTTTTAATGATCAAAGCTTTGCAAAGGATTTTCTGCTTTGAATAATTGCATGTTTTGTTAAAATATTAGCCCATATATCAACCATTTGAGTTGGCATAAGTCACTTTTCATTACAGATATGTCTGATTAATCTATCTTTCCGTTTTGTTTTGTGAAGTAACAAAACTGAACCGATTTAAATAATCTCAAGTTTCCTACATCCACTAATCTTTTATGAACTTCAGCTGCAACAATATTCAAATATTAACATCTATGGATCAGAGTTTATAATATATATATCATCCCGTAATACACAAAGTGGGTTTCAGTGATTTTTAATGAATTACAATAATACATCATGTCAACCAATCACAGTGATGTATAAACCGTGTTGGCATGTACAGTGAGGTCTGAAACTTTTTTTTTTTTTTTTTTTTAAACCATAAATTGTACTAAATGTAAAGTGTGATCAGGGTGTCATGTAAACTTCTGTTCATATAGATTCTTAATTCTGTGAAAGTGTTCTTAGGATGATACTATACAGTACTTCAGGATGATGAAGCTTTGGGAGGTTTACTTGAGATTTGTTAATGATAAAGTTACTGTATGTAGACACCTTTAAAGAAAGGTATAGTTACTTCATGTAAATAATGTTAAATTCTACTTTGGCTTCTGGAGAACCTGAAACAAATGTATACGAACATATATGAACTATATCTTTTAATGAAATTATCCTTAATCTCAATATATTGTTTGAATAATGGCTGGGAGTAGTTAGAAAGCAAAATGCCTATTCTTTCTGTGAAAGATAGTGTTATGATCTGCTTTGTATTGCCATACTCATGGTTGTCATTAAATTACTATTTTTGACTGATGTATGTATATAACAGAATCCAATTGTAATGAATGTGTGCAGTGTAATGTCATGTATATATGGCTGTAATTGTAATAAATGCTCAGAATATTCAGACTGTGGTTTGTTTTGTTGATTACAGCCCAAAGCGCTCTCTCCTCCCTCTCTCTCTCTCTCTCTCTCTCTCTCTCTCTCTGCTAACAGAAACCCAGGCACATTCACTGTTTTTACCAAAGAAATATCAGGCTACAGCAGGAGGAGCTAAACAGTGTGTCGGATATTTTCAGTATTATTTGAAGCATCAGTTATAGAAGTATATTCTGTAATGTGATATTTTATAATGGGCTATTTTGTACTGTGATAAATTGTAACAATTGTAAGTCGCCCAGGATAAGGGTGTCTGCCAAGGAATAAATGATAATAATCAATAAAGACATGACAAGTTTTTGGGGGGTTTACTTATAGTACACGTAGTTCTCAAGACCTATGTATACGTTTTCCATTTCATCCAATGGTATTTTAATTTAAACTATGCTTGGCATTTTGGGATTTTTCTATTTAAAAAGCTACAGGTGAAATAGCAGTACTGTTTCTTTGTTATTTGTAGGTCACATGGTCTAATTGAAGTGCCTTTGAACAGTTGCTAACACATTCTGCTTTTACCTATTTTGATTGATATCTACAGTAAGTTGCTTTATCCAGTTCCAGAAACTGGCATACACGTGGCTTTTGTTCCTGTGAGAACAAGAACAGCTTTAGCACAGAGTACAATAGCTATTAGTACTGTAACTACAGCTGTCAAAGGTCTGACATATGTGGTACTCTGCACTACTGAAAAGCAGTTACTGTTTGTGGTAGTTTTCATCCTCAGTACACTGGTTAAACGTCATTGCTGGTTCAAATTAGAACAGAAGAAGTCTGGATGTTATCATTTACAGCTTAGTTTTATTGGAGTTATTCTACATTATGCTGTGGAAGACATTGCCTTGAATGTGGAGTCGTGTGTTTGGACTGGAAGTGCAATTCTGTAAAGAGGGCAGTATCTGGCAAGCATGTTAAATGTTCTACTAAATATGATTTCTTGTTTTTCTGTGGTTCAGCTTTCTGTGCGCTGAACTTCAGACCTAATTGATTATCTAGAATATGTTTAAATTCTCCAAAGATTCAGATGTTTTGACTGTCAATGCTACCTAGTGCTTTAGACTTTCAAGAAGTTAAGAATGACATATCTGGGCTCTGTTACAGCTCAAAAAACAAACATGATTACCATGACGTGACAACTTTTAGATTTATTATTTACTCAAGCAAAAAAGCTTTGATAAGTGTCTTGCTTGTGAGTACTGTACACACAAAGACTGGCTGATGTACTGTAGTAAAGCTATACCAGGTTACATGCTGATAGAAATTATTTAAAAAGGGCACTTTAAACCTCACTAGAAATTATCCTCTAATATACTGTATTCACAAAAATGGCAATCTCATCAATACAAACTGTCAAAGTGAAGAAATATTAAGATTTTTACACTACTGTCAAATGCAGAAGGCTTGTGCTACTGTAGATGACAAAGGAAAGATATGTCAAGTTGAGTTTTGAACAGAGACTATGTAAGTAATGTATTTTATTAAATTAGGGTTATACTATGCATAAGTAACTTCCCTTAATTTCCTTTAGGAGGCATAGTCTTCACAAGAATGCACGCAAGCTCCCTCACACTATACCTGTTACTCTCTAAATATGTTTTCCCTTGCTTTATGGATTTTTTAATCTTTGTTTTGTACCACCTAACAATGATATCACCGTGTAACAATTTTTATTTTTTTTTTGTTCCTGGGTAGTAAGTGTTATTTCCTAATTGCTTATGCCTCAAAAGTACAGAAAATGGCTATTATTCCCCACAAACTTTGCTTTTGTGACCAGGACAGTGATATTTTGAAATTTACCTATTTTCCAAAACATTCCAGATAGATTCAGTGCTGAGTAAACTTGGAGTAACTTCTAGAACTTTCTAGAACTTTCCAGTAATATAAATAGTAGTATAAATACAGGGGCCTTAAGCCCACCAGTTCAGTTTAGTTCCAGCTGCCTAAGTGGATACATATCTGCATTTTTCTGAGATGGCATCAAGAGGCTGCAAGCATCCGGCAGACGCATTTTGCTATGCTTGCGGCCAATTTATCAAGACAAGAGCGAAAAAGTACTCCATGGAAGCATCTGCTAAGAGGCCTACAAGGCATATTTCGGCATGCCTGTCGGGGTTCAAGACAAACCCTGGGCACCTCATTCACCTGCGAGCACTGCAAAAAAACTCTGGAAGGTAAGATGGACAATTGTTGCTCGGAATTTTATGTTATAAAATTTGTTAAAATTTTTTAAATTGTAAAAGTTTTTAATTTTAAAATGTTTTACAATTTTCAATGTTATTGAAAAAATATATCATATATGAAAAATGTTGCGAGAATCTCTTACACATTAGTCATGGGTGAAATAAATGTATTTTTGTAGGATGGTAAAGAGGGGAAAAGAGAGCCATGAAGTTCACTATCCCAAGAATTTGGCGGGAACCCACTGACCACTCAAGCAACTGCTACTTCTGCATGGTGGACCCTTCCAAACGTCGGACTGGCAAGAATGCACCTGCTATCACGTATCCGGACCTTCCTTCATCCATCGCCCCGGTGCCACACTGCCATGAGCTCCCCATACCCACTCCTCCGGAGAGAGAGCAGCCGTCTTTAGAAGAGAGCAGCAAGTCAGAGAGCGAGGAAGACGTTGTAGATCCAGATGACAATTTCAGAGGTGGAGCTGAGGAGAGAAACCCATACTACCCCAACCAAAAAGACCTCAACGACTTGATTAGAGATCTTGGTCTCACCAAGTCCAATGCCGAGCTTTTGACGTCTAGGCTAAAGCAGTGGAACTTGTTGGATGAAAGTGTGCAAGTCGCAGATCAGAGGAAGCATCACCAATCTTTTTCCAGCTTCTTCACCCGTCAAGATGGGCTCTGCTTCTGCCACAATGTGACCAGTCTGTTCGAGGCAATCGGAATCGCCTGTAACCAGAATGAGTGGCGCCTCTTCATTGACAGCTCATCCAGGAGCCTCAAAGCTGTGCTGTTCCATAATGGTAACAAGTACCCGTCTCTTCCCCTGGCTCACTCGGTGCACCTCAAAGAGGATTACAACAGCATCAAGACCTTGCTGGACGCCTTGAAGTATGATGAGTACGGCTGGGAGGTCATAGGAGACTTCAGAATGGTGGCATTCCTGATGGGTCTCCAAGGCGGTTTTACCAAGTTTCCCTGCTATCTTTGCCTTTGGGTCAGCAGGGACACCAAGGCGCACTGCCACAGGCGGGACTGGACACAGCGGACCGAGTTCTCTGTGGGGAGGAACAACGTCAAGTGGGAGCCACTGGTGGACCCCCGGAAGGTGCTGATGCCACCACTGCACATCAAATTGGGCCTTATGAAACAATTTGTCAGAGCTCTAGATAAGGAGTCGGCAGCCTTCAAGTACCTTCAAGACTTCTTCCCTAAGCTGTCTGAGGCAAAGGTCAAAGCCGGTGTCTTTGTCGGACCACAGATAAAGAAGATCCTGGAGTGCAATGAATTCCCCAAGAAGCTCACTAGTAAGGAGAAAGTGGCTTGGAACAGCTTTGTCGCAGTGGTTTGGGGCTTCCTGGGCAATCACAAGGCCGAAAACTATGTGGAGCTGGTTGAGACTCTGGTGAAGAACTACGGCACAATGGGCTGTAGGATGTCCCTCAAAATCCATATCCTTGATGCTCATCTTGATAAATTCAAAGAGAACATGGGAGCGTACTCGGAGGAGCAAGGCGAGCGCTTCCACCAGGATATACTGGACTTTGAACGCCGCTACCAAGGACAGTATAACGAGAACATGATGGGAGACTACATTTGGGGGCTGATTCGTGAAAGTGATTTACAGTATAATCGTAAATATCGAAAAACTACTCACTTCTAAATCTTTTGTAGTCATTTTTGTATTACTTTAGTATAAATACATGTTAAGTTGGATTCATATGTTTTTTTTCTGACTTTATGTGAACGAAAAGACACAAATTCGCCCGTTTTCTCATTGGAAATAGGTAAATTTCAAAATATCACTGTCCTGGTCACAAAAGCAAAGTTTGTGGGGAATAATAGCCATTTTCTATACTTTTGAGGCATAAGCAATTAGGAAATAACACTTACTACCCAGGAACAAAAATTGTGTTACATAGTGTATTCAGCACAGTTTGTTTAAAACATGATAACTAATACCGAGCCAATTATTTCTCGTTGAGAGTCTGCCATGAAGTGTGAAAATGTAAGTTTTGTGCAGTATGTGGTCTCTGACCAATTGAAAACTTGATTGATATTAACACTTTACACTGAATACAGAACACACAAACATTTAATCACACTAAATGTTAATCTGGCATTTTGTGGACATATTTAGATTCTATTGGCCCTAATTTTAAGATATTCAAGCAGCATCCTGTACATTTCTTACTATTATTTTGCTTAAAGGGGAATTCTCCAGGAGCATTTTGAGGAAAGAGTGGTCAGTTTATACATAAGAACACAAGAACATTTAAAGTTTACAAATGAAAGGAGGCCATTCAGCCCATCTTGCTCGTTTGGTTGTTAGTAGCGTATTGATCCCAGAATCTCATCAAGCAGCTTCTTGAAGGGTGCCAGGGTGTCAGCTTCAACAACATTACTGGGGAGTTGGTTCCATACTCCAACAATTCTCTGTGTAAAAAAGTGCCTCCTATTTTCTGTTCTGAATGCCCCTTTATCTAATCTCCATTTGTGACCTCTGGTCCTTTTTTCAGGTCAAAGAAGTCCCCTGGGTCGACATTGTCTGTACCTTTTAGAATTTTTAAAGTTTGAATCAGATCGCTGCATAGTCTTCTTTGTTCAAGACTGAACAGATTCAATTTGTTTAACCTGTCTGCATAGGACATGACTTTTAAACCCGGAATAATTCTGGTCGCTCTTCTTTTCACTCTTTCTTTTTGTAGTGAGGTGACCAGAACTGAACACAATATTCTAGATGAGGTCTTACTAATGCATTGCAAAGTTTTAACATTACTTCCCTTGATTTGAATTCAACACTTTTCACTATGTATCTGAGCATTTTGTTGGTCTTTTTTTATAGCTTCCCCACATTGTCTAGACATTTTTGAGTCACCATAAACTCCTAGATCTTTTTCATAGATTCCTTCTTCAATTTCAGTATCTCCCATATGGTATTTATAATGCACATTTTTATTGCCTGCGTACAGTACACTTTTCTCTATTAAATGTCATTTTCCATGTGTCTGCCCAGTTCTGAATGCTGTATAGATCATTATGAATGACTTTTGCTGCTGCAACAGTGTTTGCCACTCCTCCTATTTTGTCTGCAAATTTAACAAGTTTGCTTACTATACCATAATCTAAGTCATTAATTTAGATGAGGAAGAGCAGAGGACCTAATACTGATCCCTGTGGTACACCACTGGTTACCTCGTTCCTTTTTGAGGTTTCTCCTCTAATCAGTACTTTCTGTTTTCTACACGTTAACCACTCCCTAATCCATGTGCATCCCTACTGTGTTCAGTTTGAGAATTAATCGTTTATGCGGGAGATTGTCAAAAGCTTTCTGGAAATCTAAATAAACCATGTCGTATGCTTTGCAATTATCCATTGTCGATGTTGCATCCTCAAAAAAATCAAGCAGGTTAGTTAAACACGATCTCCCTTTCCTAAAACCATGCTGACTGTCTCCCAGGATACTGTTACCATATAGATAATTTTCCACTGAACTTGCTGTGTTTCTCAATATGGAGTCCCCAACAATCATGACCTCCCTTCTTTTTGCTGCCTGGCCAGCACTGTTTATGGGGTCCTGGATGTTGTTCCTTTCGTTCTCTTGATGTTGGTTTTGATCATCTAAATTTTGAAGTGGCTCAAATTTGTTTGATGTTTTGATTTCTAGTGGTTGTGTTTGACTAAGTTTCTTTTTTTCCCTGGCTCTGCCTACCTGAATCCAGCTGTTTAGACCCTCTTCTATCTCCTTGGTGGCTTTCTGTCTGGTAGGGGTGAAAACTTCCAAGAACTCCAGGTGTCAGCTCCTCAAGTTCCTGTTGCTCTGTCATTTCGTACAGCTCCATTTCTAGCTTACTTACTAATTTAAGCAAGTCCTGGATCTTGCAGCACTTTACACACACTTGACTTTGCCAGTTTGCCAGTGAACCCGCCAGTTCAGGTACATTCATATATAAAAACAGTCATTTATTAAATATATGTTGAAGGTTTGTCTCAAATAAAAGAAAGTCTAGCACAATGTTAAACCCAGACAAAGCTTGCATTGATTCAAAACTTTTAATGGAAGGAAGAATAATTTGATATTGTAAGGGATTTAACTTTGGCTGTGCATTATTTCAGACCATATCAGGTGTCCGGGTTGCTGCCAGAAATCTATTTTATTGATACAGGAAATCCATTTTGCCTTACATTACCCTTAATGAGTTCTGCAAGCAAATGGCCTCTTCCTGTGACTCATTCTGTGTTTCCTGGACCGGAGATTGTGGTTTTGTGTTTCACATTGGAAAGTAACCACCATGTCTGCATTTGTTTTTTATGCAATAGCATTGTAGAGGTGATAACATTATGGCTACCCTGTTCAAAATGAGCTTGAAGTAATATTACATTTCTACAAGTAATTTGTTTTTGCTAGTGCTGTATATGTAGATAAATCTAACTAGGTTCTAAAATGATCCTGACTATCTCTTTAAACGTCATGCATTCAAAGAGTTGACTTTCAACTCAATTTAGTTGAATAAATATTAAATTGGCTCTCCTATCATAAAATATTGGGAAGATTGGGGTTGTTGATTCCATGGCTTTAATTATGATAAACATATTTACGATTATTTGAAATTATATTCTATGTAAGAAGAAATATAATTTTTTATATTATAAAAATGTCTCCTGTCACACAAAACTAAATGACCATAACTGGACACTATTTTGCAAATGTTGGCAGATGTTCTAGCTAGGCAGTTGTGGTGGCCATTACTATGATGGAATGGTGACCCACAAACATGATTGCTGATGGAAGGATTGTGGTGGCTTGCATTATTGAATAGAATTAATCCCAGTAAAATCCAATTGATCTTCAGGAAGGGTCAAAGACACAATAGGAGAGTCCAAATCCAGAGAGGCTTAAAGACAGGCTGGTTTTTTTTTTTTTTTAACTCAAGCTGAAACTGAGAATGCCTGCAAATCCCTTGGGCGAAATGAAGAGTCTGGTACATACAGTTACATTGATATGGTTGCCATCCAGGGAGGTCAAGAGGCTAGGTTATGCTGGACTGGGTTATGTTGGACTGGTTTTACATCTATGATTGCACATATTGCAAGAGCCATCCAGATACCTCTGAACATCTAAAGGTGAATTATCTGTCTGCAAGAAATAAGGGGTTGTGCTCCAGGCCTGTTCAGCTGAGCAGCATGAATGCTTGTGATTGTACTTAAAATGACTGCTAGAACCACAAATTAATCATACTTTTGGTGAAGCAATTTTGAAGCCAGAATATGGTCAGAGTAAGGATTTTCTTTTGTCAGAAAAATAAAGCATCAGATTTAAATTTATTTGTGTGAGAGGGATATATATTCCCTGCCAGTTGGTTCCATTTGGAAGGAAATAAACATATTAAATTCAGAGCAATAATCAAACTACTTCAACCAAAACGATGTCATGGATTAGAAAGAACGTTAAGGAACCAGTACCATATGGCTGTTTAAACCAAGTAAAAAGGGTTTCTACAACTGTAATTGACTAGGTGGCTATTTTATCCTTATTGGATCTTTGTTGCATCTTAAACCAATTAACAGCTGTTAATGCTAACATTTAGAAAACAAATATGAAGAAAGCTAACTAAGGTTGGTGCTGAGCATGCAAGAACCCATATACTATCAGCAATTGAATAGCTATTTATGTATTATCCAAGCCATGAAATGTCACCCACCACAGATGGAAGCTGCAATTACTTACAAACAAGTGCTCTTAAGTGGGATATAATGATATGGTATGCTGTATGTAAGCAATTTCTTGAATCTTGGCAATTTGATGTTTTACTTAATGGTAACATTAAAATAGTTCATTTGGTTTTATTTTTGGTACTGCACCCGGAAAGAGACTGGGCATGAACCGGTGATCCCACACTCCACAAGCGATTGTTTAACCACAATGCAAAGCTGGGCTTGTCTAATCATTCTAGAGATTTTAACCTCATCTCCCCTTGTTGACAAGGGGACAGAATCCTTAATGATGCAGCACAACCCGTTACACTAGCTGACAATGATTGAAGGTTGATATAAAGGCCAAGAGAGAGATAGAAATGAGCATTGCTAAGGGGGCTAAAACCAATTCAAAAAGTTTTTCCAATATTATAACAGCAAAAGAACATTCAAGGAGGAGGTTAAATGTCTAAGAGACACAAATGGCAACATCATAGATGAAGAGAAAAAAATAGCAAATATATTAAATGATTCAGTTTTTACAAAGGAGGATACAACATGCCCCACATGTCGACCTGTTCCTATCCAGTTTTAAATAACTTTAGCATAACAGAGGCAGAAGTGTTAAAGGGACTAGGAGCTCTTAAAATAAACAAATCCCCTGGGCCGGATGAGATCCTCCCAATAGTACATAAATAAATGAAAGAAGTTATTTAGAAACCGCTAACTAAGATCATGCAGCAGTCTCTTGAGACAGGGGTTGTAAACGTAATACTGATCCACAAAAAGGGAGACAAAACTGAACCAGGTAACTGCAGACCAATAAGTCTGACTTCTATTACATGTAAACTTATGGAAACTATAATAAGATCCAAATTGGAAAATTACCTATATGGTAATTGTATCCTGGGAGACAGTCAGCATTGTTTTAGGAAAGGGAGATTGTGTCTAACTAACCTGTTTGATTTTTTTGAAGATCGACAATGGATAACTGCAAAGCATACGACATGGTTTATTTAGATGTCCAGTAAGCTTTTAACAAAATCCTGCATAAAAGATTAATTCTCAAACTGAACGCAGTAGGGATTCAAGGAAATGCATGCACATGGATTAGGGAGTGGTTAACATGTAGAAAACAGAAAGTACTGATTAGAGAAGAAACCTCAAAATGGAGCGAGGTAACCAGTGGTGTACCACAGGAATCAGTATTAGGTCCTCTGCTATGTTAAATTTGCAGATGACACAAAAATAGGAGGAGTGGCAAACACTGTTGCAGCAGCAAAGGTCATTCAAAATGATCTCGACAACATTCAGAACTGGACAGACACATGGCAAATGACATTTAATATAGAACATGTAAGGTAATGCATGCCGGCAATAAAAATGTCCATTATAAATACCATATGGGAGACACTGAAATTGAAGATGGAATCTATGAAAAAGACCTAGGAGTTTATGTTGACTCAGAAATTTCTTCATCTAGATAATGTGGGGAAGCTATAAAAAAGGCTAACAAGATGCTCTGATATATAGTGAAAAGTGTTGAATTTAAATCAAGGGAAGTAATGTTAAAACTTTACAATGCATTAGTAAGACCTCATCTAGAATATTGTGTTCAGTTCTGGTCACCTCGCTACAAAAAGGATATTGCTGCTCTAGAAAGAGTGCAAAGAAGAGCGACCAGAATTATTCCTGGTTTAAAAGGCCTGTCATATGCAGTCATATGCAGATCAAAAATAAGGCTGATAATGCTAATAAGAGGTAGGACAAAACTTGGCTTGCACCACTTTCAATCTATACTTGCACTGCATCATCTATACCACATCATTTTGTTAGTATGATTTATGTACTATATTAAAATTGAATGGCATATGCAGTATCTTAACGTTTGTAAATGCATAATTAAAATGCAACCATAAAAATCTAAACTCTGGTTGTATTTAAATTTTGAAAATATGTATATATATATATATATATATATATACAGTATATGAAGCAATTGTGTGGTTAAGGCTGATTGGCCACAAGAAAACACCATGTGTTAACTGGGCCCCTTGTTTGTGTGCGATTGCCAGACAAACAGCAGCCCTGCTGAGTATAAAACCAGGGGCCAATACAACTTAAGAACATAACAAAAACAAATTCTGTAAATGTAATCATGAACACAAAAAAGTAGCCAATGCAAATAGCCAAATATATTTGGGGTGGGAATCTACAGTGAAATTAGTTCTCCAAAATTGCTAGTTAAACTGTTCCTTGTGAAACACAGTAATGGCTGCATCTTGGATAGCAGAGCACCACACTGCCATCTTATCACTTGCAACAGGGAGATGCAGCTCTTATTTTACAGAATACCTGTCGAGAATGTATTCGTACATGAATCACGTGAGTGATTTTGAAAACTAAAAGTGTGTATGCATACTAGGGTTGACACCTTTTCCACAAACCAAACCCGGACATATTCATCAGCCAGTCTAGGTCTATCAAAACTGCAGTATACTCTAATACAGTTTAACATAATACCACCAGATCAATAATCATGCAGTATACACAGTATTGTGCTGTTGATATTTCTGGCCGTTATGTCATGGCAAATTTCGCCCCCTCTATAATAAATATTAACAAACGTTATTAATAAATGTTAAAAACTACAAAACAACAGCACCATCGGTTGTGTGTTGGTAAAGAGACAAAATGAGTCAAAATGTACAAAATTTGGTTTGAATTTTTTAATGTTACAAAAAACAGCTACGGCTAAATATGAAAAGCATATTATACATACACACATGCATATATATATGGTTTAATTACCATTATATATCGTAATTAAACCATATTGTATGTATTTTTGTATTCACTGTCAAGGTTATGTATTTAATCACATGTAGATCAATGTAATTTAAAGCATCCAAAGATGATAAATAACAAATGCAATACAAGTATAAACATCTCATTTCTAATATTCTCTGTGAAATTTCATTATGAATTTGATTCACCAAATATTGTATTTTATCTAATTAAAAATTTCAGTTTGTACTTGAGTCATCCTTTGAGTGCTTGCTTTTTGTAACTGTATATGCCACTTAGCTCCTTGACATTTACAAGTCAGTGTTGTGAACTCTGGGAGGGTTGCCAGGCTGTGCAATCCCCTTAAACACACTGACAGCACACAGCTGCAGCATGCCAGTTGGGCAGAATAAGGCAATAAAAACAAGTGCATTAAAATAATACTAATATTTTGCCTTGTGTCATTTTGTCACATCCTGTGAACTCTGCTCTGCAATGAAAACAGCAGTGACTTTCTTTGTGTTATTATGAATGTAAATTGTCATTTATATGTGGTATAGGGCACTAGAGTTTCATGAATATCTAATTTTATTTGGTTCACTTACTAGTCGTTTAAAATATGTTTGTTGGCCCCCAGAAATAATAAAAATGTGCCAAATCTTTTTGATATACAGCAGAACCCCTCTGTAATAACCACCAAATCAATAGCTGCCACAGAAAAATATCTTAATTATTATTATTATTTGTTTATTTAGCAGACACCTTTAATCAAGGCGATTTACAGAGACTAAGGTGTGTGAACTATGCATCAGCTGCACACAACATCATCTCAACCGAAAGACGGAGCACAATGAGGTTTTAAGTGACTTGCTCAAGGTCACACAGTGAGTCAGTGAGTGAGTTCGGATTTAAACTGGGGCCCTCCTGGTTACAAGCCTTTTTCTTTAACCACTGGACCACACAGCGTCAGATTGAAGTGGTCTGACAGAGTGTGTCTCAATGCTGAGCTGGTTGTTATATGTCGCTGGTGACACGGATGGAGTCAGATAAATAATTTTTGAGGTTGGTGATCCAGTGGTAAAGAAAAGGGCTTGATACCAGGAGGTCCCCGGTTCAATCCCAGCTCAGCCACGGGTTCACTATGTGTGACCTTCAGCAAGTTTAAAAGGTCACTGCATATACAAATACTGGTATATAAAATACAGATCCATTATTATTATTATTATTATTATTATTATTATTATTATTATTATTATTATTATTAGTGTAGTATCTCAATAATGCAGTTGCAGCATCAGAACTGACATTTTCTGGGTTAGGCAAAAGGACTTTGGAGCAGATGAAGCAATAGTTTGCTTCTAGCTAACTGCCTGCAAGAACAACATCAGGTGTGAGCCAGACTTCTATTTTTGTGTGTGAGATACAGCAGCCCTGTGACTGATGCAATGCAAGTGTATTTCACAAATGACAGCTAACTTTCAGTGGTCAGGAGCTTATAAAGAACCAATGTTTTCTTGGTGTCTAGTGTATTTTATCAGCATGATATAACATTAAGGGTTTGGCATGCACTGTAGAAACAATTCTTAACTTTTCTGTGGTACAATTGGCTTATAACATTGGTTAAATCATGTTTCTGTTTCCTGGAAACTAACAGATAGTTCTTGCTGTGCAAATGAATGCTTTTTTCCACAGTGAAACCTATTTTTTTAGTTTATCAGTCATGCAGTTGCATAACTGTTTTTATTGTGGTTATTTGTATGTTATATCCCACTAGGTAATTATTACGGGTAAGTTGTCTTGGTTCCTGCTGTGAAACATAAAGCAAAATGACATAATATCAAATAGCAGCAATGTCATTAGATTACATTAAGGATCTTTTAAGTGAACAAGTTGTTAAAGCCTTTTTTAACAGCAGTCCTACTAGCTGTAATGTTATTTAGTTGTTCTTCAATGCTTGGTGGCTTCTGTACACATGTAGGAAAGAGAAGCAGATACTATATTAATTATTTTTTATTTTACTGTTTATTTCAATTTCTGGCCTATAGGATCCAGCAGACAGCAAATTCAACTGTATAGCAGTACCATGCCTTCCAATACTTGGCACAGTTCCACCTCACTTACTGTATATATATTAATGGAAAACAAACTGTATTATAGAATGTATTTTAACCAAGATTCTTCTTACATTTGGGCCTCTAATTTATCCATATGCTCTTTACAAATAGGTTCAGTTTTCTATGCTTTTCCCATGCTGTGCACTTACTGTGCTCTACCATGCAATGCTGCAATGCACTTTGCTCTACTTCAACCATGGTTTACCACAGTCAATTTTTATGAGGGTCTGCATCTTAATTGAAAACAAAATGGTGGATAGAAAAATGACTTTTTATAGCCACACTGAATAACCATTCTTACTGGACTCAGCATCAAATAGATGGGTTGATACTTTCTTCAGCTGGGCCATTAAATGTATTTAAACCAGATACAAGGAAAATATCAGCACATTTATTCATAAATAAACAGTTACTTTTTTACCCAATAAATCTTCCTTAAATGATTATATATCATATGTTAGGATTAAAAACATAATATCATGTGCAGTACACACATTATATATTACCTTTGGTAAACATGTAGGCCATTAAAATGCAACAAAACAAGTGTCTAGCTGTCCCTTGTGTTAATATTCCACGGAACATACAGTACCGGTACTGTAAAAATGCATGTTTTTTTCAATGGTAGAGATACTCTCCCTGAGTGCCAGCAGGTGGTGCCATCTGGCAAAAAAAAAAAAAAGCACATGACTGAATGAGTGAGTTACCAGACAGCCTGCTCATTGGCAGAACTTCATGCCAAACACTTTGCGTCTGTCAGCACATTCCTGGAAGGTCAAAGTCAATGATGAATGCTCCTATATAGAAGCTGGAGTTTTCGTTCAGTGGATTGCATCACTTGGCGGCGTCTGTGCTTCATTCATTTGACTCCTGTGGTTGCAAACCTTCCCCCATTGTTGCAAGCCTTGCTTCCTCCAGTCCCTCTTGTGGCTGTGGCAGGAATTTCATATTTGGCTGACCCCGGGAACCTGGAAGTCATCCAACAACTTTCCACAACACAGCTGCTCACTTTCCCCCGAGGTCCACAAGATCCTATGGGAGCGGGTGGGGGGGGCTGGGCTTAGCACTCCGGATGTACATTCATTTAAGCCATGTGAAGGGCCATGTGATTCTTAAGGTTGAATGTGTCAGCTTTACTAATAATGCTAAAGAGATTGTTATGCTTTAGGAACCAGTATCACATGACACAGTAATAGGAATTTAAGAGCTGATTCCAAATTGCAGGCAGCAGGCATATTGTGTAACAGGTTGGCAGAGTTTGCCTGTTTGCTAATTATCTTTACATCTCAGTGCTTATGCAACCAACCTGCTTTCTATGTATGTTACCCATGCAGGTTATTAAAATCTTCATAGAATACACATTCACTGTCTTACACTGGCCACAAAATGGAACATTTATAGAGAAAATATACTTCCCCTGCAGTAACCTTTCAGAAACTATACTGTATGCTGCTTATCACAGTGGTATGAACCAATGCACAATGCATATCTCTTCATTCTTCTCATTTTAATGGGTGACCCAGGAGTTTTCCTAATACAATTATGATTATCTTTCTCATACCATTTTCAAGCATAAATTTGTGTTGTATTCTTGCAACTCATTCTGAATAAAATGGTGGTATTGCTGGTTTATTCTGCCTTTTAAAATGGCTTAGTTGATTGTGTCAGAAGCAAAATCTAGGGTGGCATGATTCTTATTGTTTCAATCCAGTTTTAGAATGGGTAGGGCAATATGTGTTTATTTTAAAAGAAAAATGTGTAAAGGTTCCAAATGACTACCTACAAAATGATGTGTTTTTTCAATATACATTTAAAAAGTTTTTCAAAAACCTGTAATATAAAACAGTTTCATCAAGTAAATGTCACTACTGTATATAGGTGTGTGGCTAAGTGTGTGAATTTACCTCACACTTAATGTATGCCTGCCACAGGGCTCCCCTGGGTCCTAAACCCTGCTAAGTACAGACCGGGGATTGCAGTAACCACACACCGGCCATGACTTTTGCAGATATTAAAAGTCTGCTGACATAAGGGGGTTTAACAGTAAATTATGAAGCAAAGTACGGGAGAAAATCTGCCCAGAGAGTTGTCTGGGATAAGTGTCCAAAAAACGGGAGAGTCCTGGCAAATAAGGGAGAGTTGACAGGTCTGGGAAATAGATCTGCAAATTACACATACTGTATTTCGCAGCAGTTTGAAATGACGTGGATCTGCAAAAACATCTGCACATCATTCAAGAGCTGACATGCAGCAGCTTACCAGAATTGTGTGTCTGTGTCAGTGTTACAGATCTAATAAAAACACATGGGTTGAATCCAAAGCTTTTATTTAAACAGTATGAGATTGTGAAAAATAATCGTTCCCTTTCAATTCGAAGACGACCACCAACGACATTATGTATGGGATATGCCTGCCCATTGGGTAGGTGATTGCTGAGCTCCCTATACCAGAGCTGCTGACAGGCCCCTTCCTGGGATGACGCACTCTGTCCTGCCCACCGAGGGATTAAAATCATCATTCTGAGGAAGCCATTTCTCTTTTTCTTTCTCAAGACGGTATGGTAAGACCTCTGTGTTGAGCTGAGCGTGTTGATAGAAAAGAGCTTCTCTAGTCAAATTAAGTCGATTGTATTTCCCTTGCATTCATGCTGAAAGCTGGCTTGCCACTTTATGGAATCAATGACTCTGAAAAAGACAGAGCCTTTGCCTTTCTGTCTTTCAGTGGCCTCCTCGCTTGCGTGGTAGGCCGCTCTTTGTTATCTGTCTGTGGTGTGTGAATGACTGCCTGTGCAGTCTCCCTCACGAGTGGTTGTCTATTTCCTTCTTGAGAGTGCACAGTTCCTCCACCCACCTTGGTGAGTTGGGCCTTGTAAACAAACAGTGTGCTCTCCCCTATCTATTTCTACCACGGTTTTCGCTTTCTGCTTCCAACTTTCCCGCCGCGGCTTCAGCCTTGTGTCTCCCTGGTGTATGCTATGTGATGACCAGGTATGTGACCGTGCAGTTATGGTAGGCACAATTGCATCGCTGCCCCCCGGTGCTTCGGTACCATGGTGCATGCATAGCCCTTGGTACTTCGGTATCTCGGTGCACAAGATGCTCATTGCACACGGCACACGGTGCCCAGCACTACAGCGTCAGTGCACAGACACAGCGCTGCATGGTACACAGTGCCCGAACCCTCAGTACAGGGTGACAGAAACGCACCTCAAGGGAGCGTGCTGACAGTTATATGGACGGTATACTGCGCGAGGCCCTGCTCCCTGGTCTCCTGTCCAGCACGCTGCTGCAGATCTCCCGTCTCCAAGGGCAAGCTCTTGGCTGGATCCTGGCTAGCTTGATGTGGCTCGCAGACAGCTGTGGTTGTTGCAAGTCAGGGTCCCTAATGCAAATAAGGCTGTGCTGCTAGATGCTCCTATATCCCCGGGACACACCTTTGGGCCAGTCATGGAGGAGATACTGCAGAGATCCTACTGGAAATGCAAGGTGTCCTGGCAGATGGCCGCGTTGCTCCTTCCCCGCTCTCCCGTGTGGGGCAGGTCGAACTGCTGGTGAGCTCCTCTGACGCAGACTGTCACCAGGACAGTTCCAGTCCCCACGGCTCTGCTGGGTGACCTAAGACAGCGCTTACAGGGCACACCAGTAGCAAACAACCGCGCCAATCCAGCAGGCAGAGGGAACGCAGGACATGGCCAGTCCACACACTAGCGTCCCAGGAGACGTTTCCAGGGCCAACACCCTATACAGCCACAACAAACTGCGCCGTCGCAACCTCAGCAGCCCTGGCAGGGCCCCTGAAGGCTGGCGGCCTCAGACTCCCTTTTCGGCACAACAGCTGCAGTACTGGCACACTTGCACCTCGGACACCTGGGTGCTTGCCACCATGCACAATGGTTACTCACTTGAATTCTGCTTGGGACCTTGTCCCTTTCGAGGTATCACGAATACTTTCGTGACAGACCCTCTCCAGGCCTTTGTACTTCAGTAGGAAGTGTCCGCCTTGCTGTGCAAGCGAGCCATTCATCTCGTAGACCCCACCTCCCACGGAGAGGGGTACTACGCAAGGTATTTTCTGGTGCCCAAAAAAGATGCCGACTTTCGCCCCATCCTAGACCTCAGGCTCCTCAACGGGTTCTTAAAACAGAGGAGGTTCCAGACGCTGACTCACCGCCATATTCTCCCGTTTGTCTGGCCGGGCGACTGGTTCACCAGCGTGGACTTACAGAGTTTGCTGTGCTGCCATTCAGACTCTCCCTAGCTCCTCATACGTTTTCAAAGTGCATGGAGGCTATCCTGGCCCCCCTGTGGCTGCAGGGGATGAGAGTAATAAACTATCTCGACAACTAGTTGATCTGTTCCCAGTCACGAGAGGGAGCAGTGGCCCACACGGCAGTCATGACAGAGCATCTGGCGAGGCTGGGCCTCACCATAAACAATGCAAAGAATCAGCTTACACCGGTGCAGTGCACAACGTACTTGGGACTCCAACGTACTTGGGACTTGGCTGGACTCCAGTGCGATCTGCGCATACCTGTCAGACGACAGAGTTGCAGCTATCCAGGGTTGCCTCTCCCTGTTTCGACAGGGATCGCAGGTCACCCTCCTATTGTGCCACAAACTGTTGGGTCTGATGTCCGCAGCCATGTCGGCCATTCAGCTGGGTCTATTTTGCATGTGCCCGCCAAGTGGTGACGACAGATGCCTCCAACTTGGGTTGGGGGGCAGTCTGGGAAGGCAGAGGAGTCTACGGATCCTGGTTGGACTGCTGGACGTCCCTGCATATAAACATGATGGAGCTGCAGGCGGTCTCCCTTGCTCTACGCCATTTCCTCCCAGTGCTAAGAGGTACGTATGTCTTGGTCCGGACGGAAAACACAACAGTGGTGGCGTATGTCAGCCACCAGTGTGGCCTATGGTCCCCGGCATTGCATCGCATTGTCTTCAGGCTTTTGATTTGGGCTAAGAGGAACTTGCTGTCCCTGCAGACCTCCTCTTGAGGGAGGGCCCCCTTCCGTCAGAGTGGCAACTCCACCCTCAGGTAGTGGAGCGTATTTGGGAATGATTTGGTACTCCCTCGACCGCTTAGGTCGTCCACTCGGGGTTGACGCCCTAGCGCACGAATGGCCAAAAGCGTTTTTGTACGCTTTCTCCCCTATACCGCTGCTCCAGGCCTTTCTCGAAGAGGTCCAGTTAGAGGAGGCGTCAGTTCTCCTAGTGGCCCCCAGGTGGCCCTGGAGAATCTGGTTCTCTACCCTGTTTCAGCTGTTACATGGCCAGCCCTAGGAGATCCCACTGCAATGGATCTCCTCAGTCAGGCAAGAGGCACTCTTTGGCACCTGGAACCGGGAAGGTTCTGGCTATGGGTCTGGCCCCTGAAAGGGACCACTGGTTAGCCCTAGGGCTATCAGATGCAGTTGTGGGTACTTTGCAGAATGCTAAGGCAGACTCCACTAGGTTTTTTTACACATGTGGAGTAGTGGTTAGGGCTCTGGACTCTTGACCGGAGGGTTGTGGGTTCAATCCCCGGTGGGGGACACTGCTGCTGTACCCTTGAGCAAGGTACTTTACCTAGATTGTTCCAGTAAAAACCCAACTGTATAAATGGGTAATTGTATGTAAAAATAATGTGATATCTTGTAACAATTGTAAGTCGCCCTGGATAAGGGCGTCGGCTAAGAAATAAATAATAATAATAATAATAATAATAATAATAATAATAATATTAGTGGAGGTATTTCCAAGCTTGGTATCTGGCTAGAAGCCATGACCCAATCTCTTTCCCTACGCCAGTTATCTTACAATTTCTGCAAGAACTGCTTGATGCTGGTTGGTCACCTTCCACTTTGAAGGTGTATTTAGCGGCTTTCCCCCACCTGATAGGGTAGCCACACACTCCACTAGAGGGTTGGCTACATCTTGGGGCCTCGCTGTCTGATATTTGTACTTTGGCTAGCTGGGCTACGCCGCATACTTTCTCCAGGTTCTACCACCTTAATGTGGTAGATCCTGCCCTGCCTTCATTAGGCACAAGAGTCCTTGTGGGTGTAAGCTCGCACCGCTAACCCTTTGGTTATGCGGTTCTGATGAGTCCCTCATATGCTGCCATTCCTTCTCCCTCGTGAAGGCTCTGGTATACATTATCCCATACATAATGTTGGTGGTCATCTTCGAATTGAAAGGGAACATGAGGTTACTTACCGTAACCCTGGTTCCCTGTAAGAGAAGACAAAGAAGAGTGACCAGAATTATCCCGGGTTTAAAAGGCATGTCGTATGCAGACAGGCTAAAATAATTGAATCAATTCAGTCTTGAATAAAGAAGACTACACGGTGATCAGATTCAAGCATTCAATATTGATTTCCATTACACGAGAGTAGATGTTAAAACTTCATGCTGATTTGAACTCGGCTCTCGCCAAGATAAGCACCAACTAAGACTTAGCTTTACAGTAAACTAATGTGATCCATCTGTGCCTCCATCCATATGCGTTTCCTTCCATATGATGATGTAGATATCATTCTGTCTTGTGTTGATGGCTGAAGTGTAATGCTGGCTCCAGGAATCAGCTTATTTGCCTCCCTGGCGCGTCAGTACACACAACGGCTGCGATGCTGGCTCCAGGGATCAACCACAGTGCGGTCTCCCCAGCGCATCAGCATGACAGCCGTCTGGATTGAGCTAAGTAGGGTACATCTCTGGGGTCTTCAAGTGGGCACCTTCCATCCTCAGTGTTTCGTCGACTAGCCCACGACACCTCAAGAGGGCTCGACGGTGATTCTGGCGTCCCAGCATCACCCCCCAGGGGACTTTTTCGACCTGAAAAAAGAAACAAGGACCAGGGGTCACAAATGGAGATTAGATAAAGGGGCATTCAGAACAGAAAATAGGAGGCACTTTTTTACAAAGAGAATTATGAGGGTCTGGAACCAACTCCCCAGTAATGTTGTTGAAGCTGACATCCTGGGATCCTTCAATAAGCTGCTTGATGAGATTCTGTGATCAATAAGCTACTAACAACCAGAGGACCAAGATGGGCCGAATGGCCTCCTCTCATTTGTAAACTTTCTTATGTGTTTATGTTCTTATGCTATGCCTATTTCGTTATTAAATAATCGTCCTATGTTGATTTACGAAATAATGTTAATATCTTAACGAGCAGGGCTTCTTGCGACTATTTATTTGTTTGCGTGGGAATTTAAAATGAAATCTGTGTTAATTGCTATAATTTATCAGGAGTTAATTTGCACATGGAAAAGGAGGGTTTAAATTGATGAAAGAGTATATAACTCATCTTGAAACAGAAATGTAACAAAGCGACAATGCAGAGAGAGAGTGTACAGGACCAGAATTAATTACTTACAGTACCTAGATAATTCAATATTTGTAGTTATGAAAATATTTAAACCTTTTCTGTACTTGTGGTTATGAATGAGATTTATTCACTTGTTTTAATCATTTTTAACCTTACCGAACGTTTGTTGTACTGCTAAAATGATATACAGTTATTTGCACCCTGTGTAATGTTACTCAATGCAACTGTAGCTTATCTGCACTCTAGATACGTACATTATATGACAACTGACCTGTACTGTAGATTATATTTGAATTATACCAATAAAAACCTAAGGATAAATAATTAAATCTTGACCATCCAACTCTCAGATTCTCCTTTACTACCGCGCACTCACTCTCTTTACTGGCCTATCTCGATTCTTTGAGTGCCTGGTCTCAAATTCAAATTCAAACTTTTATTTAACCAGGTAAAGACATTGAGAACAAGTTCTCATTTAAAATGCCGACCTGGCCAAGAGGCAACATGTCTCGAAGTTACACCTTCTGGCATAACAGTAATATATCAATCAATTTAAATCATTTTTATACTATACACTACAATAATGCTTTTAACCTTTTCCAGGGTCCTACATCAGCAGAAACATCGGCACATTGAAGAATATTGCTAGAGTCTGGCCCTAACAGCATGTTTCAGGCATTGGCAGTAAAGCTAGTTTGCTTTCCTCATCTGTTATTTTAGAATTGGGTCAGTCTGTATCAACCTGGTAGGGTTTGAACCCATTGGCTCTTATTCATATATACTGTACCAACTACAAGACCTAAATCTGCTTCATTGTACGGCATTAACAGACATGTGGTTATTAAATACCAGGAATTGACCAATTTCTCAGGGTTTAGTTGAGGACCATGTTGGCACTATTGTGCTACCCTTATGTACCTATAATTAGACATGTCTTGTGTTTTTTATATGGGCCTCTTTAGTTTACACAGTCTTCTTGGACATCCGAACAAACATCCAGGCTCTAAATAAAAACATGTGACAAGCATCCTGTTTTCCTTTTATATAATTATGTGTTGATATAAGCCAGAATTATGAAAGTAAAACCATTTTTAGTGCAGTGAGCTTTCCCCAGAGGGAAATGCTATATTATTTTTGGGAAACTCTGTGTAACAATCATCCTTCAGAGACTGAAAGATGGACTGAAATAATGAATATATTGTACAAAGTGAGCTGAGCTACTGGGAGGCATTGTCTTTACATTATCATAGCTGAGGCTGGCAATTTGAAATCAATGAATAAAAGGCATTGCACAAATGAATGATCTTAATATGTAAAGAAGAAAGTTTGTCTGTCTGTCAGTTCCTTTATGCATTCGGACCCTGCAGGAGCCAGTGCAACCAAACTTTGCATGGCCTCCTCTTTCATCCAGGGGAATGTCGAGGGCTAAAATTTTGACCCCCGGGGTACTTTATTTAGTAACCCCATTGCTGGATCACTACAGTAGCCATGTATCTCAAATTAAAGAAACCCCTCAAAACCAAAAATAAATAAATAAAAAGACAAAAATGTAAAAAAAAATTAAAAATGGCAAAAAAAGTTTAAAAAAAAAGGGAAATGGGTCCGAGCGCAGTGTGCGACACCCAAAATCAGTAACTGCATGAAATATTGAAGTATTTTAGCTAGTTATCTATAAAATCAGGAAGGTGCAAATGTAAGGTAAGGGTTTATTAAATGCAGCATTTATGTCATATGTAACATTCAGTTTCCTGATGCACAAATGTAAATCTACCTGCAGATTATTTACTGCAATTGAAACAGCAACTAAATAATGAAACACCTGACTGCAATACAGTCCTGCACTAGAAGAACCACAGGTTTAGGTATATTGTACAGTGTAACTGGGTAGCATTCCCAAAGGATCAGCTGGGTTTTAGTTGAACTACAGACTTACTTTAGTCTCATGACTAGTTGAGATGAGATGAGTCGGGACGGCTTGAGTCGGGCTGTGTGCGGGCTTAACAGACCTATGTGACAGCTCTTTAAAGTTAGTCTTCACGCAACTAAAGCCCGCCGCACACAGTCCGACTCAATCACTTGTTTATGCGACCCTCATCATTCAGCAACTGACATTAAACCAAACCCTACAGCTGCAACACTTGCATCTCATTATACAGTACTGCAGCAATTTTAGATTCTGTCTGAATATTGCACATTATTAGTTTTTCATTCCTACAGCTCACACTAGGCCAGATTGCAGGTGGAATGATGAGACTCACTGCAGCACATCTCTGAACAAAGCTGTTTGTGAGTTCTGACGACACTGTACAGTTCAGCTGGGAATACACGTTATTTTTTTTAAAAGGATATATAGTAAAACATACTTAAACACTGAGTGCTGTCATTTTTGTTGTTGATGTGAATTTAAAACCTATTAAAATGAAATAAGAAGAAAAGCTACCATACTTCATCTAAACAGATTACAGCACTGGTGAAAGTGAAAGTTATTTCTGAATGATAAACTAATATACTGTTGATGTTACAGTATTTATATTGAAACACACTTTTTCACTGAGGTATGAATATTATTTACTATAACAGCTACATCAAACAAGTGTACATACAGTATGTATCTTTGATATTATTTATTTTTATTGGCTTGAATCAGATCGCCGCGTAGTCTTCTTTGCTCAAGACTGAATAGATTTATAGTTTAAGCTTGTCTGCATATGACATGCCTTTTAAACTCAGAATAATTCTGGTCTTTGCACTCTTTCTAGAGCAGCAATATCCTTTTTGTAGCGAGGTGATCAGAACTGAACACAATATTCTAGATGAGGTCTTACTAATGCATTGTAAAGTTTTAACATTACTTCCTTTGATTTAAATTCAACACTTTTCACTATATATCCGAGCACCTTGTTGGCCTTTTTTATAGCTTCCCCACATTGTCTAGATGAAGATATTTCTGAGTCAACATAAACTCCTAGGTCTTTTTCATAAATTCCTTCTTCAATTTCAGTATCTCCCATATGATATTTATAATGCACATTTGTATTGCCCATGTGCAGTACATTACACTTTTCTCTATTAAATGTCATTTGCCATGTGTACTACTGGAATTACATTGTATGCAGTAAAATTATACATTCAA
The DNA here is from genome assembly GCF_902713425.1 of Acipenser ruthenus. Classification (NCBI taxonomy): domain Eukaryota; kingdom Metazoa; phylum Chordata; class Actinopteri; order Acipenseriformes; family Acipenseridae; genus Acipenser; species Acipenser ruthenus. The sequence continues at coordinate 10,303,627 of NC_081193.1, forward strand.
GCCTGAAATGTGTTTTACTTCCTAATATTCTGATTCAGTTGTATTGAGGACCAGTTTGAACCTCAGGGAAAGTAAAGCAAACATGCCTTGAATTGATTTTGTAGTATTGATGCGAGTATGCATGTTTATTGACTTTTGGATAATTACAACCACACAAATGGTTTATCTCCAATAACATCAATAAATGTTTATCATCACCACTTACTCCTGCAGTGTTTTGGTTCCATTGGGATTATTGAGGTTGTTTTTTGGTATACACACTGAATATAAAACCAGTCTATAAAGGTCATGAACGACCTAGAAATAAAATGTATGGGGAGAGAAAGCTAGAGAATCAATATCAGATAACTGTGTAAAATGTTATCGAAGAATCAACACGCAAGATTGCTGAGCAATTGCTACTGCTCACAACATGTCATGAATGGTTATATACTGGCTTCTGTTTGTTTATATGGTACCCTTTAAAATAATTTCCCAGACCATTTCTTTTAATTAGGTCCTTTTTCCTAATTTCGGAACTAAATAAAAGTACAAGATAACATAAGAACACACAAACATAAGAACATTTATGAATGAGAAGAGGCCATCTAAGTTTGTTCGGTTCCTATTAGCTGATTGATCTCAGAACTTTGTCACGTTGTCAAATTCTGCCTTTACAACATGTCTAGGTACCACATTCCATACCCTCCCCCCTCTCTGTGTGAAGATGTCTCCTTCCCTCTGACCAGGTTTGTTCAAGTCTAGCTCTACTTCATTTTATAGTGTGATATTTTATAATGTGATATTTTGTAACAATTGTAAGTCGCCCTGGATAAGGGCGTCTGCTAATAAATAAATAAATAAATAATAATAATAGTTATTTCCAACTGTGTCCTCTGGTCCTGGTTTCTGTACTTACAGTATTGGCTTGGGTTAACTATGTCAACTCACTTTAAGATTTTAAAGAGGGCAAGGGATAAGCAGGCATTTGGGAATAAAATGTAACTTGAATGCAGGAAAGCTGTGACACTCCCCTGAGAACACACATTGCAAAAAGAAAAAGGAAAAAGGTAGCAAAAGTCAACAATGATGAGTTACTTCAATTGAAATTGACACTGCAGATGATTTGCTCAGTTAATTGAATGCAAATTTATTTTTCTTGATCTTTTTTGTTTTAGAGAAAAAGTAAATTGAACTGGATCCATTGTCCGGAGCTTCATTGTAAAACATTGTGAGATATAGTAATACTGTCATTAGCACACTTGCAGATGAGCTGCAGCCTGCTGCTTTAACCACCATTTTAATCATGCTCTTTAATCATGTATGAGCATCAGCGAAGTTGCAGGATGGAGCATCAAAGCAATCAGGATTATGTTAAAAGACATACTGCTGTGATACCTACAACACAGAATATGGCAAAGGTAAAGCAGCAGATCTCGTAAACACAACAGTGTGTTCTGTAAACCTGCAAGCTGCAGACACAGTATCCACATGTATGTGTGTAAGCACAGTGTGCTCCAATTCATGCTCTTTCTTATTGTCCTTGGAAACATGTATGGGATTTTTTTTTTATTGCAGCAAAAAAAATATCTTAAAATGCTATTGGAAGGACGACGAAAACCCACATTACAGTGACATTGGGTGAGTTGGGTTAGTTAGCCACTGCAAATCACTATGATTTTTCTACATTGGAATTTGTATTTTTCAATGTTGCATCATATACCCATCAGTTTATATTTGCTGCAGCTCTGAAATAGCAGTCTTTTCCACATTACACTGTATTGATATCTCTAGATAAAATCTTTACATTCACAAAAGGGCTTTGAAGTACCAAAGAATGTGCGGTAGAGGCAGTTAAAATACCTCAGAACAGTAGACTATTATTTATAACAGAAACCACGCAGAGGTTAGAAAGGGTAGGCTGTGCGGAATGTTGCACATATTTAAATAATTACAGTCTCAAATGTGCTGCATGTAGGTTTAATTTGCATGCCATATGGCTTTGCTTTCCAAAGGATATGTTTTGAATACTGGAATTTCCCATATCTTCTGCGGTGAATGTAAACTACGTCAGGTAACAGCAGTGTAAAAGCACAAAGAATCCTGGTTTCAAAATGTTATTAGCATTTTTCTATCTTATATATGTGTGCAGTCCACTCTGGTTTATATAGTACAGTATACTGCAGTGTTTTCTCTAAGGTAGTAATTGATCTAACCCCGCTTTTTGTACAGGTACATTGAACATGTTTTTGCTTGGTGGCATGAATATTCAGCTCTTCTTTCTCTCAAAATGAACACAGTTTCACTTCCACTGTTATCCAACAACATATATGGTACAGTACATACCATTTAGGACAGCCCTAGGGATGGATAACATGCTCTAGAATCAGCACTGGCACTGATTGCCTTTCTCTCCTTGACGAGGGTGCTGGATATCATCACTGTTTATCATCACGGAATGTGCTGTTGACTTATCTGAAAAATAAACAGGTGCTTTGACTGAGCTCAATTGGCAGCTAATGGACTGGAACTTAGGCTTCAGACCCAAAACCTGCTACAAGAACAAAAACAAAAAAGATTTGAAGGTTTTAATCTAAATAAATGGCTACCTCTCGCGTAATGAGCAATGGAAACTATGCAGTTTGTCAGAAGCTATCAAAAAAAAAAGAATACCTACATCTGGAAATACTCCTGAAATAAACAACAAAGACTTCAAATGGCCTCCTGTGAAACGTTTTACATTAAACATACCTTAGCTAGTAATGCTACACTTGAATGCAACACTACTTAACCCAAGAAAAGTTACTAAACCCAAAAAAAGTCAGGTCCCACAGAGTCAGATATCTTCAACTAATATTATCAGCTTCCTTAGGAATATAGATTGAAAGAGTTACTGTAGTCTATTTGAAATCTGGTACAGCTACCTGATAATATGTACTTAAATAATACACAAAACCATGTGATTACCAGACATTATGTTACCTGGGTACATACTGTATTGCACAGTAATTATATGGTGAGGATCTATTTTTTTCTCTGTTTCCTAGTAACAACTGGTGATATTGATTGGATTATGAGTAGGTCTATAAATTAAACAGAGATTTTCGTAGAATTTTTGTAGTCTTTAAAACTACCTGACTTTGCATGTGGGTTCTTTAGATATTAGGCAGACAACATGGTGCTTTTTGTTATTCTTAGTCATAATTTCCTCTTAGATATTAATGTAGTTACTTTCAGTTTGAATGTAATGGCTGCGTAGCTTATTAGTGAGGGCCAGATGAAAAAAACGAAATAAATCTAGTTTTAATAAAAAGTAATCGCCAAGATAGACTTTCATAGGTCATATTCACAATGCATTTTTTTTTAATTTTTTTTTTTAAAGAAAACAAAATGTTAATGATAAAAAGCTTCAAATAAATAGCTTAGGAGGTTAATGTAAGAGCTCATCCATCTTGTTGTTTCTTGCCATTATGTAACATTAGCAGTTTTTTTTTGTACACAAAATTAGTGCAAACTTCACACAGTAGGAAATACTTTGTGAAAATGGCACCCTGCATGTAGAGTAGGCCTCATCCTTTGTTAGTCACACATGCCTTTGCAGCCTGAATCCCGAAGTGTTTAATATTTAATTGGCATTCGTCTCATTTAAAATTCAAATATATGTGTGGAAGGTGGAAGACTAAAATGAATGTTCTTGATGCCAGCTGAGAAATAACCTGAAGCAGCTCATCAAGTTAATTAACTGAAGAGGCTCTATGCTAATCGGGGTGATACATTTCTCTGGTGCAATGCTGAGAGCTAAAACCTGGGCAGAGATTAATTGACTAATTAAGCTTTAAGTAAAGATATCTCTACATTCAGCGCATCAGGTATCATTCTTGCTTATTTATGAGAATGGTGAAAATGTAAATTCACTTGTTATGTATTCTGTTTTATCAGTTCAATCTCAATCACTCAATCTTTATTTTATATAGTGCCTTTCATAGTGGACTACCACCACAAAGCACTTTACAAGATGCAACAACAACAAGAAAATCCATAATACTTTAAATACAGAGAAATGCATAATACATGATATACAGTAAAAAAAATGCATTAAACAATACAGTGAAAAATACATAGTACATTAAGTACAGTTAAGATGTAGACCCTTATGTCTGATTGAACACAAGGATCCAGTGTTATTTATAAGGATAACAATAATGACAGCTGGTGACCAGGTGGTATAATGAACTGAGTCTGAACAAATGAGTCTTTGTGAGCTATTGTAGGTCTTAGTTCAAATCAGATTTAAGCAGAACAGTACACAAAGTTCCATAGGACTGAAGCTCATTTGGCTTAAAGAGGCCATGAAAGGAAAAAACAAGACAACTGGTTATTTTGCTCGTTATGATTAATCACTTCATCAGGTTGTAATGGCTTTTCATTTCAGCTCATTGAATTAACTGGAAAGGCAGGCACTAGATGCCAACTGGAAACCTCACGACTTACTATTCAACTTAAGAGCTCGCTGTGTAGTCGAGAGGTAAGTGCCTTATGCTGGTGTCATTGTCATTAACTCATCAGCTGCCAGGAGGAGATGCATTACAAGTTAAAAAAAGAGACTAAGGGTCGTCCAAAATTATCATCAGTTATAGCAAGCGTACATAGCAGTCAAGACATATTTGAAGAGACATGATTGTTTGTGTGACAATAAAATATATATATATTTTTTTTTTTTTTTGCTGGATTAACGAAGATTGGACATGATAAAAAGAGATTATGCACTGCATCTTCATTGTGTATCAGAAAAAGACTGAGCCGGATAACCAATAACATTTACATACACTACTGTAGATGCACTGCAGGTGTTTCTCAATCGCGGAGTAATGATACATAACACATTTAACTGTGCGGTACAATGAATCTCAATAAACAAAAAAAGCTCAATTATGATTAAATTACAATAATGTAATAATGAAAACGTGTAATTGAAAGTGATACATTAGTGTGCTGGGAAGTACATAGTATAACATTTAGCAGTACTAAAATTTAAACGACTTGATTTAGATTGAACTCAAACAAAGGGAATTTTCGAAAGCTTATTTGTTGACAGTTTTGTTAATAAAAACACTTCCTGACCAGTATTATGTTTTATTCTGAGAAAAAAAAAAGTGTTCATCATTTCGACACATACTATTAATACTTCCTAATAAAGTGACCACACCGTATAATACTAAGGATAACCTGATGGAAAGTGGTGCGAGTCAAATGGACTAATTACAAACACAATCTTGAATAATTTAAAACAACACAGAATCTCAATTAAAATACAAATTCAACATTGTACTGTATCAGCTGAGGAACATAGAATGCACACTATTACTACAAATAACCTATTGTTCAGAAAATTGAACACTTATTATAGCCATACATAGTTGACATTTTTCCCCCAAAGAATATTTCTATGATATACTGTAGGGAAACCAGTCCATTTTTGAGTTCAAACAATAGTTTGCCATTATAATAATAATATTGTTGTAGGAAAAAAAAAAAAACATATATTATCATAAATAACAATAATGGGATTCTTGTCAATCAAGCCAAGCAGCATGTCACATGAGCTTTGCATTGCAAACTGATACCCTTTACAGTGAGGCAGAACACCCTGAATTCTCTACAAGAAACACATTATATTACATTTGCTGTATCCTGTGTTGAACATAATCCTTATTGTTTTGATATTTGTATTCACACGTAACAGGTCGTACATCACCTGTGGAATACAATTCTCAACTTGTATGGGAGCTTTCCCCAGGAAAAAGATAATTCTTCTGAATATATCTAGATCATGCTTTTTTTCTACAACAATACTTGTTTTCAATTCCCACTGTGCGGCAATCATTTCAACAAGAGAACCATTGTTGCAGGAAAGAGCATGATCTGGATACACTACAATGTTTATTACGAAAATCCTCTTGGCGAATGCTCCTGGGTAAAAGTTTAGAAATTTATTCCCCAGCGGATTTATGACCCATGATTTGTGAATAAAATTTTTTAAAACAATCTGGGTCATTTTGAAAAATATATTGCTGTGATATGGACAACACAGTATACAGCAAAGGTAAAGTAATGCAATGAGTTATGTTTCACTTTAATATAGTTTGACTTTCTATTTTAATAGGCAAACAATGGAATGTTACAGAATCACAGCAATAAAAGGAACTTGGACAGGAAGGAACCCTGAAATTATACATTCTTTTTAGTTTGTTTCTTTTTAGTTCTAAAAGAATCACAGCTGTTTTTATTTCCAGCATTTCCCTGAACTATTATGGTATATAATATAGTGCTCAAACCCAACATCAGCTGGCACACTTTAAGCTTGCTAAATAAACTAACATGCACTGGTTAAAAATAATTTTCCTTAACAACATTTCTAAAGCCCAGAGCAGCTTTTCTTTATCCACCCACATTTAACTAACTTGGTTCTTTGCAAAGATATTTCTGTATGATCATGGTAATTTAAAAACAATCCGACAGCACTCTCAAATAATTTGCAGTTGATACAGATTCAGCTATGAAATGTAATGATAGTTGATAGTTGAGTGACTCACTCTCTCCATAGATTTTTTTCTTCATTTCTTTCTCTTGTGTTATTTTCCTGAGTACATATATGATTTCCTACCACTTAGAACCAAATGGTATGCCCTTGCTGTTGACCGCATAAACAAACTTTCTCCAGTATTCTCATTAAGTCTTCAAGAAAGAGCTTTGCTTGACATGACTTTAAGGGAATGTTGGCTTACATTTCCTTTTATCCTTGCTTTCATGAATACTCGTGGAATGTTGCTTACAAAGCCAAATGACCACAGAAGCTCCTTCAGTAAAGAACGTTTTACTGCACATAGAGCTATAACCAAGGTTTTAAAAACATTTCTTTCCTCTCATAAGCAGAACTCCAGTCTCACAAATCTATAATTTCTTTCACTTTGACTCAGTGAAGCCAATGTATTGTGCTGCAACACTATAAGTTAACTTTGTTAAGGTAACAGAAACCTGCGGTAGCTAGTATTGCATTGCCCATGCCAGGGCTCTATAGATCAGACCGTGTTGATGGAGCAGTACTACACCACTTTGTACAACGTCATGCCACGCTATATTGGAGCCATGTGTTAGTTCACTGCTAATATTGTCTTCTGTGGTCGTCAAATGTTCATGGAGAGACGCATACCCAAATGTTATCCAATAGTTAAAGTTAGAGTAACAAGGAGTCCCACTCAACACGATCAAATGCCGTTTCTGTATCACCTGTAACTTTTCCATAGAATCGGTAAAGTGCCTGTTCCAACTGACCTCATAGAAATATACAGTACTGTAGCCATCTCAGCACCCCACAGACTCCAAGTTTAAGCACACACCCAGAGGACAAAATTGGCTGAAATGATTGTGAATGTTCATCCCACTTATCTCTGTTTATCTCCCCATTAGAAGATGGAGTTTTTGCTGCAAGATAATGTGAAATTTCAGTGGATGAAAAGGTTTGAGAGGAAAAGACAGCTAAGGTTCAGCCAGATGCTGTGAGAAAAAAAAAAATAGAGATTAGCTGTAAGAGACTTGCAAATATGGCACAAACTCTTCATTAAGGGTGTAATGAGCATTAATACTGTGTAACTGTAATGGTCTATTAAGTTTCTTTCCTGTTCTTTTCTGGGCAGGATGATGAATGATTGACCATTTTCCACATTCTGACTGCCACTGCATTTCTAATGGGTTCTCGAGAATGATACACAATTCAGCTGTGCATAATCTACGCTTTTCTGGTTTGAACCACAAATAACACAGAGTGTACAGTATGAATGTGTGCCTGATTGTAAAATTGGACCTGTGTTTTAATATTGTATTACAGTCTGGAGAAAAAAAGAGCCATTGCTTTTGTCATGTAACCTAGTAATAAGGTCATCTTACAACCTGGTCACTGTCAAGTGCTATCCCTTGTTAGCCAACCTCCTAACACACCAAAGCCGTTAACCTTTATGTGATTAGTGATGTCATGTTATGTAGGATTTTTAAAACTACAGTACAGTTTTCAGTTATAATTAGTTCAGGTTTTAATAAAAAAAATGGCATAAAATTCTACTCTCTGGTCTTTTATCTCTTCTTGGTATGAACGGCAATACTTTGTTGAATTACATTAACAATTATTGCACAAATATCATATGACTGGGCTGAGCTAAAAAAAAAAAAAAAAAAGCGTAGGTCAAGGTCACTGGTTGTATTATCAACTGTACAAGTTTTCCCATTGAAACTGTTCCCAGATGAGTGGTGAAGTAAAACATCAATCCTTTCTCTAGGCTAATCTTTCAGCTCATTACACTTTAAAGGGTGCAACTTGTCAGTCACATGTGCAGGAATGTGATTACCCTCAGTGGGCATTTAGACACTTGACATTTATTATACAATATACAGAATAAGCTTGCTGTTTGAAGGCAAGGTATTTGACAGACCTGGTAACTACCAAAGCACCTTTCAATGACACAATCTTTAGTTACCTTATATCTATCTACACATACTTTCTCTACACTGTTATGTAAAGGCCTAACTTTTAATTATTATTATTAATTAATTAATTTATTTATTTCTTAGCAGACAGCCTTATCCAGGGCGACTTAATGGCCTGCAAGTTCGGTTTCATGCAGTAAGTGAACACCCTTGAACGCCTGTGTAATAACATTAATTTCTTCCCAGTTTAAAATGTGAATTCAGCTTCTTGGGAAGTGAAAAAAATTATGAAAAACATTTCTGCATGTGTGGATTTATGCTAGGTTGTAATACAAGGTTTTAGAAAGAGACAATGACAAAAAATGAAAGAGTGGATAAGCAGAGAGGATTCTCTTCAGGCATGTTGTTGACACTGACAAAGACTTCAGGTCAGATTCTGAGAGTGAAACTGACATGGAAATCTAAGGAATGTTTATCCTTGTTTAGTATTTCACATGCTTTGAAAGTTTGTTAGTATTCGTTGTTTAATATTACTGGCCACACTTCTTTAATGGGCCACTTTTATAGTTTATACACTGCTAACAACGAGCCTATGAATACGTTAGCTAATGTTCTGAATTTTGGTTAATGGTTAATGGAAATTATGCAGCTGCACGTTCTGATTGGCTAGAGACATTATAGAAGGGGTAGATCAGTGGTGCAGTAGAGCTGGAACTCGCATAATAAGCAAACTAAGTCACATGACTTCTCCCACACAACTATCTTATTCACAGAGTCAGGAGTCCTCTTGATGCAGTGCACTTGGAATTTCTTCTATTACAAACTACTTATTTAAGAAGGCTAATACTGTTGATGAAGATGACACAAAAAGTGCTTATACTATGACTGTGGACACAAACACAAATGAAGCTCTTCCATGTGGAATCCTCTCAGCTATGCCAAAACTTGACTCCAGCATCATCGTTCAGCCAGTGACACACAGACACGTAAAGCCAAGCATTCTGACTAGATGGAGAAAGACACTTTGTGGGAATACTTGTAGAAATTAGACTAATGCATTACCTATTATATGTGTTACTAGAAGTTCAGTATACAATGAAAATGTGGATTAGTATAATAATTCTTGTTTAAGAAAATCAATATTTTCGTTCTGGTACTTCAGATTTAGGAATACACCACTGGGGTAGTTTAATCTCTAGGGACCACTGGCTTCCACCTTATCACACAAACTTAACACATCACTCTGCACTAAGTTATATTCTATGAATTTATTAAACATAAACTCAATTTAAAACAATGCTTCCCTACTGATGTCCGATTTATTTATACATTTTTGGGCTCTGCACACCATGGTTTCCTGGTTTTCCAAAATGTTTCCAAATAAAAATAACATTTGCCTTCAGTCAGGCCGAATTAACACACTGGCACAGGGGAGATTGACACAGGACAGGGATGCTTGCCACATGGAACAACATGTTGTATAGCTAAACAACTGTGGTTTAATATAAACATTTTGAAGGATTCCTCTAAAGCATAAACATCATTTTGAATGAAGTTTTGTATTCGGCAGCATATGAAAAGGAATGGGACTTCGTTCAAAACGATCGATACCTTGTGATTGATTCTAGCAGACTAAATTGCTTTGCAATGCTCGAAGTACTACACTATCAATCTACAGCTGCTACAGTGTGGCAGTAACTAGCATTTATTCAGAACTAGAAAGAAAAGTAAATGCTACAGCTGGTTACACTAGATTTAGAAATCTCTGCTTTGTGTTGTGCTTTATTGTCATATCATAATGCTTAACTATATATAAACATATTTACAAAAATAATGAAGAAAGGCGGGTTAAAACTGTTCTGCAAACATCACATCCCACTTTTGGATTATGGTCATATCAATGAAATGGTTAAAGTTACTTTTAACGACATTACTGTAGTAATTTTTGTGTTAGCCATTAATATATTTAAAAAGTTCCCCTTAAAATTAAGCATACTTTCAATTGATGGTTCTAAAAAAATGTGCCCAGGTACCTACAAACTCCCACACACCTTATCTCAGACGTATGCTCCTCATTCCCAATGGATCTCAAACCCTTAACACATACTGTTTGTGTTAGGCTGGCATAACCTTGTTACATGGGAGCTTTGAACGGAAGCCATATTAAGTTTGTCAGTGTTATAAATCATATAATTCATGCATAACTGCAAAACACATAGGAGACTAATGTTTAGACAAGCACCTTCAAAAGAACACACTGATGAAAAGGATTAAAAGAATATAGTGGGAAAAAAATGTATTCTTTTGAACTTTAGTTAACTGGTTCAGTGCCATAATAGAGCACAATAGTTAAAAAGCTGAGACCCTGCAGGGAACTTCCAATCCTCAATCTTGCTGACAGAGGTGTTACCCCCGAGATGAAAAAGGGAAAGCCCAACTTGAGATATCCCACATCAATTATAAGACAGCATTGTCGGTGAATTAGGGCAGGTTTTTATTTTCACCATGTGTGCTATTTCTCCTGTTCTAGCAGGTGTTATTATTGGACTGAGGTGATTGATGACCTGTATGATCGGGATGAAGAGAATATGTTTGAACAACTTCTTAATTGTGAAATGAAATAAAGAACTTGAGATGACTTGCTTTTGTTTAATGAAAAATGCTGGTCCGTGAAATTTGCCGGGTTTGACTATTGTGTGCCTTAATGTTGGGAATGAAACAAAGAGGCACAATTACTTTTCTGCAATCTTGGTGAGCTGAATCACAGGACTGCACATGGAGCACTGCAAAACGACAACATTTATTCCTGGATTAAATCTCTTTCTGGAGAAAACAGCTTTCCAATCATACTAACAAGTATTGGTACCAACCTGGCTAGAATGCTTTATCTGTGTGGAGTTGGTCTAGTTTTAGCATTATTTGTTGTCTTCTGAGCACACACAACATTCTGGAAGTTTTCAAACGGGTTTGCCCTTTATTTTATATGTATAGCCTCAGACTTTTGTACCAGATTTTGAGGGTACAGCGGTCTTAGTTTGATACGACATTCAGCCACTTTGATTTAACTGCAGATGAGACAAAATTACCCTTTGCAGACTGTGAAAATGCTACTCTTTTCAGGTCCAGTTGACATAACTTGACTTTAGGGATTGTATCAATGCAAACGTCCACTGAAAGTATACCATATTATGCCTTTCTAAACAGCCGAGGGTCTGAAGATTATTTTTATTTTTTCACTCAAATACAGTTTTCTTTAGAAATGTCCTCATAAGTGTAGTTTAGTGATCTATCTAAAAACTGTAAAATTACCAGAGGTAGCCACAACCCTCACAGGAACTAGGATCACAAATAATTTTATAAATGCCGCATATGACTCTTTGTACAAATGAGTCTGGTTAAGATACTCTCTTATGGAATGCTTGCATGCCTTTTCTCACATATACTATATCTTGTTATTCTTCAGTGGATTTGTGTACTATTCACAGAGAGTCTTGAAACTTTCGTTAAAAATCATTTCCTACAGACAGGAGACTATTCAAAGTGAAACAATTTGTAGCCGACTCTGTCACACCCAAAATTACAGCAGTAGCACTTTTTACATTTAGTTATCACAAAGAGTGTGATTTTCTCACTGTAAAATTATGTACAAATCATGGCACAGCCACGGCTAAAAATAGACAATTTCACAGAATGGTCATAGTTACAAAAATGTGAACCTAAAAAAAGATTATTAATACAGTATATTGTAATGTTTAGGCTAAATAAAAATGGATTTATTGTATTTAATTGGAAACTATGTTGTTTTTCTAAAAGGTGAATCCACCCTCTAACCCAGTGTGCACAACTCGGTCCTGGAGGGCCGGTGTCCCTGCAGGTTTTTATTCCAACTGCACCCTAAAGTACTTTATTGGACCTTATCTGAAGCTTAATTGGCCCAATTAACTAATTCAGGGTATGGTTAGAACAAAAACCAGGAGGGACACCGGCCCTCTATGACCAGAGAAGTGCACCACTGCTCTAATCACATACATAATCAAACTGTTCCTATAAATAGCCCTATCGCCTATGCCTTCTTGCCGTTTCTTTGTTTGATATCGTATCCTCGCAGGTCGTGTCGGTGGTGCCTCTACCTTTGCATTATGGACTCGACTCTCCAATCATAGACCAATGGAATGGCATCCATTTCAAGACCTGCAATGTCATTCTGCTGCATTCCTTCATTCTACAGTTCCAGTAGACCAGCGAGTACCAGTCCAGTCACTCTGTTGCCGAACGTAAAATGTAATCATATTGTTACTTTTTCCTTGAAATTTAGGACATTAAGTTCTGGACTGCCATTCCTCGCTTGTGAAAAAAGTAACTTTTCTGGAATTTGTTCAGTTTAGTTCATAGTCAGCTCTGTGACACATATCTAACGCACAGTCAGGAATACATGCATCGGGGTGATCATGCATCGATTTTCGGACTGTGCTTGGTGAAGCGCGCTCTGTCCTCTCGTGGGGTAAGGGCGTTGTTATTATCAGAATTTAGTTATTATTGTTCATAAAAAATACAAATAAATATATATATATATATATATATATATATATATATATATATATATATATA